>NC_137518.1:16530000-16535000 GCF_041902795.1 Electrophorus electricus | reverse complement strand
CTGCGTCAGACGCCTGCAAAGCGCCACTCCTCCGAACAGCTGGCTCGCTGAGCAAACTGCTCCTGTTGTTTGAGCCGCGTCTGTCGAGCAACCCAGGAGATGGGGCGAGAACCTCCCGCCCAGTGATCCCAGTGTTTCTGTCAGAACGCATCTTTGGCGTATGCAAACAACTTCTCAAAGGATCCCGCAGGAATCGTTGTCTTTTGCCTCTGTGTTCACACACGGCTCATGTTACAGGGTTCGTAATGTTTGTGTTTGTGTGTGTTGGGTTGTGTGTTACTTGCCGTCACAGCCTGTCTGACTCACTGTTCCCTCCACTGGCAATTCGTTGGTGCTGTCTGACTGGCTGGAGTGACCGTGTGGTCAGGTGTGCGGATAGGGGCTGGACTGGGTGGGCGGGGCCTTGAACAGGGGCGGGGCGAGACCTCAAGGCAGTAGAAACAGGTTTCTCTTCCGGGCCCTCCTGATCCTCCTGTTCCCCAATCACTCTTCACTCTCCACTTCCACTCTTCCACCTCCTCGTGTTCTTTCCTTCTTTCTTTCTACTTTTCTGATAATATTGAGGCGCGATCGTGATCAATCAGTACGTTACAGACACCCTTAGACATTCTGCTACAGGTCGAGTGAATTAATGTAACAACCGCCATTCTCTGGGTCTCTGTATTAAACCAGCTTCTGTGACTTACAGTGCCGACTGGCCACGAGACATGCACAAATTCCACACTTGTTCTCATGGCACTTTGGCAATCAAACAACATGGAGTCAGCAACTCACCCGAAACGCAGGCCGACACGTGCAGCCTGCATCAATGTCACTAGACTGCAGCATTTCCCTGGATGCAACTGGACACAAGATTTGTCACATGCTTTTTTTATGGCCTCTTTACCATTTCTGAAAAGTTCAATTTCATTGTCTGTCTCTTGCATAACACACGATCTATCTCAAATACACAATAGCGTCCATTTCTTGTCAAATCATTAACGTGGCTCACCCAAAACCCAAAGCTCTGTTATCTCACTTCCGCGTGTCTTTCTATGTGGAAATCTGGGAATGTTTGATGTTCTGCTGTAAGGTTGTTTTTCACAGGTCCAGAGGAGAGCATGGCTGAGTCATCATCGAACATTCCTCGGGAGCGGGTCAGCACGGGCGGAACGTTCCTCGCGGGTTTGCTCTGAACAGGCCGGACGGAGCTGGCCCCCCTGTGAACAAGCTTTTGGACACAGCTGTGCCACACCTCGTCTCCAGCCCGGGAGCAGATGCGAGAACGACGTGTGTGCCTGTGTCCAGTCAGTGCATGGACATGTCCCCACCACTCAGGGACAGGACTTGAAAAAAACATGATATTAAAACACAGAGCTGAAATCTCCATTTATCCATTCACTCTCTCTTCCTCTCTCTCTCTCTCTCTCTCTCTCTCTCTCTCTCTCTCTCTCTCTCTATCTCACACTCTGTAAGGGAGACCATCAGAGCTTTTAGTAGCCAATGGCATGCTGACATCAGCAGCTCATAAAGACTAGCTGATGGAGAAAGATGAGATGAAATGGTTGTTTATGAGAAAAACAAGCAAAACACTCAATAAATAGCAGTGAGAGAGTGACAGAGAGCTAGAGAGGGAGAGATAGCAAGATGGAGAGCAGAAGAGAGAGAGAGAGCAAGAGAGAGGGGGAGAGAGAGCGAGGGAGAGAGAAAGAGAGAGAGAACGAGGGAGAGGGTGTAGCTTTGACCTGTAGGGGGAACGCAGGGGGAACACGCGGGCAGCGTTGGGAAAAGTGACCTCATAAACAGCTCCCGGCTTTCACTCAGAAAAACAAATCAACCGAACCGGAAAACAAGCTGCTCTCGGCCATGTGTTTTAATGGAGGCGTGCAGGCCCTGGGGAGTTTCCTCACGCGGACAACAGTTCGTTGAGGCCAGCACCGTTCCGTGGCACATGATTAGGCAACGGAAGTGAGTTTAAGCCAGCGGGCCATCGTGCTGACGGCGTTGGTGGGTCTGCACAGCTGGGCTCATGTTTCTGAATGACCAGCGCCGAGACTCACGGGGCTGTCTGTCTATCTTAACGCTTGTTCACGTGTGGGCGTATGAAACTGCCTCTTCAGGCGTTTGTACCACTGTAGCTTCATACGCTGCATTATTTAGTCCTGTCTGTAGCACTCAAAGCACTTGCTTAGTTACTCAAAGCAGAAAAGGTGAATATTATGTAAAAGCAGTGTGTGTGTGTGTGTGTGTGTGTGTGTGTGTGTGTGTGTGTGTGTAACGACATGAGCGGAAAAGATGTGATAGGTGTTAAATATGTTTTATTCAGAGGTTCTACACCCTGGTTGTCAGCTGGCATTATGCGATAGGTGTGTGCAGTGTGCGTGTGAGCTGTATTGATATTCAGATGCCTATCAGGGGCAGAGTGTGGGAGCATCTACAGCTCATGATAATGTGTCACTCCGATAAGACGCATGGTGAAGCCTGTAAGGTGTGTAAACGCCTGTCACCTGAACCCCAGTTCCCATCCAGCCTGACAGGCCACAATTGAGTCACCACACCGCACTCCCTCTGCAGATATGGCTGCAGGACCTCGACCTCACCGCTGGACTTCAGGTGAGCGGCTCCTGTGTTCATCGTTTTTTGGCTTTCCTGTTATGCTGGATGATGGGCGTCGGATTGAATGGGTGGTGGGTGCTTTGAAAACTTTGCCGCGATGCTAGCAGCCAGCCCACCCCACGGGTCCTGGATTTACAGGGATGCAGACTGCAGTCAGCCTGAAGGGCTTCCCCGTGTGCGTTAGTGTGATAAGTGCCTATCAGGCATCCCTGCCTGATACCTGTCTGTTCTTGACAGTTCTATCTGTGTTCGCCTTACTGCAGGCAGTGGTAGCCAATGCATCAGAGCCCATATCTACCACACAGACGCAACACAAACAGACGTTAGCAAACAGCATGACTTTGTCTCTCTCTCTCTTTCACAATCTGTCTCTCTCTCCTTCACTCTCTGTCTCTCTATCCTCTTTTCCCAGTCAAATCAAGATGGCTTTATTGACATGACTATACAAAGTAAAATATTTCCACAACTTCAGATAACAACACCACCAACAACAATAATAATAAAAGTACTACCCCGACTATCAATAATGATGATGATGATGATAATAATAATAATATAACATAATAATAACGGGTACCAGTATTAAAGGCGTGCCAATAAGACATTAACAAGAAATAAAAAATTAAAAGCCAATATGTGAACATATTTAGCAATTTCTCTCTCTCTCTCTCTCTCTCTCTCTCTCTCTCTCGCTCTCTCTCTCTTGCTATTTAGCAATCTCTCTCACACTCACTCAATCTCTCTCTCCCTCACTACCTCTCCCCCACTCTCTCTCTCTCTCTCTCTCTCTCTCTCTCCCTCTCTCTCTCTGTCTCTTTCTCTCTCTCTCTCTGTCTCTCTCTCTCTCTCTCTCTCTCTCTCTCTCTCTCCCTCACTCTTGCAGCTGTCACTGAGTATCGCATCTCTGTATTGCTGATCTATTCAGTGGAAGATTCTGAAAGCGTGCCGTGTGTACCTTCACTAGTGAAGTCACCATGGACAGGGCATCAGACCAAGGGCAGCCTCAGGAAAGCGTTTTAATGAATTGTACTCAAATTCTGTCCCTCTTTTCTAATGAGATTCACTCATTCCATTTAATTCTTTTTTTGACAACTATTTGATTCAGTCTGAGCTCACTAAATATTCCTCCAATGTGTGGAGGAACTCGATGTTTGTATAAAGAGGTATAATTAGTATTTCCAAATGCATTTTCCCCCAGCTGTAATACCTAATGTAACCATGCGAACACAAATCTGCAAAGGTACCCATGAATAGCTCAGCAAAACACTGACTGGGTCCCATTTAGAGCAGGCGATTTCCTTAAGCCTGCCAGGCCGCACTGTTATGCACACCTTGCACATACCTCTCGCGCCTGGAATCGTGGGCCGTCTGGTTCCGCCCGACCGATTCATTAAGGGAGTAAACATTTCCGTCCGGGCCATGCCAAGGTCCTGGAGGCCAGCCAGGCAGCTACGACAGCGGGCCCGAGCCCGCAACTTAAATGGCTATTACCTCCCGTCGCCCTGCCAAAGTACCAGGCCGCCCGGCCAACGGCAACTCTTCGTAGCGAATGCCGGAACGTCGTCGGCACAGGCATGCCAGGCCGGAGCGGGTGCAAGGGGAGGGGAACAGAGGCCCCTCTGTACGGCTCAGACAACGTGGACCAGCTCCCCGGCCCCGCTGCGGGGGAAGTGCGGCTGAAAGGTGAGCAGCGGCCGGATCAGACGGCGGGCCGACCGCAGCGGGGAGGACCGCCCCGGTCGCGCACGCTAGCAAAACGCGCACCGCTGCTTTCTGCTTTGATTAAATAGAAGTTTTGTTCAGCCTCTGTCCAGATGTTGAGTCTACATATTTTATTTTTACATTCTTGGCCCCGGGCCCGTATATATTTTGGATACGGCGGGGAGTATATAATATCAGTGGAAAATGATGCGGTCTGGTACCTTTTAAATAACATTTCCGCCTTTTCTGGGGGGGGCTGCTTTCTTGTTTTTCTTTCCGTGTTTTATTTCGGAATAGGCTTTTCTCGAGCCGCTGTTTGGAAATGTGCTGAAAAAGTCCACGGCTGAGGGAACCCGAGGGGAATTTTCCTGAAATGCAGAGACTCCCCTTTCAACCCCCTCCTCCGTAAACACGGGGAGATGTGATGGAGGAAGCTGTGTGTCCTAAACGGATGGGGTCAAACAGTCACACTTAAGGCTGAGTGTTGGTAGCTAATGTCTCCCGGCGTTTGGAAAGTCTGGCCTCGAGCTTCAGGATCCGATTCCCTGGTCGACAGAGGAAAGGACCCCTCGACTGGGTTCCTGCTTTCTTACACTTTGTTCTCTCCCTCTTCATTTTTGACTTATTTTTCAGCAAATCTGAGGGGAGGTCGAGTAAACTGGATTCGGGGGAAGTTAATCGAGTCGTTACAGTGTGGGGGGGAC
>NC_137518.1:16500000-16525000 GCF_041902795.1 Electrophorus electricus | reverse complement strand
GCGCACGCCGTGCTTTTCATCTGAAAGTGCGGCAGACGAGGCTTCCTGCTGAGCTCCGCTCCTCCACGGTTGGACGGTGGTCCGCCCTTCCTTGGTGGCGACACAGATAACCGAGCCGTCCCAGGATCCCCACGGCCCTGCCCTGTCCGGTCCGGCCCGGGATGCTGGGAGCCTGCCTGCTGTTTACAAAGGTAACTGACAGTGGGTTAATCGATGCAAAAGTTCTTCCAGCACCACGGACTGGACTCGGACCTGGAAACACACACTTGCACACTTGGGCTAAGGCCATTGTGGATGTGTATATAGAGTGTGCCATCTGACTGGATTCCCTGTGTAGACCTGGATTTGTTTGACCCTGTCAGGCCACTCCTGATGACAAATTGGCATTTAAGATAGAATAAAAGTACTGGAGGTATTTAAAGTGAATCGTGAAAGGTATTTCTTGCAACAATCGTTTTCTATTAGGTGCCTGATTGCTGTCAAATCAGTCACCATTGTCCCCGTTATGATATCAACAGGAACCACAGTGTGTGGCATCTATTGGCCAACAAGCTCACGTTATTTCTGCTGAGCAATTCTATTTTGTGCGCTTACATTGTGTCTCTGCGCTGTGTGTTGTCTGACCTCGTACCAACCTCACATTTCTCTTTTGTGTGCGTGTGTAACTTGTGTCCACTAAGCGGGACAATTCACAGAAGAAACCAGCTTTTTTTTTTGTTGTAATTGCATTCTGAGACCTTTCTGACAGTAGACATTGATTTTTTTTTTCTTCCCCTTTTTGAGGACGTCTGAGGAACTGAGGACGCCTTGTGTATTTGACACGGACTGTCCCCCTCCCTGTTCTCAGGTCAGCCCCGGGTCCTTATCAAAGCAAAAATTAAAAAAAAAATAAAGAAAGAAGACAGAGAGAGAGAATGAGAAAGTCCATAATGTTGCCATTCATGGCGGAGTCTTTATATTTTGGCACAGAGCAACACGTTGCGTCTGATCTAAGAAGAAAAGAATTGCGAAGAAGCAATAGAAATGACTTTACGCAGGGCAAAATGATTTTTTTTCCCCATTCTCTGTCCTTGTCCTTGGTCAGTGAATGGCACACGTAAAGTTTATGACTTTTTTTTTGTATTGCCAAATCAAAAGACGCATTTCCCGCAGATCAACATATGTTTTTTTCTTAAATCTATTTGTAGTTATGAATGTGAGTAGAGGCTTTTTGCTGTGTGTATATTTAGAAATAGGCTTGAACAGCAAAAGTGGTTGTTTTCTTGCATACGGTTTGGTCCTCTGACTAATGTGCGCGTTCTGGTGTTCCCTGGGCAGACGACTCTCGGCCAAGACGCGAGTCGCACGGTGTGGGGCCTCATTTTACTCCTCTTCTTCCTCATCTGAGCAGAATGCCCTTGCGTGGCTACTGGAGGCTTGCTGCCTTCCCCCAACCACAACAAAAAAAAGGGGTGCGGGGGTGCTGGGATCGGGGGCGCAAAAGAAACTAGTTTGAAATGGAAACCCGAGAGGAATCGGAGTAATGGGCCTGTGATGAAATTTGAGAGAAAGCAATTGAGCACAAGCTTGCGACAAGGGCACAGCAGGAGAGCGAGAGAGAGAGAGAGAGAGAGAGAGAGAGAGAGAGAGAGAGAGCGAGAGGGAGAGAGAGAGAGAGAGAGAGAGAGAGAGAGAGCGAGAGGGAGAGAGAGAGAGATAGAGAGAGAGAGAGAGAGAGAGAGAGAGGGAGAGAGACAGAGACAGAGAGAGTAAGCGAGTGAGTGAGAGCGTGATAGCTAGAGTCTGGGAACTTGGACAGAAGGGCTGTCCTGGGTGCGGAGGGTGAGCTCTATTTAGCAGCTGCTGGAAGGACCCCGGGCAGGTGTGCGCTCTGTGGCGGCTGACAGCTTCGGCAGACGGGCCGGAGTTATAAAATCTGAAATTAAAGCTGCCTTCACTTGAACTCCAGGCCCTCGACATCCATGACTGATTTTATTCCTCTGATAGACAGGGCAGCGGAGGGAAGACAGAACGGCCCAGCCTGGCCGAGCTTTTTCGCGGAGGTCACTCATATCGCTCTCATTTTTATTATGGCTAGCGTTCTCTCTCTCTCGCTCTCTGTATCATTCTCACATGTGCTTACTACTGGCCCCTGGCTGCCACAAGGCCAGCGTGAGACAGCCGGGATTGACAGGCTCAGCTTTGTCTTCTCCCTCAGTGTGTGTGTGTGTGTGTGTGTGTGTGTGTGTATGTTTGCCTTATTTGTCCACTTAATATATAACTATCAGCCACTACTTTATATTCTGCCATGATGCTGATGGAGTCTCTGTACTTTGTTCACGTGGTAGTGAACGTATTAAACGATAGCCAACTAGTGTTTGGTGTTCACTTTGTGAGTCATGCTCTTCCAAGCTTTACAGACACTGGCGTGAGAGGGTAACGCATAAAAATGAATACGCTCACACGTGCACACTGCCATAGTAATGACACTCTGATCTGTGCTTACCATCCTCTGCCTCAGCCGAGCGCCGGCGTATGAGCTCACAATAAGCAGTCTCTCTCTGATCAGGTCGACACAGCGAGTGCACAGAAGTCCCTTTGTGATCGCAAACAGCTCAGCAGTAAGCGGATGTGGCGGGGTAGGCCCTCGCTGGGATCGGCTGGATTACCCCATGGCCGCGTCCCCTTTCATCCCAGCTCCGCCGAGCTCCGGCGTGACTAGGCTAAGCCTTCGGCCCGGCCGTCGGGAGGGAGGAAGATCGCCTCAAGCGCCGTTCGGAGATGTGCCGGATTAAAGGGGTTTTCTGCTCGCGCCTGGAGTGGTTTAGAGCGCAAAGGTGCGTGGGGGCTTTGACCGGGCTGGCGGGGGTGCGACGCTTCCGCACCTCACTCAACGTCCAACCCTTAACGGAGCGAAACTAGCGCAGCATGAAAAATGCACTTCGTGGCTCTATCAGGGCCTGCACAATTCACACCATAAGAGCTGGAGAAGTTTGAGAAAGACATTGACTTTTTGTTTTGGTGAAAGACCTCTTAAAAAAATGAAGACCCTTTTAGATGCATCTTGTTAGTTGTTTAGCACTGTTAGGAAAAGCACACACAACTCCTTTTTTTAATGTTTCTGCAAAGAAGAAAGGTTGACAAGCAACTGGCCCTTTGATACGGTTTTGTGAAAACCAACTGGAGGTGCTTGAGCCGTATTTCCTCCCAGAAGCATTGTCACTGGCTAAAAGTATCTGTCTGAATGAATTTTGCCTGCTTGTTTCTCTCATTCCAACCTTTGTGTTGCGAGCGCACACACACACACGTGTGTCTCAGAATTGCTGTAAATAGGTAGTCGTCTTTTTGTGCACCTTGTTTCCGGTTTATGATAAGGCTTAAACGGAACGCAGTTTCTTCACGCTCATTCTAACGTTAAAGAGACTACAGTTGCCCAGAAACAAAGGGGCCTGCGTGTGTTGCACTCTCCTGTCTGTTGGGTGCCCAGCTGGAGAGCTGTTTGTGCTATCTTCATTCCCTCCCTTTGTTCATTCTGTACAATTAATATATTGCATTAGAAATTCGTTTAGGAGCCACGGAATTATACACAGCTTTGTGTGCCTATAATAGAATTTTTCCTGGGTAGTGTAACTTGTGAATATAGAGCCCCAACGCCTGACAATCATAAGTACAACCATGAAATGTTAAATATGGCTGGGCTTACTGTCTTATACATGGTCAGATTTCAGTTGTGAACATTTTCATGTCCATAAACGTTTCAAGTAATTAGACAACTGTTCCCCAGTACCTGATGGGATATTAACACCAAACTAAGCAAGCATAAAAGCAGAAACGAAGAAGAACCTATCTTTAAACTTGCTAATTGACCTAAGGCTATTAATTAACAGCAGTTTACAATACATTTAGATCGAATAAACATTTCACATACAGCTAATGATGAACAATATTAATAAAGCATAAAATATTCAATATCTTCAAAATACATGAACTATATCTAAATATAAACAACCTGCTACACTGCTAGTACCATGTTTAGCGCCTCGTGCGCATAACTTTCATATGCTTTCAGCATAACTTCATTTTCAAGTCTTGCTCACCTTTGCTGCCTTTCGAGTTATTTATTCAACGGTTGGTAAAATTAACCCTTCGTTTCTGTGGAGGCCGTGTATAGCATACATGTGAGGTTATGCGTGTTGCGTGTAATGCATCTGCAGTCGTGTATTGTATAGCACACACGCGTGGTGGCTCATCTATATTGTATGCAGCAGTGCATGTCTGTTTTGTGCGTGCGTGCAGGTGTTGGCGAGGGAGCGACTTGTTTGGTTGCTTTTGAAAGCAAAACACAAACGTCCCTAAAGATCAGGGTTCTCGTGTTTCGGCGCGCGCCTTTGTGCCGCGTTACTCATCCGGTGTCCGTTACTGGCCTTCAGCCGCGAGCATTAATGTGCAGCTTCACTACCACGTCTTTCTCCACCGCTATTTGTCTCTGCCCGGCTCGGACAGCGGCCCGAGGCTTGTTTGTTGGGCTGCTGGCCGACATCCAGTCCTGCGTCTCGATGCTTTGACGACGGCTTTGGGCGGCCCGGAGTCTCGGCGAGGCGTGCGTGCGTCTGCCCGTGCCACCTCATGCGCTACACCGTTGCCAGTCACTCGGCTGCGGAATATCAATTCACCAACATCAGTGGAAGAGCTTACATCTTCCCTTAATGACGGCAATGCTTCAAAACCATATGGTGCACATGCCATTGACGAATTAGCATACCCTGTCCTGTTCATATATCACAAGTGGCTATCATGGTTTACCACTGTTATTGAGTTCATAGATTCAGACGTCTCTCTGCGCTTTTCACATGGGAGGAGTGTAATGAAGCTTTCTGCTGTCGAAAATGTGCGTGACACGACAAGCACGTCTCACAACGTACAAGGAACCAAAACTCAGATTCTTATCTGAAAGACATTAAACAGTAATACAGACTAATAAGCTGCAAGCGATGTAATATTTAGTTAGAAAGGAGTGGCCTACCAGACTCTTAACGAGAGAGACAGGAGAGAAAGAGTATGAGAGGGATTTTCCTTTGACGGGATGCACATACAGGATGAGGATGATGATAGTGAAGAAGAAGATGGTGATGATGGCGTGTGTGTGTACATGCTGCACATAATCTATACTTGAGAGATACCTTAGCTAACTTAACTTCAAGCCAAAACTGGCTCACACTGTGTCTTCATGAAAAGGCAAGGGCACTTGTGCGTGTGTGTGTGCACATGTGTCACTCGGAGTGCATAGAAGGAACTTTCCAGAATGATCTCACTGTCTGTTTATTGCGTCAGTGTTTATTTCTTCCTCCGAGGAGCCTCTTTTGCCTCTCACTACCCCACACCCACTATCTCAGCAACACACAGCTGTCTCAGCCAGTCCTGCTGAGACAACGTCCCCCAACATGTGCGAGGGAAAGCTTCCAAACATCCTACGTGGTCTCCTGAATCCCCCCGAAGTCGACTGTGTTGTATATTATTTGGTAACAGAGTAATCTTCTGCGTTTAACGAGACAGTATAAAACAGAACCTTTTGGTCAAGACCTTTTTACAATACACTGGATTCTGTCAAGATTATAGCTAATAACACTGCCAGTTATGTTTGTAACTGCTATATAACACTAGGTGTGTGTCAAGATAATCTTAAAGACAATAGCTTCACTGGCATGGAGAGGCCACAGGGTGGAACCTACTCCCCTCCCCTCCAGTGTGTGTGTGTGTGTGTGTGTGGGCGCGGGTGCACGTGCATGTGTGTGCATGTGTTTGCGTGTGTTTGTGTGTGTTTGTGTGCGTTTATGTGTGTTTATGCAAGCAGGTGTGCATGTGTGTGTGTGTTTGTGTGTGTGGGTAAGTGTGCTGATAAGATCGAAGCAGTCAACATTTGTGGAGTGTGAGGTTGATAAGGTCTAAGCAAGTCTCCCCGAGACGCAGGCTGGGCTGTTGACTAAACACCAGAGAGTCGCATTGACGGAAGGCCATATTTCAGATGGTGCCTTCCAGCACACACACACACACACACACACACACACACACACTCAAACACACACTCAGATACATAGAGATAAATAAATATCATAAACTAGCGTAACCTAAAGTGGTTAAAGTGACAACACACTCACTCTCTCCATCTCTCTACTATCTCTCTTTCTCCCGTGCTCTCTCACTCCTTCTTTCTCCTACTATCTCTCTCTTTCTCACTCTCTCCCTCTCTCTGGGGTGGGTGGGGGTTGTAGTTACGATAAGGTGAGACACAGGTCAAGGTATTAGTCAGACAGTATCACCCTCAGTGTAAATGACCCCCTCCATACAGGTGAGATTAGGTTGAGTCAGATCACAGATGGGGTTTTAAAATTAAACAAAGCTTAAAATTAGTTTCAGTTTAATGCTAGGAGTTAAATTAAGACTGGCAAGTTTCCCTGGCTACCTGGTCCATGCACAAACCAATCAGATAATGGACCAAATGGATTCTGTCCATTACCAGTATCACATATGACTGAAATTCTGCAGCATGTGTACTGAGCTAAATGTCAACGCCTGAGGCAGGCGAGTACGTCCACCCCGTCGAGTCTAGTGGCCCTGAAGAGCAAGGGGCCCTGGCTGAACATCTGTTTAACAAATACAGCCTCACAGCCAAGCATGGCAAATGCAGAAAGCAGCAATAATACCGAACGCACCCATACACAAAAGCCCTGTCAAATCCAGGCTAATCCGGCTAGAAGCAGCTCTGGAATGAAAAATGAGTGTATTCCGCTGTTGTAAGTGTCAGGGAGAGAAAGCGTCTACATGCTTGAGTGTGTACAAACACACGCAGGCTTCTGTGAGGAGGTCATGACTAGCTGTCAGGCAGACATCAACTCTGCATCCCGAACCAGCTCGTCACACACATTCTCGCGTGCACACGCACACACACACACACACACACACACACACACAAAAAAACCCTCCCTGTCCGGTGTCAACAACAGGCCCTGGAGGAAGCGTAGTCCTCTACATGCATGAAACATCCCCCCGTCCATCCCAGGAGCCCACTCCGCCAGGGCTTTTAGGAGTGCCCCTAAAGATTCCCAGAGGGAAAGGCCATCAAAACAATTTGGAACAACCGTGAGCACATCGTCATCCCTGGGACCTTCAAACAAAACATCTCAATGGACTGCCCATGGACTTGAAGAGAAGGAATAGGACGGAGTTGGTGCGTGTGTCGGCGGAGGGGGGGTAACTGGGGGGGGGGGTATAAATATTAAACAGGGGGCTCTAATAGAATCCCGACCAATGGCAGGACGGGGGTGCTCCGGGCCAGATATGCAAAGCGAGCCAGAGAAGGGGATTTGCATATGCACGCACTGACGAGAGAGACAGAGGAGGCACTTAACGTGTGCTCATTAGGTGCGAGTGAGTGTGCAGTCAGCTGGGGATTGGCCCACCGCTTCCACAAATGAAGATGATGATAATTGACTCTCCAATGAGGGGGGAATAAAAGGGAGAAGAATGAGAGAGAGGAGGGGAAAGGAGAGGCTGAGCAGAGGGTCTCTCCTGCCACTGAGTGAGATGTTTGGTCCCAGGGGTGTGGGTGTGTGTGTGATGTTGTGGAACTTGAGATATACAGACACATGAAAGACTGTGCATTCTAATGGCGGAAGATTAAGAGTCAAAGCGTCGAGTCAAGCTGATGGTTAAACCATGTGACAGAGAGAGTCAATAGATGCAAATTTCACCCGAACGCTTCAGCTTGGTGATAGCGTGCCTCGTGGCAGTGTGAGATCTCTGTTCTTAGCGCAACACAGGCCTCAAGACTTGAGCTGAGGTGCACGGGCGACACTGCAAACCTCTGCTGTGATTTGAACGGGGTGAACCAAACCTCGCTCTGACCAGTTGGTTTCTAAAGCAGCCACTACTTTTAAAAAAATGACAAAAAGGAGCACCAGGAGTAGAACATTAATTACAGTAACGTCATCCTTCTACCCAGGGGAATAGAGGAACACACACACACACACACACACACACACATACACACACAAGGCTATTTTTGGTATCCGGTGTAATAGCTTAGATTGCCTCAAAGCAGAAGTTACCATTTTCTCATCGCGTTCCCAAGCCCTTAGCATGTACCTGCCCACTTCGCTGAAGATCGTCATATCCTCAAGCCTTCAGCTCTGTCTCTGAGGATCTCCCTTATTAATGCAATCCCACATCTCCCAGCGAAGGAAGCCTTCCCCCGGACTCCAGAAGCTGGCTTTGTGCTCTCAGAGCAGTCTTCTGCTTAATGCTGCAGCACACCACGACAAGTTTGGCTTTTTTTTTCTGCTTCGACTTTAGGTAGTCCTTGCCTATAGCTATGCATAACATGCCAAATTAAAGCGAGTGTCTGGGTTGCCATATTGGTGAAAAACAGGCCAGTGAAAAATTATGTTCAGCAGGTGGAGAGAAAATGGATTTGCTCGTTTGGAGTGTTCTCAGAAAGGTTGGCCCACCTGGTTGGATGGGAGAGCTCTCACCTGATTGGATGGGAGACCTCACCTGATTGGATGGGAGACCTCACCTGGTTGGATGGGAGAGCTCACCTGGTTGGATGGGGGACCTCTCACCTGGTTGGATAGGAGAGATCACCTGGTTGGATGGGAGAGCTCACCTGGTTGGATGGGAGAGCTCACCTGGTTGGATGGGGGACCTCTCACCTGGTTGGATGGGAGAGCTCACAATGTGGCACCTGTGAAAGCACATCTAAACTTTATTAGAACTTTTTTATGGCCAAAGTTTGAAATTCTGTGTAATGATGACAGTGCTACTAACATAATAAACTGTAACATATAGTTATGTGTTTTTATTTTTGTCACAGTAAAATAGATAATAAATGGTATAAACTCAGCAATTAGACTAAAGGGAGCATGGGGACGTGTGTTTACTGAAATTTCAGTACTGATTTCTCCCAGTAGGTTCGACTGATTCTGGCAAGCTGTGCTCTTAGGCTGGAGATCAAAGTCAGGGACTTGTGTACCCTGCTCTGATTTCATACTCTGCAAAGCATTTCATGCACGCCCACCCAAAGGACATTCTCATTGCTCAGACGGCCGTAGTCTCGAGATCCCACTACCACAGGACACCCACACCAACAGTCATGTTTGACAAGCCCTAAGTTGGAAGGTTGGAAGGAAGGGCCAGCATGCATAGCCTTCACCTCCACCACAAGTTTTATTCGGTTGCAACTTATTCTGTTACAAAATCAGAGGTGCTGTAGAAACAATAAACAAAAAAAACTTCAACGATAACAATGATGCCCGAGCAAGGCTGAGTTCTGCCCACGGACCTCCAGCAGAGGTTATGATGTCACTCCGCCCGGCAAAACACTGTGACTTAAATACCAGGGGAGAGTTCATCAGGGAACAGGGACTTTGGAGTCAAACCCTTAAGACTTGTTGTTTTAGAAAATGTACACAAAATGTGTGTGTGTGTGTGTGTGTGTGTGTGTGTGTGTGTGTGGGCAGCAGGGGGGAGGGGGTGTCTCCAAAGATGCTTTCCTCCAGGGGCCTTATGTGCCCACGATCATGGTTTTTAGTTGACACGAGATGTCAGCTGGTTGCGTTTACCTTTTAAGTGAGAACAATATATTTTATTTTACAGTGATAGAAGCAGGCACCGACTCCATTAGGCCAAACCACATAAAAGACTAACAAAACACAGCAGTTCCTCTCTCCACCACAGCCCTCTACTGCGATAAAGAGGCGCGTGTAATAACCCGTGTTTGTAAATAATCCCGTTTCTCGTTGGGGCGGTAAATAGGCAGTTTATTTAACAAGTCAAACGGGAGGAACGGCGGCGAGCGCTTCTTTATTCCCCGGCACATTTTTTTTTTCCCCCCTTCAGCCAATCCGTAACGGGGGAAGGTGGGGGGTTTGATAATGGTGAAAATAATAAACACGGCAGAAGATAACGTCCAGGCAGCCGAGCGAGCAGCGCTGCGTCGGGGGTCGGGCGGCAGTCGGTGGAGAAGTCGCGGCTATTTTGCATGATATTAAACACTTGAAAGCGACAACGAATCGAGGACGGGGGGGGGAAGTTCCCCGCGTTTAAGTCGACGGCAGAGAGAGAGAGAGCGAGAGAGAGAGAGGGGCATAAAAATGTAAATAAAGGGATGCTAACTTATCTGGCTAAGCGCTGTCAGGCCGCCATTGTTTGGGAAGGTGATAAAAGGCAATTTCCCGCTTCCTCCGTGCCGCCACACGCGCGGCGCTTAATTTGAGGGCCATTTTCCCTGACAGTGTTGACAGTTTCTACATATCTCAGCCCACCCCAGCCCAGCCCAGCCTCCCCGTCTGTGTTCTACCTCCCCACGACACCGCCTGTTGTACTTGCGCTGGTGTTTATTAGTCTATAGCCCTCTTGTATTGCGTGTTCCTCTCAAAGCTGTAACAATGCCTGCCACGGGGCTTTTAATACCTGTCAGCTCGTGCCAATGGGAGATGGTTTTTGTTTCATATTCAAATTCCCCGTTGGGGAAGATTTGTTTTTCCCCTCTTCCCCCGTGCCCGTAATCTTCTTCCGCGGCACCAGTGTTGTGCCTCAATTTGAGGTGACGCCGAAAGTACGGCTTATCGTCGGCACGTGAAAGCGATCCCATTACGGCCGCCATAGCTTTCAAGTGAGCTTGCAAATAGCGCGCGGGGATCAGGGGGAAATAATTGACATGGATGCTCCTGCTCGGAGCAGGGCTTCCCCCTTGTAATGCCGTCCTGCTGTAGCAAATAAACTCGCCGCACTTGGTTGTCACTGCAGCGGAGAGCTTCTTCCGTGCGTGGGAAAGTATCTGGCAGTCAAATTTCCAAGTAGCCTGTGCAAGAAGTGAACGGCCCTGCGTAATCGTAATTTGCATTGTAGGCTGCTCTCACTAGCCGCAGCTTGGGTTGATGTTTGGTTACATACACACTTACCAACAGTTTTATAATCAAATCTCTCAAAGAGATCTTAAACTTAAATTGTAATACCATCCAGGCCTATTTGATGTTAATACAGGCTTCCTAGGTTGCCTCTAGACCAGTGCTGCTTCACCCCAGTCTTGGAGACCCTCCAGCATGCGTAACCCCAGACCTGGAGATCCTCCCCTGTTCAGAATATAGTTCAGCCTGAACTGGAACTCAACTCTGCCAGGCAGTAGTCCTTGAAGACTGGAGTTTGGTAAAAAGAGAATTGCAACCCTATAGTTTCACTTGCATCTGTGATGGTCCAGTTCCAACGACTGGATAGCTAGAACTGCATTTTGATATGCACTCATTTCATATTGGATAAAAGTAATTTCTGAAGAGATCAGTTCTGATTGAGCTGGATAACTTTGCGCTAAAGGTTCTGGGTCTCCCTGTGCATCAGCAAACTATTCAACGTAGCAGCTCTTTTCACAATAGACTAAATACCTAAAGGTAGGCCTGTGCTAAAGACTCACTGATGCACGCTCTCCTGTCTGGGAGGAAAACAGTGGGAAGTGGCAGCGGGTATCATATTTGGAAAGTGTCGGAGCTCTTTTTCTTTAGTTAAGCCGCAAAGTGGAGACAGTCGCACAAAGACATTCCGGTCCAACTAACTTATTATTATAATCTACCGCCACCGTTACAGAGGGAACAAAGGCGCCTGCTATATCCGTACTGCTCCTTTATCTGCCCTGACGCAGCACTATTTGCCTCTGAGATCTTTTCCGGCTTTATTTATCCTCCGCCGGTGTAAGCGATCTTTGGAGAAAGCGGGTCGATTGTTCCTATCGGCTGGCTGTCATTTTGCGTTTCTTCGTGAACGTCTTTATTTGTCTGTTTTCCGTGATAGCATCAATCAGTGGCGGATAAGTCCATTTCATGACATCACGCGTGACAGCTAATGAGCCGGGCAGTCATGTATGAAACTTCGCTGGGGCTGATTGAGATGTCAGGCAAGGCCTCAATATGCCGGAGACAGGCATGGCTGTACAGTGGCATGTGATTAGAATTAGAACTAACAGACAGCCTCTCCTCTCTCTCTCTCTCTCTCTCTCTCTCTCTCTCTCTCTCTCTCTCAAATCAAATCAGTTTTATTGTCATGACACTTAACACAGGGTGAAGGTGAGTGAAATGTTTGGGTGCATAGTCCACTACAGTAAGTAAATATACAATATATACACATTAACTACAGAATATATACCCATTAACATACATAATATTTCACTGTATTTTTTCGAAAATGCAAGCTATAAATAGATAAATATAAAACATGAAATATACAGATTTACACAGTTTTATTACTTCAGGCATCTCCCCCTCTCTCTCTCTCTCTCTCTCTCTCTCTCTCTCTCTCTCTCTCTCTATCTCTCTCTCTCTCTCTTTCGCTACCCCCCTCCCCCAATTATTCTTGCATTTTATCTCGTAAACTCTCAGGAGTATTTACTGATGCACTTCAGGTGTCACAGTCTTACTTATTCCTTTTAACAAATGTTTACACAAGGAAATTAGGCAGTTGTTCATGCAAACTTAATTTTGTTACACAAGTTCATCATCAAGCCTCTCGCTTTATCAAACACCTCTGATTCTTGTGGGAATATTTAATCAACGAATGCCAACTGCCACGCTACATTTACGTGTAATTTTCCCTCCATGCAAAGGTAATTTGTTTCAGAATTACAAATTAATTAAACAAGAACAATGATGGAGGATGCCCTGGAATTCATAATTGAGAGCTCGCTATGAGCGTGGATTGATGGAGTTCCCTCTGCCTCATGTTGGTCTTCTTTCTACTTTTTTGCCTTCTCTGTGAGGCTGAATAATTCCCAACAATTCCCACACTGTGATTGGAAACGTTATGCTGGGAAAAGGAGAATAGTAGGTGTTGGGTTTAAATCCAACACCGTCGCAATGCGCTGCACCTGGGCGCTTTGAGGACAAGGTGACCACTATAACACTGGCTTCGTATGGACGGGGTGGGCCATCTCGAAACGTGGACCAAAACCGCCTGCTCGGTAGATCTCTCATTTGGTCTTTAATCCTCTCTGATCATGACAAGCAGCCGGGTTCACATGGAGCTCAAGTGCTTCTCCTTATTATGGCTGCTTCTGGACTTTTCTTTGCGCTCCAATCTGTAATGAATGCATTTGGAAGAACTACTCCACCTACTAAATATAATGGTCTTACTTCATTACTCCTGTTCAAATTGATGACTTTAGTTGCAGGTTGCTGGCTTAATGGAGTGTGTGTGTGTGTGTGTGTGTGTGTGTGTATGTGTGTGTGTGTGTGTGTGTGCATAAGTCGAAGTCTTGTGTTTATGTAATGTATTGATATCTGTTTCATTCAACAATAAAGATTTCATTGGACAAAAACCTGCTTTTACTATTTAGCCACTTAATGCATGACCATCTGCTAAGAGAGAGAACGAGTGAGAGAGAGAGAGAGAGAGAGAGAGAGAGAGAGAGAGAGAAAGGGAAACTAATGAAAAAGTTTTTTTAAAGCCTTAGTCAGGCCAGGACTTGCAGTGAGTAAGTGTGTGTTTCTCTGTGTGTGTGTGTGTGTGTGTGTGTGTGTTTCTGTGTGTGTGTGTGTGTGTGTGTGTGTGTGTGTGTTTCTGTGTGTGTGTGTGTGTGTGTGTGTGTGTGTGAGTGTGTGTGTGTGTGTGTGTGTGTGTGTGTTTCTGTGTGTATGTGTGTGTGTGTGTGTGTTTCTGTGAGTGTGTGTGTGTGTTTCTGTGTGTGTGTGTGTGTGTGTGTTTCTGTGTGTGTATGTGTGTTTCTGTGTGTGTGTGTGTGTGTGTGTGTGTGTGTGTGTGTTTCTGTGTGTGTGTGTGTGTGTGTGTGAGTGTGTGTGTGTGTTTCTGTGTGTATGTGTGTGTGTCTGTCTGTGTGTGTGTGTGTGTGTGTGCGTGTGTGTGTGCGTGTGTGTGTGTGTGTGTGGTTATTTATATGTGTATGTGTGCACACTCCCACAGAGCCTATCTGTGGTGAATCCTACATGTTTGGTTACTCATTGCTCCAGTCCTGTTCCTGCAAACCGCATTGTAAAGCTGTAAGCGTCAACCTTCACCTATCAAAAAACAATATGCTACTGTCTTCTCAGTCCAGACGTCATGGATCACCATCACCTCACCACCAGCACATGGCAAGTGACCTCTGCAGCTGCCAGCACGTCTGTGTTCACTATAAACACTGAACAAGGCTTCATACGTGTGTTTTCAAGCAAAAACGTCTTTCAGCAGAACCCCCCCCACCCCCATGATCCAAACCTTCACATAGAAGGTCAGTGAGACTGATCTCAGATCAGTATAATGAGGTAGTCTAAGAAGGATGTGCATGCTTTCACATGGGCATGTGGACAAGCTGTAGTAGCTCACAGCATCACCATTCACATGGTAGGGCTCTGCTACACCCCCCAATACTTTTTAGCCTCTTAACATATGTGTCATATAAGTAAATGCTTGGTATATATATATATATATATATATATATATATATATATATATATATATATATATATATATATATATATATATATATATATATATATATATATATAATTATGGATCTTGAATCTAATTTCTGATCCTGGATTTTTGAAATCACCAGTAATTACCTGAAACCAGTGATTAATGTCATCAGGTCTGACTCCTAGTCAAAGAGAGGATCAGAAATGTGTGGGACCTGGACTTCCAGGTCTCTGAGAGTTCCCCTGTTCTGTGATATAAATTAATTGTCAGTGATTACAAAATCCAGGACTGGATTTTGGATTTAAGGTCTAGAGTCGACCTTTTACATACATTTAAAAAGCTGCCTCTTCTGTTTTCCCAGCTACTCTCAAAAGCAGTAAAAACAGACTTGTGTAAGCATGTTTATGAGACTGTACTGTGTGTGTGTGTGTGTGTGTGTGTGTGTGTGTGTGTTGCAGGTAACTCACATTTCTTGTACAAACATTGTTCATTGTCAATAGGCCAATGCTGTTGAGGTGAAAGAAATGTTTTCTGAACTAATTAACGCAGCCAAAACACCAGTTTTTGCCCTCTGTCCTGTGCATTGGTGAAGGTCTCAGTTCACTCTCTCTGCTCCACACGAGCACTATGAGAGTAAAAAAGATGATGATGGTTGTTGTTTTTTTGTATGTTGTTGTTGATAATGTTGATGTAGAGAGTGTCTGCATGAGGTCTGCACATGACCAACAGTACACTGACCCTTTAGACACCCTGAACACCCTGAACATACTACTTATATTATAGAGCAGACACACACACACACACACACACACACACACACACACACACACATATGCATGCACTCACATGAGCACACATTAACCAGCTATATGAGCACATGCAAGTACACAAACTTGTCACTACAGTAGACCTCAGCACACGCGCAAGCATAGCACCAGGAATAACCCTCACTTTTCCTTCCAGGAAACAAGACACGCATTAATGTTCTCAGGCTGTATTCTTTGTCCAGGAACAGAAAGATACAGATACAAATATGACAAGCAATAGCTACTGAATCTCTGAATGAGTTGGACTATATCTTGATCATAAAGTGTATATGTATGTATATATACCACCATCCCTACTGTAGATGGCTTGTTAGAGAAGACTATTTCTATTTTGTGGTTTGGTGTGGTGGGTGGGGGCTCGTCGTGTGCTGGCGTAACCCCCCCCCCCACCTCCGGCATGGGCAGATTGAGCTGCACAATTACTCTTTATTAATCTGCATCGGTTTAATTGAAAATTCCCCTGATGAGGGCCGATACTCAGGGGCTATACCTGGAATACGCCACTCATTATCTGCCAAGGTGCCTTTGTGGCCTGCCGGCACTTTCTTACATGCTCCGGCCTCTGCATGCAAATCAGAGGATAGCTGGGGTCCCTGCTGACTGCCGAGAGAGTGAGAGAGAGAGAGATAGATAGATAGATAGAGAGAGAGAGAGAGAGAGAGAGAGAGAGAGAGAGAGAGAGAGAGAGAGAGTGAGAGAGAGAAAAATAGATTTAGAGAGTTAGTAGAGGGAAATGGGAAGACATTTTGCTTGGTTCAGAGTGTGAAGCTTAGTTATGGGTGGGAGAGAGATTTTCTGAGTGTGTGCGTGTGTGTGTGTGTGTGTGTGTGTGTGGTTTGGGCTATGGTGTGGGCTAAAGGAGGTGGATGTTATGGTTGCCCTGTTCCAATAAGGGGTATTTAGAAATGTGAATCATTTCTAATATCTACTGACATTCCTACTGTTGATTAGAGGCACCGGTGCTATATGTCATATGTCATATGCTGTGTTCCATTTTTTAACAGCAAATAGTTCAAATGCTTCCTGTAACATGTTTGAATCAGCCTCAAATTTGAACTTTGACCTGTTTGGTATCCTCTGTGTGAGCGTGTTTGTATCCAAACCGTATATATTTCAGTAATGATTAGCTCGCTGTAAAACAGGAACCTCATGCATTAATCTTTTTAGACACACAGAGAAAAAGAAAGAAGAGAGAGAACTGCCATACTACCACTGTACTATACTACAATACTACCACAGTACTATACTACCACAGTACTATACTACAACACTACCACTGTACTATACTACAATGCTACCACTATACTATACTACAACACTACCACAGTACTATACTACAATACTACCACTGTACTATACTACAATACTACCACTGTACTATACTACAATACTACCACAGTACTATACTACCACAGTACTATACTACAATACTACCACTGTACTATACTACAATACTACCACTGTACTATACTACAATACTACCACTGTACTATACTACAACACTACCACAGTACTATACTACCACAGTACTATACTACAATACTACCACTGTACTATACTACAACACTACCACAGTACTATACTACCACAGTACTATACTACAATACTACCACTGTACTATACAACAATGCTACCACAGTACTATACTACCACAGTACTATACTACAACACTACCACAGTACTATACCACCACTGTACTATACTACAATACTACCACTGTACTATACTACAACACTACCACAGTACTATACTACCACAGTACTATACTACAATACTACCACTGTACTATACAACAATGCTACCACAGTACTATACTACCACAGTACTATACTACAACACTACCACAGTACTATGCTACCACAGTACTATACTACAATACTACCACTGGACTATATTGCCTCTATACTATACTACAGTACTGCCACAGTACTAGACTACCACAATACTATACTACAATACTACCACTGTACTATACTACAATACTACCACTGTACTATACTACAACACTACCACAGTACTATACTACCACAGTACTATACTACAATACTACCACTGTACTATACAACAATGCTACCACAGTACTATACTACCACAGTACTATACTACAACACTACCACAGTACTATACTACCACAGTACTATACTACAATACTACCACTGGACTATATTGCCTCTATACTATACTACAGTACTGCCACAGTACTAGACTACCACAATACTATACTGCAATACTACCACAGTACTATATTACATATGTACTATACTACAGTACTACCACAGCACTGTACTACCACAGTACTATACTACCACCGTTGCTATACTGCAATACTACCACCATACTATGCTACAATACTATCACAGTACTATACTTCCACAGTACTATACCACAATACTACCACCAATCAATACTACCACAGTGCTATACTACAATACTACCACAGTACTATACTGCAATACTACCGGGGTACTATACTGCCACAGTACTATACTAAAATACTACCACAGTATTGTGCTACTACAATACTACCACAGCACTATACTACAATACTTCCACAGTGCTGTACTACCGCAGTACTATACTACAATGCTAGCACTGTAATATACTAGCACTGTGCTATACTGTGATACTACTGCGGTGCTGTACTACAATACTACAGTACAATACTACCACAGTACAATACTACAATACTACCGCTGTACTATATTACCACAGTGCTGTACTACCACAGTACTGTACTATAGTACTGCCACAGTACTCTATTACAATACTACCACAGTATCATGCTACAACACTAGCACAGCACCATACTACCACAGTACCACAGCACCATACTACAATACTACCACAGTACCATACTCCAACAGTACTATACTACAATACTACCACAGTACCATACTACAACACTGCCACAGTACCACACTACCACAGCATCATACTACCACAGTACCACAGCACCATACTACAAGACTACCACAGTACCGCACTACAACAGTACTATACTACAATACTACCACAGTACCACAGTACTATACTACAATACTACCACAGTACCATACTACAATACTACCAGAGTACCACAGTGTCACAGTACTACGCTACAATTATATCACGGTACTATACTACAATACTGCCACAGTGCCACAGTACCACATTACTATACTACAATACTACTACAGTGCCACAGTACCATACGACCATACTACCACAGTACCAAAGTACCGCGGTACTATACTACAGTACTACTACAGTGCCACAGTACCATACTGCCATACTACCACAGTACCACAGTACCGCGGTACTATACTGCAGTACTACCGCAATGCTGTGCTACAGTACTACCAGAGTACCACAGTACTGTGCTATAATGCTACCACAGTACCACAGTGCCATACTAACACAGCACCACAATACCACAGTACCACAGCACGATACTACCACAGTACCACAGTACTATACTACCACGGGCCAGTTTTACAACTTCACTTTGAAGGCTTGCCAGACTAATACAAAAATATGCTAAATAAAAAGGTACATTATAGGAAATTAAATATATGAGTTTAAAATGAATGTTACATCAAATTAATTAGAGACCAGAAGACGAACTAATAGGTGATGAATTATTAAGCAATCTGAGAATTTCACTCAGTCCCATATTCAAATCCTATATCCCTTTTTTTAAATAAATCATGCAGGCATTGTCTTGAACAGTTATTTTGGTCCTCGTAGCACTTTTTTTTCTGCTTCACTTCCTCCTTTGGTGAAATAGGTGGTCACTGGGAAAAGTCACGTGCATCCGAGAATCCCACGCGCTGTCCTGGGGAAGTGGGTCACTGTGTGCTTTTGGGGGGGATGCACGTGGAAGTGTATTTACCGCAGCAAGCAATAGAATGGGAGAAAAAAAGACTCCTATTATGAATGCTTTGGAAGTAATTACCTTAATTAAAAGCACTAATGCGCCGAGACGGGGGGAGGCATCTTTTATGAGTCTGGTTTAGGGTCTGTTTGATTTAGTGATGCGGTGTGAGTCCAGCGAGGCAGAGGAAAGGGACCGGACTCACTCCGTTCCCTCTGCTTGCAGTGTTTCTGCCCATTTATTTCATTTTCGTATTCATTTTATAATACTTTATTTATAATACTTTACCGGACTGCGATGACTGGGATTATAACATTTTGCCAAAGCGGTGCAAAAATTAAAGTGACAATTTTTGAAAAAAGTTTTTGAAAAATATATTACAAATTAATTTTAACAAAACAGTATTCAAATTACATAAATGAATTAACAAACAAACAAACAAAAAACATACCAACAGTGTATAAAAAGGAAGCAACTCATTAAATATTCTTCTCCTACTGTCTTTCTTTGTTCACTATACATTATATATGCATTGACTTGTTTTAATTTGTTTATACACAGTTGGCTCTCTTTCAACTAACTGTATTGTTGCTTCAGTGCTGGCTTTTTGCTTTTGGCGCTATAGAAGTTGTTTGGTGCTGATCTCAGGTCAGACTTCTAATGATTTGGCAGGAGGTGGCCACTCTTAGATCAGCAGCCACAAGCAGCTTCCCCCCAGCACCCAGGCTGGCTGTGCCTCGTGTCAGCCTCTCTGGTTAAGCCCCGCCCCCATGGAAAAGGGCCCGCCTCTCATGGTGAGATGTGAGTGAGCCTTCCAGGTGAGAGGTGATAACCTGCGTGATAAGCTTCTGGTGCTTTATGAGGGCAAAAACTTGATTACACAACAACACGCTCTCTAGCATATACAAGCGTATGTAAAAGGATGTGCACACACACACACACACACACACACACACACACACACATTATTATGCAACAATTGTCACTGGGTCAGTCGCCTGTACAATAGAGCCATTATACCCCAGACAGTAGAACCCAGGTCTTTCCCTCCAAATCTAAACTATACGTTAAGAACATGTAAACGCCCACCTCATTTCCAGGTTCTAAACACTTCTTTTCAACATAATTGTAGAGAGAATATTAACCATATTTGCTTGTCACTCATCGTTTGTGAAATGTTCTTTGCCATAAGCGTGAAACCACAGCGTACTGAGCTGTCAGACCCACAGTCCCATCCGACTCCCGTCCCGCCTCGTCTGTCCTGCCTCGACACCTGTCCCTGCATGAAGTGTCACTTGCAGTGGACCAATCACGGTGCATACATATAGATACCTTTGGATGGATAAAATAACGGTGAAATGATACGGGAAAAAAAAATTCCCAGAAAAAAATATAATTGGTACTGTGAGGAAATAATTATAAGTGTTATTTTGGAAGGATACATCATAAAGCCTCTTCGGTTAAAAGAGACGCATCCGAGCGGCTGTGAGTCCCCCTCAAATTATCCATGGCATACGCATTTCACTGATAGCACAGATGAGATTTCAAAAAAAATTGTTGGGGAGGAGGGGGACACAATTACGCTCACTTGTCGTGTATTAATACAGATTCTTACCATCTTCCACAGAACCCGAGCTGTCAACGCTATTGTCTGCTTTAATTGAAAATTAATGGTTAGTGCGTTGCCTAGGAAACCAAGGCAATGGTCGCCAGTGGCGTTCGCAATTCAAGCAGACACCAGTGGCACTGTTTGTCCAGTTTAACCTTGGAAGTTCGTGGTGGGGGTTGGGGATGGATGGGTGTGGGGTGAAAGAAGTGGGCCAAGAGAAGACATATATCTCTAAATTAGAAATAGAGGTTGAATATTGTGTACTGGAGCAGGTAAAAAAAAGAAATAATCGTTGCTACAAAGGTGCTCGAGTGCAACAGAAAGAGAGAAGAGAAAAGAAAGGTATGGTGAATGATGGTGTCAAAATGGCAAAAGCAGAGAATTATGTTTGAGTAAGGAAGCATAAAGGCCCCATCTCGTCATTCAGCTCTGACTATTACCTTCGTGAGTCGTCAGTGATGATGCTTTTGGGGCCACACTAGGGTGTTATAATAGACTGGCCCCCCCAGCGGGCTAGTCCAGATTGTATCTGTCTCGCAGGAGAAAGAAATCGACTTTGACTTCTCAGGGCAGCAGCTCGGGCCACAACTAAAGATAAGCATCGCATGACAAAGCGTGCAGCACACGGCGAGCGCCGCGGCGAGCTAGAACCGGGAAGGGCTGGGGCATGGGGCACGCTGCTCCTGTTGTGATGTTTTCCTTTAAGGGCAGACCCATAGCTGGATCTGGGAAGGACCATCTCCCGACCTGGGAGCACTGAGAGTAGAGGAATACCGGCAAGGTAACAAGAAAGGAGCAATGAATCTATGGCAGAATCACACACCCACACACACACACACACACACACACACACACACACACACACACACACATTAATGTGTGTTAGTTAGATTAGCACACTCATACACACTCGAATGTGTGTTGGTAAGAATCACAAATACACACACCATGTGTTGGTGAGAATCACACACATACCCACACTGATGTGTGTTGGTCAGAATTGCATACACATAAACTGCATGTTGGTGAGAATCACACACACACACATACACACACACGTGAAAAGCTGACGAATGTAATTCCTCTAACTTTTCCGAGCACTGAAGGCCTTTCCCTGATATTGGCCTGCTCGTAATCACATACAACCACATTTGTCACAATAAGTCCCTCCCAGCTTCCGTGTTCTCTGTTTTTCCTGCCTTGTGTATTTTAGTTCCATGTCGTAGTTTCGTTTTCTCCGCCCCTCGTTTGATTTTCCACACCTGTCCCTCGTTTAGTTCATGTATTTAAACCCTGCCTTGTTCCCTTAGGCTTGGCTGTTCACTGTTTACTTCATTGTGTTTACTACATTGTGTTTATGTCTTTATTTCAATGCGTGTGTTAGGTTCATTGTGTTTGGTTGTATTGAATATTTGAATGTTAGTTTGTACTCAATGTATCCTATCCTTCATGTTTCTTAGTCCCGAGTATTCCCTCGTCTTTGTTATAGCCTGCTTGTCATTTGCCTTCATGTGTTTTTGTTTGTTTGTAATGCATCTCCTGTTACAGCAACTCTGATTTTGGATTTGCCCCTAATAAATCTCACTCTTCTCCACACATGCGTCTGCTTCCTTATCGCTCACCATTATAACCTTCTTCAACCGAAGGTGGAATGAAGTCTGTGACAATGAGCGACAGTGACCTTCAGCGGACACCAGTTTTGAGGTGGAACTCGCCCTTCACTGGCAGAGCAGTTGGAGTTAACCACAACTTGAGCGCAAGACCCGAAACCCTTGACTTACAGGCTGCTTTTGAATGCATAAGTAGTCCTCACAGGCATCTCTGCCTGAGCGCATGCGACGCTAGTGGCACAGGGACATCTTCCAGCACTCTCCATGATGCAAAATGCTGCTTGTCGAACTTATGACCCCGAAGAACATCCTGCTATAGTAGTGGAATACTTCTGGCAAACGTCGGGGTTTATGGGTTTCCAACCTGTTGTGACTGAGTCCTGATAATGGCTTTCTTCGAAATGCTGTATGTGGAGCAGCAGTGAGGCGGCAGAATCCTGGCAGAATCTTGCCTCGCCTTACAATAAAGGTGCAAGAAATTAGAGTTCAAACTTTTCACAGAATTGCAAAACTTTACATTAATTACCATGAAAACTGTTGACAGGTCCATTTTGAGGCCTTTTGTCTGGCTTGCTGAGCATGACATAACAAAACGGGCTCATTGTCTCTGGCATTGATGTCAGTTGATATCAGTCTGCATTTGGACCCTTATTTGGTGCTGAATATGACTTGATATGGCTTTGTTTATTTTTGCGTGGGGTTACAGTAATAAACCTTTTTACCAACTCTAAATATACACGGCACATGCAAATCCCTGGGTTTTAATCCCACTCATGTATTTCCAGCATTCTGTTTGTTTGGGAGATTTGTCTGCGGGTCAGGCGAACTTGTCTTAATACTCAACGAGGCCCTGGAGGATTACATTTGAGAGGGCCGCGGGGAGAATTTTTTCTCGAGCTTCAGTTAAATGGGAAACATGGAGACAATGGAACAGGAGGAGAAAGTAATTGCTGAAAGAGGACTGGGGATGATCTGCCTTATTCCTCAGAGAGAGAGAGAGAGAAAGAGTGAGAGAGAGAGGGAAGAGAGAGAGGGAAGAGAGAGAGGGAGAGAGAGAGAGGGAGAGAGAGAGGGAGAGAGTAAGCGAGTGAGTGAGAGAGAGAGGGGGAGAGAGAGAGTGAGAGAGAGAGGGGGGAGAGAGAGAGGGAGAGAGAGAGAGAGGGAGAGAGAATGAGTAAGAGAGAGAAAGAGTAAGAGAGAGGGGGAGGGTGGAGAGAGAGAGAGAGGGAGAGAGAGAGAGAGAGAGAGAGAGAGAGAGAGAGAGAGTGAGAGAGAGAGGCCATGGAGATTCATTTTCTCTTTTACCTTGAGCAAAGACACTAAAGCTTTCTCTTGCCTGAAGGCCTGAGTCTTTGAATGTGCTACAAATTTAATTTGCTCTTGTGAGGTCCTGTCATATTTAAATGTTCTATAGTTAACTCTGTCAATATGTAACTGATGGCACAGGACATTTCGAATCAACATACCCCTCCAAGACATTCAAATGAACTATGCTATATATATATATATATATATATATATATATATATATATATATATATATATATATATATATATATAGTGTAGTTCAGTGTAGTTCATGTCTTTATATTTTTATATGAACAGGGATTTTGTCAGAAGCTGTGGATATACCATACATCACGATTCAAGCCTGTTTCCCAGAATGATTAATAATATAGCTTAAATGGAACCTGTATTTCATCAAGGCTAAAGGGTGATTATCTCTGACTGTCCTATGCCATCCCATACTATCGCAAAATCACTTTATGAATTTTTTTCCCACTGTTTATGTACAATTCTACACTCACATTCTGCTGTGGTTACCTACCGTGCGTTAACCTATCTTCGCCTCTATATAAACAAATTCCCCTCTTGGATTTGCCTGTGAATTCCGGGCCCTGAGGTTCATGGCCTGTTTTGGCGAAGGCTTTTGAGATGTTTGCCCTTGGCTTTTTCGAGTGTCGTGAAGGACTTTTCAAGGCCTTAATATTTCAGCACAATGTGAATAATGAAAACCATCAAACAGATTTGAAGGAATAATTTAATAATTTAATAACTTAATAAGCGACAGAAGTGCAAGTGGCGATGCAACCTGTCATTGTGCTCCAGAACATTTTGTCACTTTGAAAAACCACCTAAGGGTCATTGAGGTCACGGATCAGTGATTAGTCGCCCAGGCTTTGTCATTTGTGGGAGGAGTTTTGAGGACTTTAGCTATGTAACGTAACACACATGCAGTCGTGGCTTGCCATACGTAAAGGTGTCAACTATAAAAGCATTTGTCTTTGTTTAACATAAATGTGGACAGGTGATAATTTACTTCTGACAATCATCCCCTCCTATAGACGAATGAATCTGAATCAAATCTGAATGTTAATTAGCTTTCTTTTCTATCCAAACTTTTCTTGAATTGCTAAAGACAGTAACCATTCAATTTACTATTGTGCTAATGCTCCTGCTAAAGTAAACCCACTTCGTATAACAGATACTTTCGGAAGATTCTTTTTAAATTGCAGACAGGAATTGTTTTCACGACAGCTCATCTGTACTTAGAACAGAAGCGACGCTTATCATCTTTGATTCCAAAACCTACTGTAATATCCAACATAATCGCTGCTTTAAAAAATGATCATTAAAAAGATCCATCAGCATCTTTTGTGGGTCTCTT
>NC_137518.1:16490000-16492500 GCF_041902795.1 Electrophorus electricus | reverse complement strand
CAAACTCAGACTACTGGTGTTATTAACAAGCAATACTTCCACTCAGAATTGTAATTTGATTTATTTATTCAGGGAAAATAGCACAATAAGGAAAAGTTATGCATGTGTCCCTGCATTGATATAGTTTAATAGTGTTTTAACTACTGATGAGAACAGCCTGTTAGACACTCTGTTTGGTAATAGAGGGACATTTATACAGGCACGCACAGTAATGGGATAATAAATGCAATAACAGAGTAAAATTATTCAGTTTGACTTCAGAAAGAACCCAGAATAAAGCTGCATTCTTTGGTCAGTGTGTGGGCGTATGTGTGCATATGTTTGTGTGTGTGTGTGTGTGTGTGTGTGTGTGTGTGTGTGTGTGTTATATTTTGCATCTCTTTGACTACAAGGATACGTTGACAATTCCGTATAACTTTCATAAAGAGGTATCAGATTTGCTTGAATCGAATTCAATTCCTAAGCATTTCATTACAAATCACGGCAGGCTCTGGAAGACACACTGCGCCTCCCAAGGCCGCAGGGCATTCTGGCCCGTGACGGCCTGCTTTGGGAATAAAGCCGTCTTGTGTCGGATGCTGCGGTGCTGCAGCTGCACAAAAGTTTAGACGGGGACTGAGTGGCTCGTTTTTAAATGAGTCTGCACCAGTCGGACCAGCAAAGACCAGCCAGACACGACACACCGCCTTTCAGCTCAGCACTGCAGCATAATGGCTCACTCATAAAGGAGAGAGAGAGAGAGAGAGAGAGAGAGAGAGAGAGAGAGAGAGAGAGAGAGAGAGAGAGAGAGAGAAGAGAGAGAGAGAGAGAGAGAGAGAGAGAGAGAGAGAGAGACGGGACGGGACGGGACACCAAATGCATATTTCTGTATTCTGAGAAGGATCAAGCTACAGGAGTGAGTGGTAAATGAAAAGGCAGACAAACCAGCATTGCATGCACACACACACACACACACACACACACACACTTACACACACACACACACACGCACACACACTTACACACACACACACACGCATGCACACATACGCACGCACACACACACACACACACACACACACACACACACACACACTCACTTACACACACACACATAATACTCATATAATACTCATTATATGGCAATATGGGCAAAATAGCATCAATGCCTTTTATAGATAATCTCCTTTTATCCTTCCATAAGGAAGGATGGCACTGAAACACCTGTGTCCTGAGACACCTGTGTCCTAGCATACTTGTGTCCTGAGACACCTGTGTCCTGGCATACCTGTGTCCTGGCATACCTGTGTCCTGGCATACCTGTGTCCTGAGACACCTGTGTCCTGGCATACCTGTGTCCTGAGACACCTGTGTCCTGGCATACCTGTGTCCTGAGATACCTGTGTCCTGAGACACCTGTGTCCTGGCATACCTGTATCCTGGCATACCTGTGTCCTGGCATACCTGTATCCTGGCGTACCTGTGTCCTGGCATACCTGTGTCCTGGCATACCTGTGTCCTGGCATACCTGTGTCCTGAGATACCTGTGTCCTGAGATACCTGTGTCCTGGCATACCTGTATCCTGGCATACCTGTATCCTGGCATACCTGTGTCCTGGCATACCTGTGTCCTGAGATACCTGTGTCCTGAGATACCTGTGTCCTGGCATACCTGTATCCTGGCATACCTGTGTCCTGGCATACCTGTGTCCTGAGATACCTGTGTCCTGAGATACCTGTGTCCTGGTATTTGGTGCAATGCCCCTCTGTAGTCATTTCACTACACATCCTCAAGGTCGTTCCCCCCTTCTCTACTGGACACAGCTAAATGTATCTCTCTCAGTCTAATTCCCCCATCCACTGTAAGTCCTCCTGCCTCCTTATTATGTAATTTGACTTTTTATATTCTCTTGTGCTCGATTCTGACAAATACACGGATTATCTGAATATGGGATTTTGAAAATATATGGCTACGGCAGGCTTTCATGTCTTTTGCCTTTTAATCCACTGAATATTTAATATGGGTCTCAAGGACGAGGCGAATTGCAGAGGTCAAGTATTCCGTTCAGAACGAGAGAAAGAAAGGGAGAAACGAGAGAGAGAGAAAACTCAATCATTTTCGCTTCGGTTTGAATTTAAACCAGGATTAACTCCTGAAAATCGCAGAAATCGCATCACGGCCTCGCGGCCAACCTGAAGGGAATATTTGTGCAGCGGAGGACGGTGCTGGAAGTGGGATGGGTTGAGGGCGTCGAGCTCATGGAGCGGTGCTCCTACCTGGATGAGCCGCTCCATTCTGTCGGTCCCGTACACTCAGCACATTATTCCTCCAGTCTCCTTGACTGACAAAGAGACCTGCCAGAGGAAAAAAAAGAGAGAGAGAGATAGAGAGAGAGAGGGAGAGAGAGGGGGGGGTTATATGGGAGACTCCACTTCTTTTTGAAGCGTTAAGTTGGAGTCTTCATCAGTAGGGGTGGACTGTACACAAGGTTTCCTGAGAAGCAGGAGGCTTTGGACAGAG
>NC_137518.1:16477500-16482500 GCF_041902795.1 Electrophorus electricus | reverse complement strand
AAAGTTGACTTCTTCAGAAAATTCGAACAGGTTGATATCCTACTTCTTTGTTTTTCTTTTCTCTTCCTCTCTTTGCTCCACGCATGATTCACTTGTTGTGTGTACATTTAAAACGGGGCTGATTTTTGGGGTGGTTCGTCTTTGAGCAGAAGCCCGTGCTTGCAGAAGCGTGTCATTCTACAAAATCTCTAAAAAGCAACGTCAAATCCGCGATTTTTCGTAGGCTACTGTTCACTAAAATGCATTACTGAGGACCGCAAAGGGACAGAGAATTAGCTGTATTTCCTAATTTACCATCCGCCACTGAGATTAGGGGTTTTTTGCACAATTAAAAAAGTTGGCTGTAAAAGGCACCGTTTTCTACGTGTACGTTACAGGATAACTACCGTGTTGTGCATTAAGCAGTGTCCGAAAATTGGAAAAATAAGTAATTTAAAGAACGTCTTTATTAAAGTTAGTTTTTACCCTCCTAATGTGACCACTAAATGTTGCTTTTTGAGGGTGTCAAGTCTCGTAACAGATCATGGTGGAGAAATGCGGTAAATTAATTTACGAGCAAATTTCGGATCACTAGTCCTTCAAACACCGATTGTGAAAAGTGAAAGGCAGCAGAGTGTAACTTTATTTCTGCCAACTTAGGCCGTGCCTTGAGCCACTTCGTCCTTTAATACACTCACAGATTCGGTCTGCGGCAACCACTGATGGGCTTAGTCGGGCCAGGCGACAGTAAGACGATCATCTCGAAAATCATTCGTTTCAAAGGCCTAACTGTGCACTTGGCGAAACTCTACTTTATTTGCTGTCTGATCGATTTCTTTATTTTTATGCTTTAATACACATATGTTGAATTATTGAATAGTATATGCAGAATGGTTTTGTAAATGTTATTTAATTGTCTTCAGTCACCTAGCTGTTCTCTTCAGATTATGCATGTGTTGTAATATACTGAGATCCTCGTGGACTTTAAGTTTACTTCACGAGCAAGCATGCAGATACTAATCTAATGCGCTTAACACAAACCTCAATTTAGAAATGAAAACGTATATTTTTTGGAAAAAAAACCCAAACAAAAACAAAACAAAACACACACACACACACACACACACACACACACACACACACACACACACACACACACACACCAAACTACAAACTAAAATAATAACCCAAACAGTTTAACAATCATTTCCAAGCGTGGCATGTTTTAAGTATTTCAGTGTTGCTCGCGGAACCCGTTGTACCAGTAGAATACTGTCAGGGAAAATGTTAAGAATGACATGTTTATTGATTTGCACATATACAAAGGCGCGATCAGTGTGGGATAGCCGAACTGTCTGGGCCTATTAATACAAGCCGCCCGGCTTCCAAGAAAATGGAAACCTGAAACATGAACTTTTACCAGTGGCACTGTTTGGTAACTCCGTTATGCACAACATTATTTACTCGGCGCTAGCGTTCTGTACTGGGTTAAGGCCAAATCCATTTAAATAGACTGCAGTAAAATTAATCGATTTGTGCATTACACGTACTAGCAGTTTTCCCCTCCTTTTCATCTAATATATTCCAGCGCGTTTTCCCAAACTCACGGAGATTCCCATCACACTTACATGACGGAATTCCCATTCTCCAAATGTTTTTCATTTAGGATTAATTCTAGAAAATGTATAAAAACGCCCCAATTTATTAAAGTAAAAAAGATAAGAAAATTAAATGTGCTTCCTTTTAAAATCTATGAAACTTTTCTACGCCTAATCGCCGCGATAGTGTCGGCTATTTTCCTTCTTTTCCTACTGTTCGTTAGCCCTTGAGTGATATTTTAAAAGATAAGATAGAAGATGCCATTTTCCCCGAGTGCCTTCCCGTCCATATGCTTGTGACAAAAAAAGGCGCGTTTTAGAAAGAATTATGCTTACATGTATGTAAAGAGTGAATTTTCCAAGTCTGCCTGCAAGCTCTTGGCAGAATAAATGTCCGCGATCACAATCTAGATAATAGTGACATCCAAGCAGTGGCGCGTGTGCCACATTTTTCTCCACGCGACATGGCATTAGGTGTGACACGGGTGTTATTAGGAGTTGATTGATGGCGGATAGGGCTTTGGGCGCAATTAATTTTATTTAGCAGGCGCTAACCCTGTTTTCTCGTGGCATTCCTGTCATTGCGCTGGGTGAGGAAGATGATGCTTCCCTGCCTGCTGCCATTAAGAGCACGAGACATACTTTTAATTTAACCTGCTAATGGAATTCCAATAGAATCACAGGCCTAAGGCTCGCGAAGATGCGTTTTCTGCTTATTGATATGGTGACTTGTAGTTTGTTGTGCTTTTTATTACTTTATGGTAATTCTTTGAGCTAATGGAAAATGCTGTTACCCACTTTCGTGTGGCGCCTGGGTGCTCTATAGGTCACAAAAAGCTACATAACTTTTTAATAAAATTACTAATAGTTTCAGCAGAGATAAATTAATATTTTGAAAGAATATTAATGAGAAGAATCTAGGACATTTTTTAAATGTGATGAAACTTAATGTGAATACACTCAATTAGTGAGTCTCTTCTGAGACTATTAGATATATATATATATATATATATATATATATATATATATATATATATATATATATATATATATATATATTACATTTGTCACTTTCTTTATTATTCCAGTTTTTTTCCCCTCTGTGGAAATCTTGAGAAAAAAAATGAGAGGAAAAAAAAAAGAAAGTTTCAGTTACACTTTCTCCCTACCTACGTTTTAGTTTCCAGTCACGGTTGAGTGATTAGGCACTTCAGCGTGAAGACCGAACGCTCACAGAATGCCCGTCTTCCTCTTTTCTCGTGAATACGCAAGGCAGGAAGGAGGACGGCTCCGAGGAGCCGCCCATAGCCGTTCTGTGGGGCTCTCGCCACCTCGGGAGCACCGGGCACCCGGTCTCTGCGTGCGTGAAGCGGCCGGTCTCAACTTTTGACCCGCAGCGGTGCTCTTTATCGTGACCCTGAGAGCACCCGGCTCCGCGCCGCGCCTTTTAACGGAGAGCGAAAATGTGTCCGGTCAAATCCGTGATTGGGCTGTTTTCCGGGGGTGGCCGTTGAGGGTACTTTTGTTTTTGTTTAGTGGAGCTGGTGAAGGGTTGACAGCTCTGTGTGTGTGTGTGTGTGTGTGTGTGTGTGTGTGTGTGTAGTCCGGTAGATTAGGGTGGCAGGGGTGGAAAAGATGTTGGAGGCTCAATTGACGTGTGCTGCTCAAGTTTGTCAGTATTAAGGGCAAATGGTCGTCTTGGACACTTGCAATCTGTATCAGGTTTTGAACGAATGTGGATGCCGGCTTTGGTGTTTTGTGCAAAAGCACAAAAAGCTTTATGAGTGAGTGTGTTTGTGTGTGTGTGTGTGTGTGTGTGTGTATTCATGTGTGCGCACAGCTCTCTGCTCACTCCAAATTCAGATGAGCTCCAGTCAAGTGTTATGGTTGTAGATTTAAGTTTTCAATCTCTGCAGTCCTCGTATCAAGCACCTTTGATTTCATCACGCATTGTCCCTCACTTGTCAGCTCTACGACCATTAAACACTTTTACTGTTCCAAAAATAATGTTAGTTTTCGCACAAGTGCCTTTCCCCCCTAGATCAAAGTGTTTTTGAAGAGTAATTCCTACCCATCTGTAAATGAGGAGATAGTTCATTTATTTATTTATTTTCTTCAAAATGGACGCTCTGACCTTGTATGGCACACTGGTTACTCCGCAGCCATGCTCCCGCACTTCAAAATGTGTTTGTTTAAAATATGCGATTGCCTTCGCTCTTTTAATACTTTTCGGCAGACTTTGAATGAAAGGCTAGACTGGGGAGCGTGTCGCCTCCTTTGCTGACCAGCAAGCAAAAAGCAGTGCCAGTAAATGGCGATTAAACATGTGGTTTTAATTGACGATGTTGTTCTGTGAAACGACGAACCTAGGCGTTTTCTTGTGTGAATAATAAATTATGTGCGTTTTTAGACAGTGAGGGTTATTCTTATTACGACTTGGAAAGTGGTGTCGTTTTCTCCTTGAATAAAAACAAAAAAACGGGGGAAAAAAAATTGTTCTCCTCTAAAGCAATTTTACCAACTTAAGCATTTTGCGCGTCTGTGAATCAGTAAAAAAAAAAAAAAAAAAAGTTCTGGTGGAGAGGGGATGCCTTCCAGATGACCAAGTTGATGTGATTAGCTTCGGCCTGGTGTTGCGCGGAGCTGGCGTGAGCCGTTTGGGTTGTGGGTAGAACCAGGCAGCGTGTTGGGACAGCGTGTCACGCCGTCCCACGGCTGCCTGCACCCTCTCCATAGCTGAGCTTTCAGGATCTTTATCTCTTAGACACGGAGCTTAAATATCATCAGCAGAGGCTCGACCCGGCAGGCGGCTGGGTTTGGGGAGTCGTGTCTTCTTTCCTTTGAAGGGCCAATGTTCGGTGGCATCGTGGCACTGAGAGGGTGTTCGGCAGCCCGATGTTGGAAAGCTCCGGACCGGGTCCAATGCACCCTGGCAAGGGTCGCAGAAAAAAAGACGGGGTGTCCGCTTGATGGACGCAGCGGGTCACTAATCGGTGTGGGTCATTATTCCTCAGCATCCATTAGTGAAGTGTCCCGGGAGACGCGGCTTTGAGGCCTGTTATTGGTGCTATGAGCTGCAGTTGCGGGTGGAAAGCCGAACCCTAGAACCCGGTCTCCGGCCATCCCTGGAGAGAGCCGTGTCAGAGGGTGTATGCGTGCGTTTCGGGAGGGGCGGGTAGTGAATCGGATGAGAGCGAGGAAGTAGGAGAGAAGTGGGGGTGAACAGGGAAAGCCCAGCCGAGCTGGTAAGTGAGGACGGAGCCGTGGTTGGCGTTCAGCGTGGGATCTCAGCGGTGGTCGCGGGGTGCGGAGATCCCTGTGCTCTGGCCAGGAGCTCCAGCGTCATGTTGGGAATGGCATATGCATCTGAGCACTGCGCGTGGAGCCAGGCTGCCTCGGCCCCGCCCCTGTCTGCTCTCTAAA
>NC_137518.1:16440000-16470000 GCF_041902795.1 Electrophorus electricus | reverse complement strand
AGAGAGAGTGTCAGGGAAAGCCACAAAGCTGGAGCGGTGGGTCCTGATTGATTGATGGTAAACTGAGCCCCAGAGTGCAGTAATCAGTGTTCTCTTCCTCCAATCATTTAATAAAGGCCTAATCAGGATAATTGAGCCACTCGCTTTGGGTGGGCGGCCACCTGTGCACCTGTAGGAGGGGTCTGCGCAGGAGGGACGTGGGAGCGACGTGCCCCCGCGCTCAGAGCGTCACGTCCAGTCGTCCCGCACCTTGGTTTTAATAACAAGCGCGCAGCTGTCCAGTTTTAAATTGGAAAATGGGGAGACTGTTTTGCAAGCTTTTGCGGTCAGTCCGATGTCAATGTTTTCGGGTAGCGGAGACCTGGAAAGATATGTGTGGCGTATTTCTTGCCTAACTGAAAGGCCCCCCGGATGAGCGTTGTAATGTTAGGAATTTGATAAATGTGCCGATAAGTTAACCACCCTCTTCTGGAGTTAGAGGCTATTTCAGAGCCAGGGAAAATTTTTCCCTGTGGGGGGGGGTTGAAAGACACAAAATCACGTAAAGACAAAAAATAGAATTGGTGTCATCTGTGTTATCTCCTGGTTTTGATGTTTAGTCCCCATCGTCTGATCCCAAGGTTGTCTGGAGAGAGCAACACAGTGTACACTGGTGGCCTTTCACAGCACGGAGTCGTTCACTAAACACTGAAGCAGCTCCCACACTCAACCTGACACCAACTGCCTTATCTGTCTGACAGCTCTGTCCACTGGGGCAGTTTAAATATATTGATATTACAGTGAATTTTATTGTGGTGAAACGTTTGTGTGTGTGTGCGTGTGTGTGTGTGTGTGTGTGTGTGTGTGTGTGTGTGTGTGTGTGTGTGTGTGTGTGTGTGTGTGTGTGTGTGTAATATATATATATACACACCCATACACATATATATTGTACTCATATACTTGTCTTAAGTCCCACATGACTTATTCACCATTTCATGCTGTTGCTGAGTAGTCTGGGATTCTTTACCATTTTGCTCAGAAAACCTTTTTTTTTCATTAAAAAAGGAGGGATGCATTTTCCCCCCCATTTTCTTTCTGGAGAGCGCTATTGTATGTTAGTGCTGATTCCTTTTATAGGGACATTTGTATGTGCGCTCTCTCAGGAGACTCTCCTCAGCTGGCTCTGAATCTGAAAAGCACATTAAGTGTCTGTTGGAGCGTCTTCCTCTAATTTGGCTGAAGCTTTACCCCCAGTAGGCCTCGTTTTTTACAACACACACACACACACAGAGAGAGAGAGAGAGAGAGAGAGAGAGAGAGAGACAGAGAGAGAGACAAAGCAGCAGGGAAAGTTGCACATCAGCATCCGTCCTGAGGTCATCTTATTTCGTCACTCGTCCCCTACCCTCACACCTCCTCAAACCCTAATTCTTTTCTCTTTTTCTCATCTGTTAATGAGAATTTCTTAACGAGAGTGAGAGATCTTTTGGGTATAGCACAATTTATCAGAAAGGCGTCTCGGTTTGAAGGGGGAAAGGCTGGGCCAGGCTGAGAAACAGCCCTTCAAAGAAATTCTATTCTTCTTATTTTTTGAATGTTTGATGAGACATTGAAAACTTTTCTAGCGTCACGCTGTCTGAAAAGAGTAGAGCAGAACGCACTGTCTAATCACTCTTCACAGAAAAATGACTTCCAACCAGATTTAATTAACTGATAAGAGGGGCTTCAAATTAATTTTTCAAGGATGTTAGATTTTGATTAAGAAACTCCTAAAAGAAATAGACGAATAATCAATTTTTTAATCAACTTACTCAAATGGTAACTGGTTAATATGGTAATTCTGGCAATTAGGGCAAATATTGTAGTGCAGCAGTTTCAATGCATCCCCTTAAAGAAATTATAATATCTTTACATCTAATTATTATGGTTATTTAATTTTTTTGTGTGTGTGGCTACCTCTCAATTTCGGTATTCTTTTTCCACTCTCCATCTTCTGTTAGGGTTATATTCAAATGAGAAACTAGAAAGTGTAATAAAATGAAACTTTAACAACAGAGTACCTGAATGGTCCTTGCTTATGAATCCATATTGGAATGATATTTCAGGGAGGAAGGGGAGGGATTTGCTATAGAGGAAGTGTTAAATTTAATCTGAGCCATTCACATTTAAAGCAGAAATTTCCCCCTGAGACTGTACATTATATAAATTAATAACCATGTACTTTTATTACCTACGGGTTATTCATACCAAATGGACAGTTGAAAGTGAAGGTATGTAATTATTAGAAAAAGTTGAGAAAGTTTCAGTTCCATAAAACTGATGGGAACTTCTGATATAATTATGCTTTTTGTCATGTGCTTAAATGGTTTCAGAAAATAGCTTGTGTAGTATTTTTCAATAATTGCTTATTGAAAATATCACAAATGGCTGGCTGACCAAAAGGACTTAAAGAATTATACTTTCAAGCTTTTTAAGACTTGAACTTTCATCTCGTTCTACCTTTTAAATAATTAATTAACACCCACCTTTAACGGGCCTTCGTTCTTTCGTAATGCCGTTTTTCATGATATGATGCATTTTTGTCAGTTGTATTAACTTTTAACACAATGAATTTGAGTGCGGTGGCGTGCGCGCGGAGCTTGGGGCCCCTCTGAGATGTTACAGTAAGCACAGAATCGAGCCATGGATGCTGGAGTTTATTGTTCTTTCTTTGATAAAAAGATAACATCTGTCGGAGGGTTCGCTACTGTTGGTTTTGTTCCTTTAACCCGGCGCTTGTGCTCTGTAAGAGAGAAAATATGGACAAAGCGTCTGAGAAGCTGCATGTGTGTTTTAAATGATGTGCGGCTTTTCAAAAGCTTCTTTCTTTCCCCATTTGAACTTGCGGGGGCTTGAATGGGGGCCGGCTGTCGGGAACGCCGTGTTGAACGTACGTATTCAATTAACAAAACTCATTAGCAAAACTTGGCGTTTGTTGTTGTTGTTGTTTCACACACACACACACCCCCCCCCATCTTTCTTTCTTTCTTTCTGGCACCGAATTAATGGTTTTGATATGCTAATTAGTGAGTAATTTAATTTCAAAAGGCCTCAATTAACAGTGGCATTGTGGACACGATGAAGTTAAGCGGCGTAATCTAATTTGCATTAGTAACGAGCAGGGAGTAATTAGGGGACTAATTAGACACTTCAGACAGTACTTGTGTTTACTTTCTTAATGAAGTGAAGGGGCTTTTTTTCCATGGGTGCCAGCGTGTGCCAGGCTTCAGAGCTGTAACAGCACGGGGATGTTGTGGGGTGAGCTGGGGGCGGGGCGGGGCGCGAGGGTGGGGGTGCGTCTGCTGGCACTAGAACAGAAGTGGCATATGGCTTACAGAGCCGTTCCAATTACAAAACCCCACTAGCAGTCAGGTTAGCAGCCAGTGATGTGTGCTATTAGCCCCTGACACCCACTCTCAGCCACCTATTGAAAGCACCTGCCGTGTGTGTGTGTGTGTTTGTGTGTGTGTGTATCAGGATGCCACTGCTGTTCTGAAATTTGAAAATCAGAAATTTGACTGATTTACTTACACTCAAATTGTCATATTCTAAGGTGCCGTTGCAGGGTGTCGTGGGAAACACTTTACTGTTTTAGTGCATCAGTTGGGTTTCACCTGAAGCATATTTCACAAAACTATATTCAGCATCTCCCAGCGGTGCGGCTATAGATCTGTGGCAGCTGTACTCATCTCAGTGTGCTCCACTAGTTCTTAACTTGTTTTGCTCACTAGTGCCTTCAGTCAAGCACTAGTGATTCAGTGTCCCAAAATGGACACTCTGTAGGTGTGAACCTCAACAGTTGTCGATATGAAAGAGTCTTTCAGCATGCAGGAGTAAGCGCGTGCTCATATATCGTCTTTTCCTTTGTTCTGGGGAAATTCGATCATCTCAGCTCCTGTAAATATTCGTTCTTATTCCAACTGCCCCGAGCCCGTAGGATGGAATAGAAGCTTGTGGTGGAATTTGACTGGCGCCTGTGTCGAGTGCTGGCGTATGAGGTCATGGCAGGGGTATGGTAGAGCCATTTTGACTGTCCGGCTCTCAGAAAGGCATTCGTTGCAAGCTTGCGCCGGTGACGACTCGATTTCGGTCCCTCTTCCTCCTCCTGCGCAAAATCCCAGATGTGCCCCACATTTGTAGAGTATGGAAATGTGTGGGTGGGTGTGTGTGTTTTGTAATGCCCCTTTTGAAAGCTGGCCAGGCTTTCGGGACAGTTTCGGTTGGGACTGAAAGCAGACGCAGGCTGTTAACTCATACCGTGACTCGGCCTTCCCTCTGCGGGATGGTGTCCACTTTATCACACCAGTGATGGCAGGTGTGAGAGACGAGAAGGACTCTCTCTTTTCCTCTTGTTCTCTCTCCATCTCTTTCACTCTCTCAATTTTTGTCCTTCCCACCCCACCCCACTGCGCCTGGTTTGTTGAGCTTCTGCTCTCTGTCAGGGTACAAGCAGACTCTTTGATAAAAGGCTAGTGGATATTTGGCCAGGGCCTCGGTAAACAGGCCTGTGTTATTTTCTCAGCGCCTGCGTCAATAAGAAGCCCCTGCTTCTCGCGCAGTAACCAGGCAGCTAGCAAACATTCCACTGCCTTTTCCAGGCTTTGTCCGGCTGGCGAGTATAAATTATAGTCTGGCTTTTGTTGAGCGTTGGCTGCCTTAAAGCGGCCGCACACTGTGATATTTTACATTTTTTTTCTGTGACTTTTAGACGCAGCGAATGAGCTGCGATCCAAAGGAAGTTGCTTTTAGATCGAACGTGACGAAGGCTCGGGATGAGTCATGGAGAGGGCGCACTTATCCGAGATCCGGCTGGATCTCTTGAAGACGCTCCTCCCCAGGCCTCTGGATGCGGGCCGGTACGTGCGTGGTTTAAATCGAGTGTCAAGCGCCGAATGTCTACAGGGTGCCGCGGACCTGACTGCACGGTTCGGTTCGGCTGGATGGGGTACATCTGGACAGTAGGTGGGCCTGGGGGGTTGGGGGGGGGGGTGGGGGGTGGAGCTCTGGTTGAGGGAGAGGACAGTTTTGATTGACATCTTTAAAGTGGGTGGGCTTCAAGTTTTGGGCTGGTGTGAGCTTACTGTTTGTGGAGGCTAAACCTCTTCCAGATGCTGGTGATTTCATACTTAATATCCAAACCGTTTTCCTCCACCCACAATACTACACTCGCAAGCTTTCATTATAAAACTACACCACATCCAACTGCGTTCACACTTTTTTCTTTTTTTCTCTGGTTTTTTAAGTCATGGTTATTTTTATATGGAATGGTCTCACTATGCGATTATTGCATTGGGCTTTTGAAGTAAATCCGAAATCCGATTCCATGTGCTTTAACTAGGCGACTGTCCTGTAGATAACCCAGAAATGCTGACTAGTTCAGTAAATTTTCCAGTTGAACTGTGGGTAACGTAGTACCTGCCTGCACTCAAGTTGCACCTCCTTTTTAAAACTTTGCCTCTTGGCAACTGCCTGCCCGTCGATGTGCCTGAACTCGTTGCGCTTTATTGCTTGTGACAGGCATGAGGAGTTAATTAATGTTGCTGGCAGTTAGCGTTCCCCTCAGACAGGCCAAGGGCTTTATTTCTGGGATACCGTCCACCGCGTTGACGACACACTGCAAACAATAATGGGCTAATGATGGGGCCGTAAACTACAACTCCCAGGTGCACACAGATGACTTCACGCATGCAGGGCTACGCCTGTATTCCAGCTTGTCTGGTCTGAGATCAGGCACACGTTTTCTATTGCCATTGCTGCAGGGGGAAGCTGGACTTGGGAAGCTGATCCTGGATCAGCGGCTGGTGGGCCGTCTGAGCGCGATACCCATCGGGCTGGCATCAGTCGTGGTGCTTGAGGTGGGCATCCGCTGCCAAATTACCCAGCGTTCCCAGGGCCAGTGGGGGCGATCAAACCAGCTGTCCCAGAGACTGAGATCACAAACAATGAAAAAGGGAGTATGGAGGGGCTAGGGGGTGGGTGGAGGGAGGTGGAGGAGGTGGAGGTTGGGCAGGGTGGAGTTAACAAATACCCAGCTGCCTCAGTCTCCCTGAGCAGCATTGTGATTAGAGGGACAAGGCAAAAAGAAAAGACAGAAGGAGGGGAGAGAAAGAAAACAGCGGGTCAAAAAACACAAAAAAAAAACCGCGACCCGTTTGTCGAGTCTGCCACAGCAGCCGGAGAAGTTCCAGACGTCCCTCTGGACGTGTCCCACAGGCCGCACAGCTCCTGCCGGTCCAGCCTGCTGTCACGGCGTCTGGGACACGCTGAGATGTGTCGCACACTCCATAGGGCAAGTCCCCCTCGGCAGCAGGAGCAAGGCGGAGACGATCGCTCCTAACTTCCTCCTGGAGTAATGGGCCAGGCCCTGGGACTCTGCTGGAGCGGGCTAAACAGGTCAGACGTGAGGTTGGCCAGAGCCTTGTGAATTCCGTCTAGAGCAGGGAAAAGTTCTCATCTGAAATAATTTCCATGAATGACCTACTGATTTTAATAGAAAGATAAAAGTTTGGATCCCAGTTAAGGGTTTTGTACAGAAAAATAAGGAATTATGGGAAGTCACTGGAATGTTTTTTTTTTCCCCTCCCTTCTAAAAGTGACCTCTTGGTGTTACCACTCGCAGTGTAAAACCTAATATGTCTGTTCTGACACATGTACACACACACACACACACCTATATGATACCAAATCATAACCTTTTTTAACCCAATTCTTTTTTTATTACTACATATACTTGCTTACATCCTTTCTCTTACTTTCTTTCCCTCACACACACACACACACACACACACACACACACACACACACACACACACACACACACACACACATACACACACACACAGTTTATGCCCCTGTTTACAAATGAGCTAACCTTTCGGACTGGCCTTTCTCACTGATAGGTCTACTAGCGTGCCTAGCCCCTGTTCTGTGCGCCTCTATTACTCAGCTCATGAATATTCATCGCCCGCTGAGTAGGATCCAGAAGTGCTTGCATTTGTATTGATTATTGTGTTCTTTAAGTACCTTTTATATCATTCAGCAGAGTTAAGCACTGCAGCCTATCCGTGCGCTCCCATCCATGCTCATTTGAATGAGAAGCGGGGTCTTTGAACGCGTGAGCGCCGGTCCGGCCCGCGCGTGGAGAGCCCACTGGTTCTGCCTCTCCCTGCTCAACAAGGGCAGGTGTAGTTTGCCACTCTCCGAAAGTTTTGGTGGGGTGCGTGGGCGGGTGGGTGCGCGCGTGCAGTTGGGTGCCGGGTGTGTGTGTGTGTGTGGGGGGGGGGGGGGGGGTCAGGAGCATAGAGTAGTGGTAACCCATCCCCCTGTGTTTTCAGTAAGAGTTAGCAGCAGAAGACGTCCATCTGTGATTCTGCACAGATTTAAGGTGGTGTGTTAACCTGCTTTATGGAGCAGCCCTGCATGTCTGAGAACATTTCACCAGAGAAATATTAATCTAGAGGGCTTCCTGTAAGCCAATCTCTCTCTCTCTCTGTCTCTTTCTCTCTCTCTCTCCCTCTCCCTCTTTCACTCCTCACTCCTTAAAATGGAACTCCAATTGCCTAGCTGAGGTAAATAAATTACTTCTATCGATTGGTGTAGTTAGAAACTGACTTTATCACAGGTTCAGTTGACAAGCGTTGGATCTGGGCCTGATAAAAGACCTCAGTGTTGGGCTTGTAAAATCGTTTTTGTGTGTGTGCGTGTGTGTGTTTATCTGATGACCAGCATATCTTGAAAAATCAGAGAAAATGTCGAAGAGGTGGCGTCTGCTACCAGCGGTGCTTGACCTCTGACCTGTGTGTAGGTGCGTGTAACGCTAACACTTGAGCGGGATGCCCGTGGCAGCAGGATCGGACGTGGGTTCCTTTCAGAACCTCAAAAGGTGCAGCAGTGGGACAGAAGCACTACACTAAATAACTCTTTGGCGCACTGAATTGTTTCGGACTGAGGATTCGGTGACTTTAGCTTTTTGATCAATGCCAAATGAACTGATGTGGGTTGTGATGTGTGTGTGTGTGTGGGGAGGGGGGGGTGTTGGCGGCTTTATGAGCTGGTTAATTTGAGTTTGACAAGCTATTCGCAAGCGGCCAAGGCTGACTGACGCTCGTTCTCACACACACACACACACACGCACACACACGCACAACTCTTTGTTGGAGCTGCAGAGAGCCTGGGGGAAGTAAAGAGGTTAAAAGTTCACCCTAAGGCAGCTGGAGTAAGAGCAGACCACTGCTTTGGGGCAGGGGTGTGGTGGGGTGCCTACTGCTTCACTGGAGCCGCCGCTGATATTACTGCATCGCCAAGCAACTGAGAGAGAGAGAGGGGGGGGTCAATAAATGACCTGTTAGTGAGCAAATGAGTGACACTCATTTTTCTTTTTCTCTTTGTCTCCTGTCAGGCACGTCCTTAAAAAAGCGTCTTTATTTTTTCTTTGTTTTTAATTGTGCCAGGTCTTGTTTACAGTTTGTAATAAATGTCATATCGCACTGGGGGCGAGGAATGCGGGGCGGGGGGGGGGGGGGGGGTGTTACCACAACATGGGTCCTCCAGGTTTAGTTCCGTTCAGAGCCTGTGGGGGTTTACTTGGATTGTGACTACAGTACAACAAAACACGACCCCCCCTTACGATTTTCCGTTACCCATAAGCTGACAGAGCTTCTAACATGGTATCTAATAATTAGCTCTCCTTTGAGAAAGTGTTTTTTTTTTTTTTCTTTTTACACGCATACACAAACACGCAGGCACACGCCACGCTTCGCTCACACTCTCTGGCTTGAGTCTTCCTGTGCCTTTCCTCACCTTTTTAACATTTAAAAAAATATATATTTTTTTTTAATTCGTGGGAGAAAAATTGAAGTCAACTGACACAAAGGGTCCAAAATGAGGGAGGCTAAACCGAACTCGGACGCTGGATGCAACTGAACACGGAGCAGGCGCGAGCTCTCGAATCCAGGCGTCGGCGTCCCATCTAGCCAATCAGTGCCTTTTATCACGGAAAAGACGCAGACGATTTTGGAATTGATTCTTTTTTACAAAAATGAAGAGCCTCCCAGGATCCCGGGGACTTCAGTTTGTTCATTAGCGATTTGAGTAGCTAATTACGGCGCTTGAGAGGGTTAACTGGCTTGCTTCGTGTTAGTGTGGCCTCCGCCACTCTCCCCGGCAATCCTTTGCTGTGTTTTATTAGTGTGCCGCAAGGGTGTGGTGGGCTGGAGGCAAACAGGAAGGCAATAGAACCTTTCGAAGCACTGCATTTGTACACCCTCTTATACTGTAGTTGCTGAATAGATTTGCAAAATCTTACGGAATTTTGTGTAGTATGATATCAAAACCCTGTCAGTGGTCCCGGGCGTGTGTGTGGGCGTGTGCGATGTGAATGGAGGTGGAGCTATATGAGGAAAGTTGCTGTGACCCGCCCACACGGCCGTGTGTCCGTCCCCTCCTCTCGACGCGACCACACGGCTGCTTTGGCTTGTTGGTGAACCTTTCAGAGAAAACCGGGAGCTGGTTTGGAGACTCACCAGAGAAGAGATGTGATGAGAGATTGGTCAGAAATCTGATCCCCGTCTGCACCCAGGGAGGAGTGTTCTGGAAGTGCTGCAGGAGTTTGTTTCGTGGTTGGTTGGCTGCTCAGACACCGAGAGGGCTGTTTCTGACAGAGGTGACAGTGTTGCGGGGCAGCACCGGTTTTCTGTAATACCCAAGGGGTTGTGTGTGTGTGTGTGTGTGTGTGTGTGTGTGTGTGTGTGTGTGTGTGTGTGTGAAAGAAAAAGAGAAATGAAATGAAACGGGAGAAGGAGTTTTTCTAAATACCTATTGCTTTTTTTGTGCGTGCGTGTGCGTGCATGTGCATAAGTATGTGTTTTCATGTGTGTGTGTGTGTGTGTGTGTGTGTGTGTGTGTGTGTGTGTGTGTGTGTGTGTGTGTGTGTGTGTGTGTGTGTGTTGCGAGGCCTCTGCTTTTGCGTGGCACCGCTCGGTCCTCTGTGAGAAAGTGACATTTTCTAATCTGCTCATGCCTCCCGAGGATATTGACTTCTTTTCACTGCCTGTCGAAACGCTCTGTTACCTTTTAAAGCAAGCATAGAAAAGCAAGAGAAGCAGACTGCTCGAAAGGTTTAGAAGGCTGTGTAAGCGAGCACACACTCCTGTCGTGTTGACCCCAGTGGGTGGGGTGGGGTAGGGTTGTTGCAGATGACGGACGATAATCCTCCGAACTAGGTCAAGGGCGCTTCGCGCTCACCACGCGGTGAAGTTTGGTCGGCATTCACACCCTCTGCTTGGACGTGATGCTGTTTGCCGTTCGCGGGAGTATTTATGGCCAGGCCGGCCTGCTGGTTGTAGAGTTCGTTAAGAAATCCACAGTTCCGACGGAGGTCCGTGTTTCCCGCGAGCCCGTTGCTCGCCCCGGGTACCGTCACCTACCAGCACCGCTTCCCCAGGTACCGACGGGCCGGACGATGTTCTGGAGGCTTGTGGCCTGCGTGTCGGGTCTACACCCTGTTTACGGCTGTGGTGACGCTCACTGATGCGCCGGAGCAATGCAGTTGGAACTCGTTCCGCGGCAAGCGGGCTAATGTGTGCACTGCTAATTTGTACAGTGATGCGGTGCGTCAGACTCTGTCAGCGACTGGCTTTGGCATGTTGCAGTATTTATTTTCTCTTCGCACACGCTACATTAAAGATTGGTTGCGAAGCTATATCTGGGTCGCGCGGGGCACATCAGCACTGTAATGTTCTGTAATGTGACAGTCAGAGATGCGTTAACTTAAGACTTCGGTTGCTTCAGGAATAAAAGTTGTGTGAAAGATAAACACAGCAAACCACAAGTCCTAATTAGTGTGTCCTCATAAACACTATGAATGAATGAATAAAGTCACAGGAAAAGGCTTGTAGAGAAACAAACCTTTCTTTTGTAATGTGCTCTTTAAAATGTTAAAAATGTTAAGGAGGTTTTTATGGAGGTATTGGCTGTCTAATGTAAATGAATCAGCAGCAGAAATGCGTTAAATTAGTACCGAAATGTCTTTACAGTTCCAGCTCTGTCCACAAGGGTCTTCAAATCTGATCTGGGATCCATTTGAAATCATGATGAGACAGAATGGACCCTGAGTCAGCCGTTCTGAAATCAGTCATTTTACACATACAGTTTACAGTTCCCATCTGGTGTTCTGTTTGATCCAAGCTGGTGATTTACTGTATCAAACTTTTTTTTTTAGCGTGATGAACATTGTGGTGCTTTAGCTTCTAATTAATTTCTCGATTTTTACAATAACCGACACTGTATGTTTATTTGGAAGGCTTGTGAAAGGATAATTGGAGGAGGCCCGGAGCGCTCGGGTCCTGTCTGGCCTCACTGTGCTTCCCATGCCGGGTCCTCGCAGTGTCTCCCAGTGCACACTGGATTCCACACGTGTTCCGCATTCCCGCCAGGCCATTTCTGGACTTTTCCCAGGAGCCTGCTGGAGTCTGGCTCCCCAGTGAACAAACATGTGACATGCCCATCTTGGTCTGTAATCACCCCCCACCCCCCACCCCCCTTTGTTCGAGAGGTTCCAGTCGGTGTTGATGTTAATCCGTTAAAGGTCTCTGCTAGCCAGGGCTGCGTGATGGCCCCAGGCCGAGGGAAGTCTCACGGATGAGTTCCGCTCCTCTGTTTTTGCATTCGGAAGGTGCAACCCAGCTCCCATGGGAATGTCAAATAGGGATTACAGGGAGCCTTTATCCCTCCTCTTTTTTTAAATAATCAAATCTGTCAATGTGTTTCAGAAGGCAAACCAAATGTACGCGTGCGTGCGCACACAAGAACGTGTGCGCGCGCACACACATTTTTAAGTCTTTTTAAGTCACTCATGATAATGAGCATGTCTATTCTCGTAGCGTGTCATCACAACGCATGCCGCGGAGTTCAAAGGTGAAGGGCTGCGTACCATAACCCCTCGGCAACGGTGCTGATTGGCTGCGGTTTGATCTGGGCCTTCTCTTCTGTTTACTGGGCTGGTTTCGGCTTACGTGGGTAAATTACGCTCAATCACGGTAATTGCTCTCTACCCAGCATGGGTCTTTGTGCACCGGGCTCTCCTGCGGGCCATCACAACCCTGCCCTTCTCCGACAGCATCAATGATGTCAGCATTCGGGGATATTTTCTGTCTGTTTTGATTAAGCCCTGTGATCTCCGTATTCTTTCTTTTCTTGTTTTGTGCATTTAAGCGTCAAACTAGCTCAAGCATGGCTTGCATGCGTGTGTTTGTCTGTGTGTGTGTGTGTGTGTGTGGACATGCACGCGTGCCTTTTCTAAGTCATACCATGTGCTAGAGGCTTGCGTGTTATTGTATGGCTTGCATATGCGTAATAGCGGGTGTCTGTGGTCTGGCGTAATAGAGGACAGTTTGAGAAGGCAACGTGATAAGCCTGGAAGTGAAGTCCAGCGGGAATCTGCAGTGGCGCCTGCCTCAGACCAATTAGCCTGGCGACATTTACACTCCTCTGCCTGTTAACCGACTGGCCCGCCATCTTGCCATGAAAAAACAATGAATGCACTTCTTCTTTTTGAAGCGTCACTTGCTCGAGAGAGTCACTGAGTGGGGGAGGGATGGGTGACGAGTCGGAAAGGAGCGTTTTGCTGGCGAGGTAGCAGCGGTGACATTCGGAGCGTTTAGCTGAGTGAATCAATCGCGCTGTAAAGTTGAACCGAGCGGGGAAAAAAAACAAAAAACACTCGCATTCTTGAAATGATTTGTTGGCGTGCTAAAGTGACAGACCGATTTTAGCCCTGAACTAAGCGAGATCCTTATCTCTCTCTCTCACCCCTCCACCCATGCTTTCCTCCCCGTTCACCTGAGGCGGTGTGTGGTTGACGAGGAGGCGCAGGGAGTGAGCCGCCCCCAGGAGCAGAGCGGGGGGTGCTTTAGTCTTTTTGGGTGGGACCTGTTGCTTGATGACTTTGCTGGCACCTGTGCCATTTTTGCACTGTTTTGCAAAAGTAAACAGACTCAGAATGCCTCCAGATGTTGCCAGCTGTGTGCTCTCCACAGGTAGCAGGCGAAGGGCTTCTGTGCATGTGCACACGCACATACACCTGCATGCATCGCGAGGCACTGCCATTGGAGGAAAGGATCAGGGCTGGTGCGTGCGTGTCTCGTCCTGTAGCGTATGCTCCGGCCGTGCCTTCGTGTGCAGCATCCCCGTCCTCTCACAGACAGCGTTGGGGCAGTGCGTCATCAGGACAGGATTGCAGGATTGTCTGAATAGCTGCATTGTGCCTAACAGACATGGCGTCGTCCATCGCGGGGACCGGCTTTAAACGGCCGGAGAAAAGACTGCGGTCGCGGTGAACGCACAAGACGCAAAATACAATTAAAAGCCGTTACAGAGGAGAATAACAACGTGACAGAGTGCTTCCATAAAAGACATTGACCTTGGGAGCCTCCCATTACAATAGACACCCAGCTTCACAGAGGCGCGGGGTATTGGGGAAATGTTAATTGGTTGACACCGGAGAGGAACACTTCGGTGAACCGCGAGGCGATTTGATCCGGTCGGCGGCGGCGGCGGAAGGACATCCGTGACGCTCGTCTTGCCGCCGAGTGGGCGGCTCCTCCTGCGATTTTATGTGTACCAATCATGACGTCGGGACCGGGTTCACTTTGGCTCCTCATTGGCCCCCTGCAGGGGGAGGCGCGAATCGCGGATTGCCTGGCCTCGACCCGTGTCACGTTGCTCGCGAAGTGAGGTTTACATTTATAAAAAGGATGCTTTGTCACTAATTGAGGTGATGAGCACGAGGGAGCATTTGATTGGTGGTCTTGGCTTACAGTCCAGACTGGAAGGTTCTCACGTGTATGAGAGGCAGTGTGTACTGTCAGGGAGGTTAATACATAGGTAGGGCTCCATATGCCACTGCAAACCATCGTCCCCTAGGAGAAAGACAGACCAGAGGAGGAGGATGGTGTCGTGCATCCACTCAGGTCTAGTTTACGTGTTATCGGTAAGTCTGAATGTGCTGGCCATAAAAAGCCAAAAGAGATTTATCACGTCTAAGAAAATGTGCAGTGTTAAAAAAAAAAATACGGGGATGGAGTTTTGAATATTAGTATCTCCCGTAGTCTCTGAACACGTACACGCGTCCGTGCTCGGAGCACAGTTTAGCCGTGTTCTGCTGGGACCGGTGATGTCTGCTGAAACGCGAGCGCATCGGCGATGGTTTCTGCTGAGTCGTTTTGCCCTTCAGAAGCCTTGCTGGAAACCAACTCATCCTCCTCCTTTGTCCCGTGCAGACACATTTACGCAGCCGTTAATCACGACCTGCTAGGTGACACCAATTTAACTGCGTGACAGTTTTTGTTGGGCTGCTGAGGTGGAGAACACTCATATGGAATCCATTTGAGAGATGTATGTATTTCCCGACTGTCATGGAGAGTGGCTGGCTGCCAGCGATGGGCCTCTCTGCCCTCTGCGTCTGCCGGTTAGGGTGAACGCCTCAGGAGATAGAGCGATAACACCTGTAGCGCCCGTAACATTGGCGGCCTCTGTAAATGATGTCCACTACATTGGTCACGTAGCCCACATGTCGGATACTTCCCACAGCCATGATGTTGGCTCCAGAATGACACAGCAGTCCATCACACACCAGCCTGAAAGTTACGTACTTCCTGTTAATCTTTATAACAGCGTTGGCCTTTGCAGTACTTGTAATGCAAAGTGCTACATTATGCAAATGGTACCTTAAATAAATCGTTTTGGGTTTTTTTTTTCTTCCTCTACAGTTTCATTATGGCCAGTCGTGCACGTTCCAGATAGGCTGCTGCTGTTTGGAATGTGACATTTATGTGATGTCACCAGTGTGCTTTAAAACCTACAGCAAGGCATCACAAGTAAGTTGTAGCATATGTGAGATAATTGCAGAGATGATTGTAAGGCACTGCTGAATTTTGTCACGGTGCTCTCGCCATTACGGGCATTGCACGGCCACCGTCGGATGCCACAAATCCACTTTTTGGTTTGTTTTTTTTTTGTGGGGGGGGGGGGGGGGGGTTCCGAGGCGAACGCAGTGAGACAGGAAAGTGTTGGAGAATAGTCATGAACTCGTGTGAGAGAGAGCGGGAGTTAGAAGCAGCAAGAGAAAGAGGAGAAATAAAGCATGAGGGTGCCACAGAGGTGCCTGAGACAAACGTTGCATTGTATCATCTAAATGACTTCGAAGCTGAAGACTTGAAAGCATATCCAGAGGCCCAGCGCCATAAAGCAGAGCAGCGGGGTTTGGCGGGCCGTCGCCCGAGCACTTCCAGGAAAAGGAGATGTAAAAATCAATTTGCCGTGAAAAAGGTAAACAGTCGGCAATGACAAATACGCGGGGCTTTTTTGCTTTCCACTCCTGTTTTTGAAGTTATTAAAAAAGATAGATGAGGCAGAGGAGAAGGAGAAGTCGGAGGTCTTCGGTGAAAGATAGCAGACCTCCCGCCGAGGCCACCGACCCGCCGCTCCTGCTTGCCAACGCCCAGAGCTGCTTGAACCTCGCGGCCCGTTTTCTCGGTCGCTTTTCAGCGCTGTATTATCCTCGACCGAGCAGATGGAGACTCTGACCAGTGAAAGGAGGATGATGGTGAGGAGGAGGTTTAGTGGTGTTTTCGGTGTGGCCCTGGTGAGCCTGTACTATTAGCCGGGTTCTGCTAGCATGAACTGGGTTCCACCTGTGGCGGCATAACCAGGGCACAAAGTAGACTGCTTCTCAGGCCAGTGTTAAGTGCAGTACATGGAAAACAGAGCAAAGGTGGATATCGGTGCCATATAATTCTCTAATGCAAACACAGACTCCCCTTCTCTCTCTCTCTCTCTCTCTCTCTCTCTCTCTCTTTCTCTCTCTCCCTTCTTCTCTGACTCCCTCCCCCTCCTTTCCCAGCCTAACTTTTAGCCCCAGTGTTTACTTTGACGCTGGCTTTGTGTTGACAGCCACCTCCTCCTGACAGAGTGCCTTAGCTTTGCCTGGCCGCCTCCGGGCTCGGGGCGCCGGGCCGGGGCTACAACCTCTCCGAGTTACTCATGCAAGGCCCCCAATTAAAGCCAGAGAAGTGGACGGTCTGGGGGAGCGCCTGCCTGCTCGGTCCTGCGTGCGTCCTCCCACCCACACTTTTAAGGAAAAGCCTTAAGAATGAGGTGCCAAACAGAAAGAGCTCTTGGTAGTGTGCACTTTGTGGGAGTGGGTAATTGCAAAGGGGTTGCTGGTAGAGGAATGGACCCCCCCACACACACACACACCTTGTATCCTAACAAGATTGTGGGTACCCATGTTGTGGCCTTCTGGGAGTGTATTTGGTGTTATTGGTAATAAGGGGAGTTCAGAAGGTTCAAATAATGCAACCTGCAGTAAATATATTCCTTTATTATACATCCACTCCAAAAAAAAGGATACAACCTGAGGGGAGAAGATTTGATAAAAAAAAAAAAAACAAAAACAATTCAAAGTGGCTCACTTTTTCTCTTTCTCTTACATGGTTTCTCCCTCTTTGTTCTTGTGATTCCTAAAAGGGCTGGTCTCCCCATCGTTCTGTCTGCCTCGCTGGCGTTTTGTCTCCCACCGTCTGCGGGCTGTCCGCTACAGCTATAAAGTCTTTCCTCTGGGTGTGTGTGGTCTGTCGGCACCTGGGTGTCAGGGCCTTGTGCAACATCGTGGAAGTGGGTGGGGAGCGTTGGGGGGTGTTCCCCAGGGCCGTTACTGCCGTTGGCTGGACACCACTTGTTACACCTCATGGGCGACGTAGCAAATCCACTCCCCTAAGCGGTCATGCCATAAGCCCTCTGCACCCCCCCACTGCTGAGTCTTTTACTTTTCTTCAACACTGATGAGATTAACACTAGGCACAAACGAAGCGTCTCAACCACATCTGAGCTGTGTTCGACTAACAAATTCTTAATTGGATAATCAAGGAGAAAGAACATGTAGAAAGACTATATTTAGAAGTACAGCACAATTAACTATTTAATTTCACCCTCTCTCTCGCTCGCTCTCTCTTCTACTCCCCCGCCCTTCTTTTTTTTTGGTAGAAACTTTGCGAATCAGCCAAAACTAGCGGCGACAAACAGGTGGGAGCCATCTTGCTCATTCCCGCGGTGTGTGTCTGCTTCCCCTGTAGTGCGTCAGGAGCAGTAACATGGCTCGCCACCAGATTCCCTAATAACACAAAAATGTCCTCTGTTGACTCCAGAGCCACGCTCCCATCTTCCACTTCACTCGCAGATTCCGGGGCTTTCCTGACTCCAGATTCCGAGGCTTTCCTGACTCCAGATTCCAAGGCTTTCCTGCCTTTGGCTCTTCATTTATTTCTTTTTTTTCTTTAAATGAATATTAAGACTAGAAGGTATTTCCATTCTCTCTCCCTGTTCAGGCTGGAAGGGTCGTATTAAAATTGCCAATGGAAATACACACTATTCTTGTTCCACTTCACACAGTAATGTTAATAATCATTAATAATGACATTAATAATAACTGCAATGTGCCTGTTCACCTTCCGGAGCGTAAACGGCTTTTCTTTTTGCTTTTTTCTTGAGGATTTATGGCTTATTGTATTGTCATTGCTTGTGTATATATTAGTTTTGGAAGAGAATTAAAATGCTTACTTCAGTGACCTCTTTTCGCCGTGCAGTAAAGGTGTGCACGCCGACTCTGAGTGAATCTGTGGAACAGGGAAAACACCAGTTTTATTAACATTTTTTAGGTATGCAAAGCGTTAGTAAGGTTTTTGTTTCCAAACACAGGGTTAGGAAACTTTTAAACTAGGCTATGAACAACTTTAAACAACTAAGACAGAAGTTTAAAACATGCGTTCAAATACTTTAACCTTGAAATTTCCCCTTGCAAATATGGCAGTTCTTTTTTTTTTTTCATCTTTTGAATGTTTGAGTGTTTGATAGTTTGAGGTCTATAGCAGAAACCGCTTGGGAATTAATGTCATTCATATGCCCTGCGGAAATTACTTTTGAAATGCATATAATCTAAAACATGCAAATGAGGCTGACTTTATGCACCCTGTTTAATATGAATTATCATTTTCTGAATACCTATTATTGCTGCGTACATTTCTCCAATTATATTGTTCTTTTTTTGTCACTTGGACACACACACACACACACACACTTACACACTCACACACTCACACACATACACTCGTGCACACACGCACTCACACACACACACTCGCACACACACACACACTCGCACATTCATGCGCACGCACACTCACACGCGCACACACACACACACAGACACACTCACGCACACAGACACACACACACTCCCTCTCTCACACACACACACACACATACCCATATGCACAAAAGTGTGACACACTCCCAGAGAGAGAAAAAGCGAAAGAAAAGAGCTAGTGGGGGGGGGGACATAGGCAGGCAGGGGTTCGCCTTGTGTTTTTCCTTCTGGAATGTTCTGCCAGTGTTTTAATGGTGTGTAATAAGTCTGATAATGGTGTGTAATAAGTCTGATAATGACACAAAAGCATCTGTTTATGTTCTGCTTGGGGGGGGGGGGAAAGCTTCTGGAAGAAACAAGGTGAAAGTCTAATCTCACATTCAGCTTTGTTGCTTCAAACTGCCTTCAAACACCGAAAAGGTTAGCTTGTATTTAATTTTTTTACAAAGTTAATTAATTAATAAATAATAATAATAATAATAATAATAAAACACCCAAAACATATACCTAAATATATAAAGACAAGTTGTGGAGAGAGCTTGCAGTCTTCATGAATATTAAATAAATGAGCTGAAATATTGATGTAGTTTTAAAGTGATTCGTGCATGTGTTTTGTTTTGGGTTTTTTTGTCCTCTTGACTCCTCCCTTTTTCAAAGCCTGCAGCAGACCAATTAATGCTTTCGTCTCTTTGGAGAGCTCCCCCACCTTCCTTTTTTGGGGGGGAAATTGAATTGAAGGCATCCCTTTTCAAACGAATTACCTTATTAATTTATTTATATTAGACCATAAATTATTCTATTAATATTAGTATGATGCAAATTAGTAATGCTTTCACCCATGTTCATTCTAGTGATTATTAATTTGCATTCGTCAGTTTAACAAAGATTTTTCTTTCTGTGCTAAATTATAAAACAGACCTTTTGTTAATGCAATCATCATCGCTGTAGAATGTAGCAATATTTTAGCTTTCACTTTTATTATGTTGAATATAAGAACAGAAGAATAAGAAATGATAGTTTGGAACTAATGACGTAGTGAAATGGTGCTCTGATTTTGCCTTATATGGGGGAATAGTATGTGGATTAAAAGCATCAGCACCTGACTGGGTGTGTGTGGGGGGGGCTTAGGAGGTGGGTGTGAAGTAATTCTTCAAGTTCTTTTGGATCCAGTTCAAAAGAAGTAAAGTTGAATTAATATGAAAAATGGACAGAGTATCAGTTTTCCCTATTTCGCCTTCGAAAGTCTTGTTTTTATTACAGTTATTAAATTTTTATTTGATTAAACCCACTCTGATCCAATCAATTAATTAACTCAGAAATGCAGAGTGCCGCACTTGGGGCAGGATTTATAAAATTATATCATATCCACTTGATTTTTTTGCAAGCTTATTTTGTCCACTACCTCATTCACAGCGTATTTGGTCACACTGTAGTCTGTACAACTGTCATGCTTATCTCTGGGTTTGGGGGTCATGTCTGAAGTATGAGACATATTTTCTTCTTTACTCAAACTTTATAAACCTTTTTTTTTTTTAATGTGCATTTATATTGCCTCAAAAGAAAAAAAAAAGCACACTGGCACACTAGATGATCTCAGTTCTCCTAGGTACACTTCTTGTTTGCAACACACACTCTCTCTCTCTCTCTCTCTCTCTCTCTCTCTCTCACTCTCTCTCTCTCTCTTTCTTTGTAATTCAGTAATGGTCATAGCAGATAATAACCGCATTAAACTGGCTAATCTGGGTTTGACTCCAGTGCTGTGGGATTGATCCCTCATGGCAAGAGATCACTTTGACCCCCCCGCCCCCCCCACCCCGGTCCGCTCCATGTTTAATGCATGTTAGGGATTCGCCGCTGTTTATGTGCTTATGTTTATTAATGTGCCTCTCTAGCTGGCGCTCTCGCGGCTGCGAGCGCGGCAGCTGAACCGGGGCCCTGCGCAAGCGCGGTTTTCTGCCTGATTTGCCCCTCCCCTCTGTCCTCTTTCTCCTGGTTGACGTTTAATCCAGCATGGCCTCTTAAAGAGCAGCTGACTTGTAAGAGCTCACCCTTAATTGGTCTCTCTCTTGTCCCATATGCTCGCTCTTCGCACCAACAACCCCCCACCCCTTCTCTCTCACTGTAATCCCACCCACTCATCCTTCAAACTTTATCTTAGAGGAGAGCGGCACTTTGAAGGTCACGCGCGTGAGTGAGGGCCTTGTGCCAGGCCCGGCTGGCTAATTGCATGGTAGGGGTGAGGATGGCGAGGCTGCCCGCTCCCCGGGCCCGGGAAGGCTCCTCCCGTCTGCTCGGCCACGTTAAACGGAGCTTGCGTCTTAGCTGCTTAAGCCGCCGGGAGTCTGCCCTTGCTCCGCCTTTGGACTCCTACATAGCTCCGAGACATGAGGAATGGGATTAATTCGTCTTGATGATCACAGGATAATATCCGCCAGCCTCTCTCTCTCTCTCTCTCTCTCTCTCTCTCTCTCTCTCTCTCGCGCGTGCGAGCACATACACCCACCCACACACACACACACACACACACACACACACACACACACACACACAGAGTACAGTGCAGAACAGGACACTTACACTTGTAGCACAGACAGGTCGGCCCTCTCGGATCAGAGCAGACCAGATCACCTCAGTAGCCAATAGCACGCGTTCTCTTTACTGTCAAATAAACAACAGCCGTTATTGGCTTTTAGTGAAATTTTCTTTCTTCTGTACAAAAGTTTAAAGTGAGATTTTTTTTTCATCTTGATGAAGTGGAAAATGTATGGAGTAGACTATGTCTTATCCTCTCTTTTATTTTCTCTTTCTTTGTGTGTGTGTGTGTGTGTGTGTGTGTGTCATGTCTCTGCTAACTTGCAGCAGAGTCTGGGGAGATGGGGCTGGGTGTGTGTGTGTGTGTGTGTCTTGTAGCTGATAAATGGGGCGTTTGCGAGGGCCTTGCACCCATTCCAAATATTTGCCCGGATCTGCGCGTGTCTGATGGAGACGGAGCCTTGTATAGAAACCTCCACTCTCTTAAACGTCAAGGGCAGCCTGGAAAATCACTTATTGCTGGTCCAAAAAAAAAAAAAAAAAATCCAGTGGGTGCCTGTGAAGTGAATGTTTGCCGTGGTCACTTGCAAGCACGCACACACACATTCTCTCTCTCTCTCTCTCTCTCTCTCTCTCTCTCTCTCTCTCTCTCACACACACTGACACACATACACACATGCATGCGCGCACGCACATGCTCACGCTGGGAAGATCTCATCGGCCTGGAATGTCGGCGGTGTTTACCTATCGCGGCGGAGCCCACCTGATTGAAGGGCTAATCTTTACGGGCTTCGCAAACAGAACTTTGCCTCCTCTGTCTGGAGAGCGAATATGGCTTGTCTGCTTAGCACCATATGGTGCATATGACCATCCACAACCCCCCCAAATACCTTCTATTGCCTCCTGCTGTCCAACACAGATTTCCTTCTCTCATGGATGGTCTGCTTTCCTATTCCCTCTGTGAAAGCACTTTTGTTCCCCGCCCCATTCCAGGGTGTCTGGGATAATTGAATTGTCCTTTTCCCGCACCTCGGACGGCTATTGTGACATTCTGCAATTAAGTGCGTTCCCCAAAGAGCGACCCGTGGGTCAGAGGGCGGAGTCAGGGAAGAGCGAACTGGATTGGACTCCACCAGAGCCTGCTCGAACAGGAAAAGGCGGACACTGGTCTCTAGCCCAGACACACTCTTATCAGGAGATCAAAGTTGTATTATCTGCATTAGGAATACTGATTGTTCCACCAGTTTCCAAGAGCTTTTTATTCCCTCCTGTCGTCATGGTATGTATGTCGAGAAAATGAATTGGTTATCTTTGGACATGGGGTATTTGGTGGGATGATGGGTTTACAGTGGGGTGTGTGTGTGTGTGTGTGTGGGGGGGGGGGGGGTCATGTTGGGTGACGGGATGTTGGCACAGTAAAATGAAGCTTAGCTTACGCCATTACTCCAGCACCTCTCCGGGGGGGGTCTTTAAAACATCATGATGCCACATGCCACACACATGGTTCCCTAAATCACTGGGTCAGGATGAGGAGAGCAAGTCTGTGTGTGTGTGTGTGTGTGTGTGTGTGTGTGTGCGTGCGTGCGTGCGTGTGTGTGTGTGTGTGTGTGAGAGAGATTCTAATGATGAGTCTCACCTGTGTATCCTGGTCCACAACTGGTCAATTGCCATATAGAAAAGCTCTTGGCATTGACTTGCCCACTTCACTTAACGATGCACTCCTACTGTAAAAAGGCTGAAAAGTCTCCAGAATTCCCGAATAGTGGTCCTCTATCCAAGGCTTGCAATGTCCACTCCTATCCAGCAATGTCTGTTCCCATTTGAGTGGAAAGGCCGGCCTCCCTCCAGTGCTGAGGGCGTGGCCCCAATGCTGAGGGCGTGGTCCCATCTGTTTGTGGAATACTTAATTGACCACTGACCCTGCTCCTATGCTGACTAAGTGAAACTCTAGTCCTTATTGTTTATTACACTAATGTTGACTGCTCCTGTGTTGACTAACTCTAGTCCTTATTGTTTATTGCACTGAATGTTGTCTGTTTTAGAGCTCATATGTACTTTGCACTTTATCGTGTCATCAGCAGCGATCCCTGTATTTCTACAATATTCTAGATCATTGGTATATTGGACTCTGACCTACTGTACTGTACTAGGACGTGTTATCTAGATAAGAGCGTCTGCCAAAAGCTGTAAATGTAAATGTAAATGGTCCCGCCATAGAGGGCGCGGCCCCAGTGCTGAGGGTGTGGTCATGTCAAGGAGGGCATGGTCCTGGCCTTGTGAAAGCCATCAGCAGGTCAAGTGAAAAATCGTCTCCGCTCTACACCAGCCTCTTTGTAAACAAGTGAGCAAATAAAAACAAACTAAAGGGGAGGGCTTGAGTGTTTTTGTTCTCTGCTGTTTACATCTTCTACAAGTCTTCTCCCTCTCTCTCGCTCTCTCTCTCTCTCTCTTTCTCAATGCATCTCCTCTCTGTCGGCCCTGTAAGTCCTGCCATACCCTGGTGATGCAGATGATTCTTTCTGAATCCGTTTACCCAAGAGAGTCATTTATTTGGCCCCAAAGGACTTTGGCTCAACATTTATTAGATTTCACACAGCATCACTTTCATAGAAGAAAAAAAAAACAACAGAAAGCATATTTCTGATAAACATGGGTCCCATTAGCACAGATGGCAGGGTCAGATATCAGCAGGGTGGACTAACAGAGGAAGTACCTTAATGTCTCTGGTGCCTAAAAGCCTACACGTTGTGTTTTCTAACCACAGAGACCAAAAACACCACACACACACAAACACACACACACACACACACACACAAACACACACACACACACATGCACACACACAAACACACAAACACACACACACACACACACAAGCTGAGACACACCTGTCCCATGCCCCTTGGCCCAGCATTGAGTGTTGCTAATATAAACACACCCTATCCTTCCTCAGACTGTATGCTTATATCTACAAGGCAGTTCTTCCTGTTCAGACAAATAAATAAACAGTACTGAAGCAGATCACTCCACCACACAGTTTTTTGCCCCTCATTTTCTGAAAGGACCTTCAAAAGAAATTTCAAGTCAGATTTAATCAGTTAACGTTTAAAATGAGGTACAGACAGCACAGGGCAAGCCCAATAAAATGGCTATTGATATTTGTAGTGACTTTTAACGCCCGGAGGCAGCGAGGCCCCGCCTCTAGCTGAGGCAGCGAGGCCCCGCCTCTTGCGACACAAATCCTGCTCTCAGGTTCATGCGTCTGCGCACTTCGTAGTGCCTCAGGTGTTCCAGGAGGCAGTCCTCCCAGGGGACCCCTCCTGCATGCTCCTCTCCGTTCTGTGTTTACCCAGTCTGGGCCTTTGCTGCATAAGAGACACTTACATAGGCGGGTGGGGGGGGGCGTAGTCTTCCGATAAAGCATCGCCCGCGGCGGGGCCCGGGAGCCACGTTGGCACAATCGCGCCGTTCTGGTTGAATCCCGACGCCTTTCCCACTTTGGTTTAGTAATAAGGCGCATCGGCGTGCGCTGACGCAAGCGCAGGGAAACGGACCTTTCGAGGTCCCGCACAAACGATGGCTGGTGACCCCGTAAAAATGGTGGCGAAAGAGGGGGCAGAGTTTGAGGCTGTGGGTGTGTGTGTGTTGGGGGGGGGGGTTAGCTACAGGTGCCGAAAGGAGACAGTCGGACCCGCCATTGACAAATGAGCTGCGATGGGTTTCAAGCTACGAAAGGAGAGAAAATGACAGAGTGAAATTGGAGGAGAATGTGGAATGGTTTGCAAAGACAGTATTTCTCTTTGTATGAATATGGTCATTTGTGTCATTTCTGTCTTATTATAGGTTTTTTATTTTCTTTACAGAAGTGGAGAATGCGCTTTGTAGATGAGCGATGCACTGGTGTGTGCAGCTGATCCCCAGTTGCAAATTTAAACCAGTCTGTCAACATTGTGAGATGAGTTATGTTGTGCTATTCTGTCTCCAGTTTTTCTTCGTGTTTTGGACAACCCTTTGAAACTGAAAGGGGTCTGGCTAGTTTTCTGCTGTACTTAACTCCTCTTTGTGAATCTGCTCCCTGACATGACAAAGCAGGAGAAACGCAGCAAAACTCTGAATTTAAGCAGGGGCTTCTGATCTTTGCGCTTGACATATTTCGCTACAGCCCGGTTGGATCGGTACACAGGGCGGTACGCGTGCTCTTCCTCACTGAGGCGATCCGGACCGGAGCTCAGCTGTGGCGCAGCGTTGGCGGGGTCACGTTTGCCATTGCAGGCTGTGCTTTGGTGGAAGCAGAGGACTAAGAGTAAGAAAGTAAGGACTCGAATTACAAACTGGGGACAAAGTTCACCGAATCAAAAACTTCAGAGCATCGTCGCCTGGAGCAGAAAAGCAGGAACACCAGGTGTGGTGGAGGTGAGAGGTAGCGGGTGGGGGAGGGGCCACCTCTTCTTCCCACCCTGGTGGACTGCGTGCTGGGCTCAAGGTGTGAGGTGAGGGCCCACCTGTTGGAGGTGATCCACCAGCGAGGACTCCCCACCCCACTGTCCTCACTGACCGAGACACCTGCTGTGTGTCCATCGGTCCATGCCCACATAGCAGCGCCACGGGGAGAGAAGCCGACTCATAGCAAATGGGTGTGTGTGTGTGTGTGTGTGTGTGTGCGTGCACATGAGCAAGAGTGGGTGAGTCTGAATGTGTGGGTCCGGCAGCAGACGGTGAAAGAAAAATGTCTCATTCTGGGAAGAACAACACTTAGTCATGAATGATAAGTTGTGGTTTGTTTCACCATTTCCTGAGTTTGTGCTCATACTTCACTTCCCTAAATTACAATGCACGCTGTAATAAATAATTTTAAAAAAAAAACACTTAAATCAGTAAAGCTTTCACTTTTTTTCCCTGTAGTTGTGCACTTTTGGAATGCAACCAGAAGTCGGGGGGCAGGTATTTATTCCCTGGTCGTCGTCTCACCTTAGCAACTCTCAGTGTCAGCAGTATAAACCGCTCTTAACAGGCGGTTAGCAGAGCTTCCAGGATTGCTTGTTGCAGCCTCTGTACTTGCAGAAACAAGATAGAGAATGAATCACGGCCCCCCTCCGCCCTTTCGTCCAAGTGCCAAAGAAAATCTGCTGATATCAGACGTTCAGAAAAACGAGAGCGAGGGAGCAGGAAATACAGAAAGGAGCCTGGCTGAGTGCGTTACGCTACCTTGCTGGAGAGACGCTGGTTTGCACCTTTTTCTTTTTTCAATCTGAAGCTGATTTTGAATCCCTGAAGCAAAGGCATGTTGAGTCCCATTTCTCTTCTGTCCAATTAAAAGGCAAACGTGCGTTTTTATTTGCTCAGCACCCTCTCCACCGCAAATACATTCTTTATCTCTTAGATCTAAAGAAGAATGCCCCCACCCCTCTCTCTCTCTCTCTCTCTCTCTCTCTCTCTCTCTCTCCCTCTCTCCCCAGCTTACACCCCTGGGAGGAAGAATGCATCTCCCTATGTTCTTCAAGGTCAAAGTTCAGCCAGAGGGGGCTGGGGGAGGGGCAGCAAGGTGCCCAGGGTGTGTGTGTGTGTGTGTGTGTGTGTGTGTGTGTGTGGACTCGAATGAGACGCAGCAGGCCTGGACGCCTCCTCCGGCGTGTCCTAGGCTGCCAGAACCACTGGCAGGGCTCGGCAAGCCGCCGTCTCTTGGCCACAAGCGACACTTCCCAGCTCCTGATTTATCGACCTGCTTCTTTTCATGACCTCCCATTACAGCTGTGATGTACAGCCATTACTGGATATGACCAGGTTTCGCGCATGCCTACACCTCCCCGCCGCCACATCGCGTTGGCTTCTCCGCCTCCGTATGCTCCGCCCAACCAACCTGGCCCCTCTTGGCCAATCGGCTCTGAGCTGAAGCTTCCAGAGCAGCATGAATAACTTCTCTGAACTCTGACCGTCAAGGTCTGAAAGGTGACGAGGCCCTCAGCCTTAATCCAGAACGGGACTCGGCAGCAAGTTGCAGCCAGACGGCCCTCGCGGTGGTGTGCACGGCCCCCTGTCGCGCCAACTCCAGCCGAGCGCGAGCGCTCCACTCGCTCGCTCTCGGCTGGAACGTTTCGGCAGGTGCGTCGGAACGGCAAAGCCGCCCCTTCTCCCCACCACCCTAGCACCCGCTCCGCCGGCCATCTCCCCGGGCCGGCCGCCCCTGGAACAGGCCGGGCCGGACCCCCGGACGTCTGGCTCCTCGGCTGCCCCCCGCCCCCCCAAGTGCAGGAAGGATAGGGAAACCGCTCCTTATCTTCAGGCCCTGCAGCTGCTGTTGTGGCTGTCTGGGAGCTCTGGCTTGCTCCGTACGCTCACGGTGTGCTGATAACTCCACTCCCACGACAAACAGAGCCTGCCGTGACCTGCTCTCCTGCCTTTCTTCTTCCATTTCTTTCTCGAAATGAAAATACGGTGGCATGCGGCCAGCAGAAGTGTCAGGCTCTCACCTGTCTTGTTGGTGTTGGGCTTTTCTCCCTCACCTTTCATCAACCCGCCCCCATCTCTCTTAATGAAGCATTTGCTCTTGTTTCCAGAAGCTAATAATCACCAAAAATGTCTCATACAGTCGTACAGCGCTCGGCGAGCCTGCGGTTGCAGAGACACAAAGACACAAACAAAACAAAACAACACCAAACAAAAAAAGCTTTATTTTTAAAACTGGAAGAAGCAGAAAGGTGAGCTCGTTATTAAAAGTGCGCAGGGCCTGTTTGCACATTTGAAAAGTTTTTGTCGTGCACCGTGCGCCTGTGCCGTTGTGAGCGCTCTCTGCTCCCACGCTCTTTCCCCCTCATCTTCCTCGCACCCACAGCATTCCTGACTTAGTGAACTTGCTTTGTTTTCCTTTGCAAAAAACAAAAAAACTCACACAGAAACCAAAACAAACAAGTTTTTTTTTGTTTTTTTTTTGCGTGTGTCTTTGTGTGTTGCCCAATTGATTTCTAATTAAAAGGGTCCTTTGGTCGTGTTGCTGTAGCTGCATCATGACTTCATCTGAAAGAAGATTTCACTGCTCAGAAATAGAGAGGTGTGTGTGTGTGTGTGTGAACTTTCTGTGGAGACAATTCTCTCCACAACCCCCTCCCGAGGCCTCCATGCGGTGCTCTCTAGATTCTACCCAGGCCTTCAACGCACGTTCATCCCCTCCACTTTTGAGGTCTTATTTTCTTTTCTTTTCGCGCTCCCTGCACACGCTCGTGTAGGTCATTAGAAGGCTCAGGTGGAGTGACAGTCAACATGTTTACTGGGCATGTTCAAGGTTGTCAGGCATGATGGTGCATTCTGAAGGCCTCCATCGTGGAGGTCTGTGGCGTGCACCAACCGCTTTCTCCCACCTTCCTCATGGCTGCTGCTGGTTCCTGTTGCGTTTGCGCGAGTTACGAAACCCGTTTGCTTGCTGAGACTTGAACCAGCCCAGAGCTATGGCTTCAGAAATCGCACTCGTTCATGGTCATTTAGTCTTTGTTTGGTTTAATACCCCCCTTCTCCTCCACCCCACCCCCTTCCCCGCCGCCCCTCCCTCTATCTGCCCCTGTTCACCCTCAGGTGCCACGTGATGATGGTGGAATCAGCAACTGAGACCATTCGAACGGCGTCCTCCAATCAGAATGGAGTCAGCAGTTTGAGTAGCCAGTCGGACGGCGGGGGAAGAGAAGGCGGGTCCAACGGTGACGCCAACGGGGAGATCAGCCCTGTGGATTTACTGCATCTCCAGCAGCAGCAGGTGTGTGTGTGTGTGTGTGTGTGTGTGTGTGTGTGTGTGTGTGTGTGTGAGATGATTTGCACACTCTATTTATTTCTTTTTACACTGCACTTTTTTATTTTCAAAAATCAGAAAAGATGGCTGCACTGTTAGAAGCGTCTTGTGCAATTTCTTCCTCTGAGAACCGAAGTGTGCAGTTTACTTTCCACCATGTAATTCCTGCTGCACAGACTCATTATCGCCGAGTGGAGTGTACACGGTGTATTTCCTCATCCCGCCAGTTACGCATTATCGCCGGTGTTCCTCCTCTATCACAGGTGCACGTTGGGTAAACATCCTACAGCCGGCAAGCGTTTCCAGAGGAGCTGATACACAGTGCTGCCTTGCCGTGCTCACGACAGTGTAAACTTTGTCCTTTGTGTAGCACAACACACCAGCGATTGGGCACCACAAATTGAATAACTGTCTCTCAAAACACGTTTGACCCTCGAAACAAGCTCCGTCCTTTGTGATAATCCAGCCTCAAGAATACCGATTAGAAAAGTAATAATAAGAGAATCATTTTTCATCTTTGTTCGTAAGCACCTTTCAGCTTGCCCAAGGATACTGTACTAGAAAATACAAATAATACAAAAAAATGTCAAATAAACCATAAAAATGTAAAATAAACCAAAAGTTTCAAATATAATATGAGCTAGGAAATCACATACAAGACAGACAGGAGATAACATTGATGTGACTGCACAATATATTTACAAAATATGGTCTCAAAATATGAGCTTTTTTTTGCAGTCAGACGTCTAGTGACTCGCACCTGAGTAGCTGGCACTTGAACTATCTTGGATTCTCCTGCTTTGTATCGTATCTCTCAGTCTTGGTTTCAGCACAGGCTCTTTTTTTCTGGCAGTATCTTGGGTTGGGGGTATTTTGGACTCTATTTGTACTAATTAAGGATACTTTTCTGGCTAGACAACTAAAGCACTTCTGTAAGCCACTCTGGATAAGTGTGCGCGCCAAAACACTTCGAACATACGATGCACGCAAATGCAGAGGGAAAAACGAGGTGGGTAAAGGGGGGTTTTCCCCCCCGCAACTTTTTTTGAATGAGGAGGGGGCGGGACAAGCACTCTGGCAGGAGGTACCCAGAGCAGAGGGGTTTCGGAGGAACGGAGATGGTGTGAAGGAGAAGCCAGATGAAGGCCAAACCGCAGGGCGGGGGTATCTGCAGCGCAACAAAACAAGTAGTTAATACTGTGAACAGTAGTAGGTGGAAACCTTTGCGCGTGGTAGTTGCGGTTCCGCCTAAACTGGTATCTGCGAGAACACAAGCGCATTCTGATTTCTACCTACGTTTGTGTGTGTGCGTACGTTAATCTGCAGGCAGGAATCCCATAAAGACCGAGACTGTAGGGAAGACAGCCGATCCCGCAACCTTCCTTTGTCCCCTGTTGTCTGGCGAGAGCGAATCCTCGGCGCGGGGCCCGCGCAAGTGTTCCGACCCCCGTTCATGTGCGCCCGGGCGTGCCACGTT
>NC_137518.1:16422500-16425000 GCF_041902795.1 Electrophorus electricus | reverse complement strand
TGCTGTCTGAAGGTGTCTGCAGTCCTTACCTAGCCGGCCTCGGGAACCCGATACCTCCTGACCCGCCGGACCTCCCGCACCCTCCGCGCCGCCGGCCGTTCCGTCCGCCTGCCCGCACCCACCGGGGGCCGGCCCGCCGCTGGGACAGGCACTCGTGTTTTTCCACGGGGGTAGTGATGGGGGCTGTTTCAGTCAACAACAATGGTCCTCTGTCAGCGATGATGGATCATTCCAGCATATGGTGCCCACCTGTATGTGTACACGCCAGCCCTGGAGAGGGAGTCGGAGGTTGGGGGTGGGGGGGTTGTCGGAGTGGAGAACACCCTGCGTTTCGCCGGCGTTCACCGCCGGATCGGGGCCCAGATTCATCACCTACCAGCACTGTTTGCTTTAGTAACCTGAGCCTAATGGATGGACCCTGGGCCCGCCGGGGACGAGGCGCGCAATCACCCCGTTTGTGTGTCTTGCTGCCTTGTTTTGGAACGTCCGTCAAATGGTGCAAAAAAAAAGAGAGAGAGGGGAGGGGAGGGGAGAGGGAAAAAGTTCTGTTATTTTTTGTGGACGTGGACCACGTGCAGACGCGGCAGTCCCGCTCGGGTGAAGAGGAGGATGGAGGGTGTGTGCGCTGCTCGATGCATGTGCCAAACAGAATTTTTCCCTATTATTTTCCGTTAACAGACCCTCACCAGGGGCCGGTGCTCCCCCCCCCCCCCCCCCGCCAAACCGCCCACCCCTCCCGCCCCTAGTCTCTCGCCAGGCCTTCTGGGTTTTTTTTCTGAAGCCTGTTGAAGAGGAGAAAGAAAAGTACAAAAAAGTGTGTTGCTAAACCCACCTCCCACCCACCACCACACTCTCAGACCCTGCTGAATTAAAAAACACTCTGTTATTAAAACCCATGTCAGGGGTGTTGATTTACCGGGGGTGGGGGTGGGGCGTGCAAAGACAAGCCAGGAGAACTCACACACTGTGTAGCTCAGGCCGCCAAGCTGGGCTCTGACCTCTTCACCCTCGCCTTCCCCTCTCCCTCCCTCCCTCCCTCCCTCCCTCCCTCCCTCCCTCTGAACGCCTGCTCGCCCTCTCTGCAATAAAACCTGTCTAACGCTGCAGTACAATGGAGCTGTTGTTGGGCCCACCCGCCCGCACACTGTCTCGCTCCTGTGCCTTTAAAGGTGCGGCGCTCACCAGTATCGTGGGGCTATCACCGTCCGGCCCTAACGCTCCTTCATAGAGTTATCCCGCAGACAGACCACAAAGCAAACGTGGAACTCGGTGGAAATCGAGCCCTCCCCACCCCCCCACGTGCACTTTTTTTGCTGCGGACGCGGCAAATTTTTGTTTTAAGGCTGGCCACCAGCCCTTTCCATTCTTACCGGTCTTCGAGACCCCTTATAGGCAAGAATCTTACCGATTCCTTTTCGACTCCGCGGCGCAGGCGTCCCCCTCGTACGTCTGGACGTCTGTGAGCTGTCGCGGTCCAAGCGATGGCTTCCGCCTGTAGAGGGTGCCCGCGTGCAGGGTGGATAGCCGCTGGCCCTCAACTCTGCTGGCCTTGGCTAACCTCCGGACCCCTGAGCCGCTCTCGGTTCAGCCTTACAAAGCCCAGGAGCGTCGACCACCCGCCTCTCCAGAGCGGATCCGCAGACTCCTGAAGGGCGGAGCCGGGCCCCAAAACGGCCGGAGAAGAGACAGACATCACCTCCACTTAATAGTTGCGTTTATTAGCACCGTGAGTGGTTTATTACGAAAGTGTGGCAATCAGCGCCATAATTTGGGCGAAATTAGCTGTTATTGTTGCCAGATTCCGTCTAGACTAGAACCAGCGGCTGCTGTGCTTCTATGTGGACGTGTTTGAGTGAGTGTAGGCACACTGGTGTGTAGGTGTGTGTGTGTGTGTGTGTGTGTGTGTGCGCGCACATGTTTTTAATATCCACCACATGCCTGGGCTGTATTTGTATATGCAGCTGGCCTGCTGGAGACTGGGAGGTGCCTCTGGTCACTTCAGTTTGGACAGCCTGCTGCTCAGGTCACACACACACCGAGAGGACGGAGTTCCTACACCACCAGATTGCAGAGCTTTTTCAGGGTGTGTGTGTGTGTGTGTGTGTGTGTGTGTGTGTGTGTGTGTGTGTGTGTGTGTGTGTGTGTGTGTGTGTGTGTGTTCATTCAGTTCTGACCTCAGCAAAAGTAACAAGTGCTCTTGATACAGCAGATGGTATTCATCATGCAGACCACGGATTTGATTGCATGGGGGGGGGGGGTTCTCCCATTCTCTCTCTCTTTCTCTCTCTCTCTCTCTCCGTCTCTCATCCTTGCTCTCTCTTACTCTGCCTCTCTTGCTCACTCTCTCTTTCCTTTTTTAAAAAGAATAGACATCTTTTATGTAGAGGGCAGGGCTGTGAGTCCCCCAAAGCACTCGTAAGTGCTTCTGCAATTGATATCATTATTGGCTCCAACTGTGACCATGCCAGATCATTTCTGAACGACTAAATGAATGAAGTAT
>NC_137518.1:16415000-16417500 GCF_041902795.1 Electrophorus electricus | reverse complement strand
TGGAGCCTAACGAATAATAATCTTTTTTTTCTTTTTGCGCCCTGATAATTAGATCCCCCACCTCCCACTTCTTCTGTTTGAAAGGAGACAGAAGTCACATTAACCAGCCTTTTGTCTGCACCAGAGCATCTTGGGCCATGCCGATGGACTCTTCCCACCACAGTCGGCTTCTTGCTCCTCTTTCTCCTCCTCATTCTCCTCCTCTTCTTTCTCCTCCTCATTCTCCTCCTCCTCTTTCTCCTCCTCATTCTCCTCCTCTTCTTTCTCCTCCTCATTCTCCTCCTCCTCTTTCTCCTCCTCATTCTCCTCCTCCTTTTTCTCCCTCCTCATTCTCCTCCTCTTCTTTCTCCTCCTCATTCTCCTCCTCCTCTTTCTCCTCCTCATTCTCCTCCTCTTCTTTCTCCTCCTCATTCTCCTCCTCCTCTCTCTCCTCCTCTTTCTCCTCCTCTGTGGGTGGCAGAGAGAACGGTATTGTTTCTGATGCACTAGGTCATCACAGTGCATCAGCCGTTAACTCGTCAGCTGCTCGTATTTAGCTTTATTAATATATTCATATATTGATTAAATGTTTTTTCCCTGTACTGCACGTGTAATACCCCCCCCAAATCCCCCCTCCCGTGATGGACCTTTTATTAAAACATTATTTGTGACTGAAGGTGCTTTGGGGAAATGAAGAGGGTTAGCTGTGTGTCAGGATGGATGAACTCACTTGGCAGGAATAGATCTCATACACCTAAACACACACGCGCGTGCGCACGCACACACACACACACCAACACAGACACACAGGCGCGCGCGCACACGTGGCTGCAGCCACATATCCGTTGGTAATTGAAAAGGGGAAAAAGTGTCCTCTTTTCATGTATTATTGAGGACCTCGTTTAATTAAAAAAATGAAAAGACTCATTAGAGACATGCTAATTAGGTTCCTTCTCTCGCACGCTGACAGACGACCTGCGTTGCTGCAGCGCCATTGTGTGCACGAAGTGCCACATTTAAATGAGCTGATGGAGAGATGTGTAGTGCCAGCTGGCATGCCTCTCTCTCTCTCTCTCTCTCTCTCTCACCCTCTCTCTCTCTCTCTCTCTCTCTCTCTCTCTCTCTCTCTCTCTCTCTCTCTCTCTCTCTCTCTCTCTCTCTCATTCTCTCACTCTTTTTCTTGCTCTCCTTCACATCACTTCTTCTTCCTCCGGTCAAGCTGTGGCCGCTGCCCATGGCGTCGGGCGTGCAAACCCGGCCAAGTAGGTGGCGCGTCTTGTTTTCATTTCTTGTTTGTCCTGTCGGCGATAGTTACACAGTGTGGTTTTATTACAGAGACGTCGGCATAGGTGGTGTGAAGGGCTCTCTGCTGGAGCTTTGACCGCACACACACACGCACACACGTTACCATCGAAACCTTGCGGTCAAATCAAGTGTCCCATGTTGCACTCTTTCTTCTTTCTTTCATTTCATCGTAAGAAGAAAAGGCTAGAAAGTGTATAACCGATAGAATGAGAGAGAGAGAGAGAGAATGAGAGAAGGAGGGAGGGAGAGGGAGGATGAACGACAGAAGCCGTGGAGGGAAAGGGTCCGGAGCGGCAGTGGCCGTTTCAGAGTTTGGGTTTCGGGGCAGCGGAGTGTGAAAGTCCATTTTTCCAGCTGAAACATGAGTGAAAAGTCCAGTGAAGGCCAGTCGATAATGGCCCTTTAGGCTTCCCTCTGCTGCCGTCCACGGCTCTCGCACAGGCTACTGGAAATTTGTTGTCATTTTTATTCTGGGGCAGTGGGGCGTTAGATAGGGGCAGGAGGGTGTGTGTGCTTGCAAGTGTGTGTGTGTGTGTGTGTGTGTGTGTGTGAGAGAGAGAGACAAGTGTAGAATGCAGGGGTCTAACGCAATATGGAGGAGAGTCAGAGGACTAGATTAGGTGGCGAGGTGGTGGTGTTCCGCTTGGGCGTTCGCACGGAGCAGCTTTTCATTTGTCCACACGCTGTCAGAAAGCCCTCCCTGGGCCCGGTGTGCGGACCAGGCCGGGGTGGGGTTGTTGTGCGTGTCTCCGGACCGTCTTCGCGCATGCATGGGTGACAGCCCCGGAGCGCGCGCCTCCTCCGCCTCCCCCAGAGAGCAGCTTTTATTTCCCCCCCCCACTCCGCACTCCTTCCATCCCCGGTACCGTGGAGGAGGGGCTGCAGAGATGACCAAGCAGCCACTGGTAGCACTAGCCGCCGGTCTGCCCGCGGACAGACACGAACCGCGCGCTTATGCAAAGCAGCTCCCGGAGTGTTTGTTTCACCGGCTTCACCTAAAACTGGATTTAAAAAAACAAAAAAAAGCCCCAACAAAACAGAAGTGGAGCTGAAAAATCGGGACGATGTACAGAAAAGGGAGTCAAATTAACTCCGAAAACTTGGGGGGGGTTGTTGGAGGGCGACTCGCCTTTGGCCCGAGAAGTCCGCATTACGGATCCACCTGGTTTCTGGAGCCTTTCAGCGCGGCTGTTATTAACATGACAGCCCTCGTCAG
>NC_137518.1:16402500-16407500 GCF_041902795.1 Electrophorus electricus | reverse complement strand
ACGTGCGGAGACACCTTATGAAGGAAATCTCACTCCAACTCTTTAACATAGCTTTGTGTTGTATGTATGTTTGTGTGTGTGTGTGTGTGTGTGTGTGTGTGTGTGTGTGTGTGTGTGTGTGTGTGTGTGTGTGTGTGTGTGTGTGTGTGTAAGAAATGCACATGTAGTACCTTTAGGTGTGATTCCTGAGTGTCTTGGCATACACATGCCTGGGTGTGTTAACTCAGGCGAGTTGTTGAGACATGGTGCTGTTTGATTGCATGTTTACCTGCCCACGTCTGATGGCCCCGCCCGCTGCCTTTGATGTGATCTGGCTCTCAAATCTTTCTGGGTAGTGCTCATGAGCACTGGCCCCGCCTCCCTTGGCTTGTGCCGCTACACGTTCGAGTGCCGCCGGCCACAGAAATCTAACGTTAGTGAGCCGGGCACCTCTCTCTCCCTCTCTCTTTCTTTGTTATTTTCACTTTCCCTCTCCCTCCTTCTTCCCACTCTCCCTTCCTCTCTCTCCTTCCCTCTCTCCGTCTCTATGGAAATCTACGTTATGTCCCAGGGCCCAGGGGTGTAGCCCCGCCCCCCGTGCACGATAGGATGGAACCACCACCATTGCGCCTGCCTCCCTCGAATATTTAATGCTCTTGCCACTAGCTCCGCCCCTCGACCTTTTCACCCTGACCTCACGCCACAGTGTAGTTGGTGCAAAGGACCGGCTCATGGAGCAATCACTCTGAGAAGATCTGACAAATTTATCCTGATGGAAATACACGCACGCCGGCAGAAATCGAAAATCGGCCGTTTAATGACAGCTATCGTGCCACGCCGCACCCCCGTGCGTGCGTGCACGCGCACGAGTGTACGTGTGCAGCCCCCTCAATCTCCGTCTCGTCTGCTCCGTTTTAATGAGAAGTGTGTGGATGTGCAATCGCTGCTCATGGTGTGTGTTACCTTGCAGTGTGTGGAATGGTTCTCAGTGATGTTTAAGAAGCAGCTACACTGTCTTACACACCTGCAAATGGAATAGTACCCCCGCACACACACACGCAGTCAGTGCGGCGTTTTGATCTCGTCCCAATGTATGAAGAGAATGTGCGATAATGCTATTGCTAATGCAGATATCCCTAAATATGTGCAGAATGTGTGTGTGTGTGTGTGTTTATGCATGTACAACCTTTTCGTCCCCCACAAACCTTTAATTACAGGCCAGCTGAGAGATTAAATATATATATGTGTGTGTGTGTGTGTGTGTGTGTGTATTTCCTTTTTCCCCCTTCCCCAGTCTCTCTGCTATTAAAGAAAGCCAAGGTCACAATAATGGGAATCTAAGGTGAAGGCTTTCTAACATGAAAGTGCTCCACTGAATCAAATCATTAAAAAACCCGTTAATTATCCTTTTAATTTTCGTCCAACCATTCGGCTCCACGTGTGCATGGATTAAGAGGGTAATGAGGGGGTGAGTGGTCACGGGGCCACGCTGCTGACACACAGGCGGCGGCGAGAAGTTCCAGCCCCGCCCGGAAAGACGGGCGGCACGCCGGATCCGCCCCGGCCGCAGGGTGCTACATGAGCGTCCTCGTCATGACGAGACGGTGGAGTGATGGGCAGCAGTGATGTAATGGGAGGGGAGGGGAGGGGTGGACGGGGGGGTCTTTTTTTAAAAAAATTGCCCCATCGCAGGGAACTGTAGTTCAAACCAAAAAGAGAAAGTAAGTCGAAGAGAAGGAGAGACAGAGAGAGAGAGAGAGAGAGGGAGAGACAGAGAGAGAGAGGCTGAATGAAGCCTGACTCATTCCTAGATGCCCAGCCAAGGCTTCCAGGCTACGGCCTTCTCCACATGCCCGCTTGCTCCGCTCTGCATGGTTGTCAGGGGAACAGGATGAGTGGAGTTCCGGTGATGAGTGGAGTTGCGGTGATAGCATCGGCGTGGAGGCAAAGAGCGCGCTTCGCCTCGGGTGGAGCTGGTGCAGAGACGGTGTGAGGGAAGGTGTAGCTTCAGACGTGAGCCGGGAAGCGTTAGGCAAAACTGGCGAAGTTGGAGTAGACTCGTACCACAAAGGAAAGAGGTGAAGACCCACGGACAGCCTTAGTCCCCCGGTAAACCACTACTGCCCTGAGTCCAGCGGAACTGGACGGCAGCGAACACAGCACAGGGACCACCTCGCGTAGCTGAGTGACAGAGGTAGCACAGAGACCCCACAAGGATGCCTGACAGGCGCAGCACAGGGACCTCTCATAGCCGGGTGACGGCAGGAAACAGATTTTTTTTTTTTTCCCCTGAGAAAAAGAAAGAAGTAGGTGTATCCGTATTGTTTGGCTTCATTTATAGTTTTGTTCTTAACCACTTAACGAGTTTCTTTATGCATCAGAAATTCTCTGTATGGTTTCCTGAGATGTATTAATAAATAACCACAGAAGAATAACCTTGTTTTTATTGGTGTACTTGTGTACACTTGCAATCTCCGTATCTCCATGCGCACTCATACACTCGTTGACACATGCGCCGCAGGCCAACCCCGAGGTTGCAATCTTTGCTGGTGAGGTGTGTTTGCCTAAAGTGCTCCTTGTGATAACGCACACTCGGTGAGGCTTACCTGTGTACCGAGGCTGAGCCCCAGTCGGCCTCGCTTTGAATCAGTAACCAGCGTGTACACATGCGCTCCGTGTTCTTTATTAACTAGACTCCTGCTTTCTCTCGGCGGGGCAAACACACTCACTAGTTTCTCAGAAACTAGGTGTCTCCGAATACACTGCAGAAGGCTCGTAGGGCGTGTGCGTGTGTGTGTGTGTGTGTGTGTGAAAAACAAAGGTCACAGAAAGGTAACGTTGCTTTTTGGCACTGTGTGAAGAGCAGACACAGGCGGATGACCACCTCACCAATGCCACGACGGATGCCAGCCGTTGTTATTTAAGCTTTAGTTTATTAAAGATGACTGCCGAGAGGTGCGCCTGCAGCTAAACGCTACTGGAACTCGGTGAACAGGAGGGCGAGTTAGCGGATCGATACATTTACAAATCTGGCAACCCGCTAATACCCGGCAAGGTGTCCCCGATGGCGTCGGCACGTGCTTTTGCTCTGACCTCAGGTCAGCTCCCACAACTCGCATCTTTCCGACTTTAGTCATCAGCAAACAGCCAGGGTCACCTCAGATCAACCAGATCAGGGTCGCGAGTGGGTTATAAATAAGAGGCCTGTCTGCGTGTTGTCAGGTGCGCCACATCTCGCAGAGATTTAAACACCTGCCCTGCCAGGTGCTGCTTCTGACTTTTAAAGTATTTGTGGATATAAAAAATAATAATAATGTAGAAACTGAAGCCGTCTTTGTGAAGGAGGCATTTTTGGTTGTTTTTTTTCCTCCCGTTTCTGACCGATTTCTGCCACCAGCACCCAGCCCTCGTCAAAAAAAGAAAGAATTTTCACTTCAGTTTTACGTTTACATGTGCATTTTACAGTTTTCTGTTGTGCTCTGCGCGCGTGTGTGGCACGGCCTGCGTTCTGAGCGTTCGGGGGAGCTTGGCTGGTCCGGTGCGCCCCGAGAACACAGGCAACGTGCATGCTCGCTCCCCCGGGCGGCCTGCGCCCTGACCCTGGGCCGTGTTGGTGAGATGCAGAGGCAGCCTGCACTCCATGTCTATCTAAGGTAGTGCTCGTGTGGTTGGAAAAAAAAATTAAAAATTCCCCTTTTTTTTGCCATTCCCTGGCTACCGTTTCTCTCGAGCCTTCACTCGGCCTGGAGCTTCACCGTGCCAGCGTGCCGAGCGCCCCCGCCCTCTGTGTGTGATGCGCACTGGTCTTACGGAGGACTCTGCACACGGCTGTATAGCTGCCCATGCGAAATCCCAGTGGAAAAATAGATTTTATAAAAAGTAAAGATCTGTTCATCGGGTTTAATTGCTCTCTCTCTCTCTCTCCCGCGCTCCTGCCCTACATCCCCTAGCTGCAGGAGTACTATAAGAAACAGCAGGAGCAACTGCACCTCCAGCTTCTCAGCCAGCAGCAGCAAGCAGGGAAGCAGACCAAAGAGGTGAGCCGTCTCCTCTAACACCTCCCTCCGCACACCCACCACACACCCACCACCACCACACACTTGCGAGGGCTTCCTTCGGTTTAGGGTCAATAATTTGCCTCGCTCGCCTGCGGAGACTGAGCAGGTCAGCACAGAACAATCCTTCTGGATGGGTCAGTATCGTCACGCGGTGTCACAAGAGGCCGGCTAAAAGACAGAAGGGGGTGTGGCGCCATGGTTACTGGAGGAGGGAAGGGGGAGTGTCATATCGTTAGGTCCTGGACCGGGCCGGAGATCACCGCTAACTAAATCAGCTGAAATCCGAGCGCCAGGGTTTGAGCAGCACAGCAGTAAGGGTTATCTGTCCGTCCGTCTGGGTCTGGGCCTCTCTCGGTCCCTCAGACCAGTATACCGACACACCTGGGTGTGACAGGAGGTAACGGAGGAAGGGTCTTCCGCAGACTTGCACGGGGTCAGAACTCAGCTGCCCCGTGAAGGGCCTGGATGGAGATGTGATGTGTTTTCTTTGGTCCTGTGATGTGTTCCTGGCTCCCACACTGCCTGTGTGGGTGGAGCCGTGGGCAGGGCCGAGAGTTTGCTGTGGTCCCCCGCGGCTCTGGAAAGAAATGCAATTACGAAAGCTGAAAGGAATTCGGTAGAGTGTGTGTGTGTGTGTGTGTGTGTGTGTGTGTGTGTGTGTGTGAGTCTGTGTGTGTTTGTGTGTGTGTCTGTGTGTGTGTGTGTGTGTGTGTGTGTGTGTGTGTGTGTGTGTGTGTGTGAGTCTGTGTGTGTTTGTGTGTGTGTCTATGTGTGTGTGTGTGTGTGTGTCTGTGTGTGTGTGTGTGTGTGTGTGTGTGTGTGAGTGTTTGTGTGTGTGTACATGCCTGCATGGATGTGTATACACATGTAATCATGACACAAAAGAAGAAGGTACTTTTAATCATATCTACAGTTCCATCATAGCTTAGCCTTTGGGTAATAATATAATAATGATAATAGTAA
>NC_137518.1:16392500-16395000 GCF_041902795.1 Electrophorus electricus | reverse complement strand
CGCAGCCGTTACAGGTTCCACAGTAACCGTGACGCTGCGCGAGCCTGGGGTGGGGGTGGAGGGTTTGGGCGATGGGCTGTCCTCCCACTCCTTGAGCGGGGCCTCTCCAGTGAGCCTGGACGCCTGTTGCAGCATTTGACTTTCATGCACTCTTATTGCCCCTGACATCTCTGATTACTTCAATCTTAAGAAAACAGAGTCTCGCCACGCTCTGTTCTGAACAGCTCTGCCACGCACACACACACACACACACACACACACACACACAGAATGCGGTTTTTAGGAAAAGTCTTCTGGTGGAAAGACAGAGAGAATGAGACAGAAGGAGGAGACGTCATCTCTTCGACGACTGGTCTTGGCCTCAGGCCACGCCCCCCCCCCCCCCCCCCCCCCCCGCTGATGTCATCGTTCCGAGCGCTCTGAGGAACAACTGAGCCGAGACTCTCGGATTCCCTTCTCCTGCCTTGCCCTCTCTGAAGAGAGACCTTCATTAAAAGTAGCCAGCCAACCGTGGACGTTCATAGGGCCGTTTGCGCTCTGCCTCGGTCGCTGTTTGGTCTTCCGGCCCACGGGGGGCGTCGGCTCCTGCCGCCGAGCTTTTTGTTTGCTGCGTGTTAGGGGCTCCCCTAGAGCCACTGGCATTTTCAACTCAAAAGGGGGGAAAAAAAATTCAATACAAAATCCCGCGGAGAAGCGACAGGCTGAATTCCCTCAGCCAGGGCCTGTGTTGTTTCTAATATCGATGACTGTCAGGCACGACGTACTTCTTTGTGGCTTCTTTAGACAAATTTTTCAGCTCCTCCTATCTGAGCCTTTGATTAGCATTGTTTCCGGGTTGGAGGAGGGACTTAGAAGCAATGCAGATCAGGCAGGAGAGGACCGGAGAGGATATTGTGATGTCTGAGTCCTCTCCGTTGCCACAGAACTCTCACTGCATCCTGCGCATATTAAATAGAACCAACAACCAAATGAAAACAAAAAACCAGAAGGAGGGCCATTTTAATTTGGCTTGGTGATATTTGACTTTGCAAACATTAAAGTACATGCACATCCTCCCATCTGTTTCGCTTTCAGGATAGTGGTTTCTGGAATTGCATGAGCTAGTCTAGGGTGCTTAGCTTGGTGGTCTGTGTGTGTGTGTGCTTGCGTGCGCACGTGTGTGTGTGTGTGTGTGTGTGTGTGTGTGTGTGTGCAAGCATATACGCATGCGTGTGCATATTTGTTCAAGGAGGGGTAGTTGTGGGCATTGAGGAAAAACAGTGGAGTCTAGCCACAAAGGAAATGCCCCACCTGCCCTAATCCTGTGTGTGTGTGTGTGTGTGTGTGTATGTGTGTGTAAATGGGAAAGAAAAACACTTCACTGTAGGTAAACCACTCTGTCCCCACCCTGCATCTTCTCTCTCGCTCTCTCTCTCTTCCTGTCTTTCTCTCACTCTCTTGTCTTACGCTCTGCTCCGCCTTTTCTTTCATTTGGTGCAGTTGCCAGATTATACTTGGATTGTCCATTTTCTTTCCCCCTCCCTCCAGTGTGAAGGCCATGTTCTGTGATTTGTTGGAGTCAGAGCAGATCTGTGGCTCCTCAGTGCTCTGGCAGGTTGTGTCAGAGGGGCAGGGTGGCTCCATATCACCTCCCAACTCCTCTGGCTCTGGTCCCACAGACAGCCTGCGGAGGCGATCGGAGGCCCCTGGCTGGGAGTTTTGTTTTGGCGGAGCCCGAGACAAGAATGCCGAGGCACCAGACATAATATTTGGATTGCTATTAAGTCCCTGCCATGTGTGATAGCACAGTGGGCCGTGGCTTCTCAGGAACAGCTCGCACAACACATGCAAAGGTCAGGGGGTCGGGGGGGGGGGGGATTAAACCCTCCACCCGCACACCGCCACAAACCCCCCCTCTTCCTCTTCTACGTCTTTTTCTTCATTCCTGCTATCTTCCATTTTAGAGTGAGAGAGGAAGAAAAGTGAGAGGAACGAAAACAAGCATGGATCCTGGCGGTCTGAGGGGAGGGGTCTGGGGGGAGGGGTCTGAGCTGGCCAGAGAACGCCCCGCTGATTAATGCGCCTAGCGACAGCAGGGGTGGGGAAGCCGCCCAGCACCACGTTAATTACGCATTATGGAAAAATTTGCCGTCTGCGTGGGCTGATTTTGTTGGGTAGGAGCTCCCTTTCCCTGGCCCCGCCCTCCAACGAAGAACATGGGGCGCAGTACCAGCTAGACCGTGTGAGCTCACCACGGTACACACACGGTGGTTTATGGGTTGTCACGGCGTTGATGGGCACACACAAACACACACACACACAATCTTACAATATCTCACGCTCATGATTCCTGTATCTCTGGGATACCAAAAGTAAACAAACAAAAGTCCTCATGTGTAACCACTTAATCTTGGAACCACATAATCCATGTAACCACTTAATCTTAAAGTGACACTGTAGGTCTTGCACGTGAGCCAGATGTCCATTTCATAGTTTCATATATATTTGATACCTTCTGTTA
>NC_137518.1:16380000-16387500 GCF_041902795.1 Electrophorus electricus | reverse complement strand
CTCCTCCAGGGGTCGGCCGCTTCGACAGGCCGGGTCTCTCTGCCTATGCAAATTAGCCAAGGAGTGCGCTTCGTGCAAGCAAGGGTAGTGTTGATGGGGGGGTTGGGGGTGGGCACATGAAGCGGGCGAGATGATGGCCACTGACACGCACATCAAAGAGCCGGGGAGTCTGGGAAAGTTTTAAGAGCAAAGCTGTTGTTTGGTTGTGCGGTGTCTCATTTCGCGTAGCCCCGGGGCATGCAGAGAAAGGGATAGCAAAGGGGGAAAGAGAGAGAACTGGGGGAGGGGGGTGACAGATAATGCTGTCGCCCCCTACATACCCCCCCTACATACCCCCCCTCCGCCCAGCCGGCACATTTTAGTCATCGCTATCAAAGAGGAGGGAGGATATGGGGTGCTCTTTCTCTCCTGCTCTTCTCTCTCTCTCTCTCTCTCTCTCTCTCTCTCTCTCTCTCACTTCTCCTCTAGAGCTCCATCTGGTTGCTTGGCCATGGTAGTGGGTCTGGTATCTCCTTCTCTCCTGGTTTTGTTATTGTTGTTGTTCTTGTACAGTAGTGCAAGTATGATAAAACAGTCATTCAATACTAGTTCCCCACCCTCTCTCTCTCTCTCTCTCTCTCTCTCTCTTTCTCCCTTCACCTCCGAGCTCTTTAATGATCTTCAGTTTTCTCTGGCTTGCTGAGTCTTACATGTGTTTGAATACTCAGGGCCTTTGTGTGGACCCGGGCACTTGGGACTTTTTTTTTCTCGGTAAGCTGTCGTAAATGCTGCTTAGATCCCTGGTCCGGGCGCAGCGAGTAAACAGTACCTCATTGTCGAGTCCCTCGGAAAAAATGTGGCTACTGTTTATTATATGCCATAAAGCTTGTGGTGTGTCCCGGCGTTCAGAGAGAGGGGAGAGATGGGGAAGAGAATGGTGAGATCATGTTTTTATCGTCGTTTGCTTGTGGAGGGAAAAAAACGCTATCTATGCCCGGGGTAGTGGAGCGGTTGACATCATTGTTTTCATTTCATTTCTGGTGGAGAATTTCTGCTTCCTCACAATCTGGGCTTTGAAAGCAAAATAATTAAGAAGAAAAGAAAGAATTTAGTGCCCCGACCCTGCTGCGTCGTGTTGACCACTGATTATTCGAAAACGCAAAGAATGCGAAGGCCGGCCAACAAGACCTTACCTCTCCGTGCAATCAGAGTCTGCCACGTCGAGGCCCAGCCCACACTCTGAGCCACACGTTGCCAGGTGCGATGGCAGAAAACACCCTGAGCGGGAATTTCCTGATGGCTAGAATTATGGGAGGATATTTGGCCCGAGGAAGGCTGGGATCAGGTAGGAGTGTGCGTGTGATTTGTAGGTCTGCACTTGTGACCTGCAAGTCAGAGGGGGAGGGGAGGAGTGTCTGATGTAGCTGAGGATTTTAGTAGGCGTCCCCGCGGGACAAGCTAATTCTGCAAACTGTAGAACCCAAGAGAGCGAGCACTTTATAGGGCCTAAGCCTGAGGAAGAAGGATTCTTTTTTCATGGAGGGATTTATACCTTCCGTAGGCACTCCCATGACCCTTGACCTCCGAGTCGTATTGCCCCACCAGGTAAGCAGTCACATATATGACTACGGCTCCTCCCCACAGCTGGTCACATGAATAACAGAGGTTCCGCCCAAAAACAGTGATTATTGGACACTCTCTGCAAATCTGCCAATGAAAGATTTGAAGAACAGAATATGGGCAAATAAAATGCACAAAGCTGTGCTGGAGAACAGAGTGTGGGTGAGTGCATGTAAGTGCGTGTGCGTGTGCGTGCGTGTGTGTGTGAGGGTGTAAAACTGTTTGTTTCCTGTGGTGGGGAAGGATGGGAGACCTTGTGATCTCTCCCAGCATACCTCTGTCCTGTCCTATCTGGGTTATTTACAGTAGCGCCCAGTCCCTATACACATTAACTAGGAGGACTCCACTGCCACCGCCCTCTGACACACAAACATTCTCTCTCTTTATGTATGTATGTATGTATGTATGTATGTATGTATTTCTTTATGTAAATATTTTTTGTTTGTGTGTGTGTGTGTGTGTGTGTGTGTGTGTGTGTGTGTGTGAGAAAGCGTGCTTCTTAGTTACTAAGTTCATGACCTACATCACGTGTGTGTGTGTGTGTGTGTGTGTGTGTGTGTGTGTGCATGTGTTTGTGCTTCTCCCTCACTGAGTTCATGGCCTAAAGTGTGTGTGTGTGTGTGTGTGTGTGCGTGCATGCGTGCTTGTCCCTCACTGAGTTCATGGCCTACAGCATGTGTGTGTGTGCATGCACGCGTATGTGTGTGTGCATGAATGTGAGTGTGTGTGTGTGTGTGTGTGTGTACGTGAGTGTGTGTGTGCGCATGTACGTGCGTGTGTGTGTGTGCGCGTGTGCGCGTGTGTGTGTTGTGTGCGCGTGTGTGTGTGTGTGTGTGTGTGTGTGTTTGTATGTCTGTGTGTGTGTGTGTGTGTGATTTGTCATCTCTGCAGTAGTCCACGTTTCTCTCTTTCCTAACTTTCTCACCCCCCCCCCATACCCCCCAACTATGTCTCTCTCTTTCTACCTCTTCCTGTCTTCCAGTCACCTGTGTGTTTTGCCTCAGGAAGGTACGTGATTGCTTCAGGAATAAAGCGGCCACTGGGGTAAGTCCTTGCTAGTGGCCAGATCTGTGACTGATGAGGGCTCCCCGAAAACAAATGATATCATATCCAGGTGGCTTTTCTCCCTCCCCCTCAGTGAGTTCATGGCTTACAGCGTGTGTGTGTGTGTGTGTGTGCATGTAGGTGTGTGTGTGTGTGTGTGTGTGTGTGTGTGTGTGTGTGTGTGTGTGTGTGTGTGCGCGTGCATGTAGGTGTGTGTGCGTGTGTGTGTGTGTGTGTTTTTTTTAAAAACCTATTTTGTAGTTTTCTTCCTCTGGTTGAGAAAACACATGAAGATTAAGATTAAGATGAAGGTTAATCTGCCCTTTGACTGACACAGGCTGTATAGATAGGAACTATAGATAGGGCAGTGGTAGGTACTTAACTTGTAAGGTTCAAGCCTCATCACTGCCAAGTTGCCCCTGAGCAAGGTCTTTAACCCTCAATTGCAAAAGTTGTAGTCCGTTATAATTGTAAGTCGCATTGGATAAAATCGTCAGCTAAGTGCCGTAAATAGATAGGAACTCAGAAAAGTGTTTTGGTGTGGTTGACTGGAGATGTTCAGATAAGTGTGTGTGTGTATGTGTGTACACATATGCCTGATGTTTATACCTAAACAACTACACAACACTAGATTGTAACACACAACAGCACAGAGGTCAGCTGCAGAAGTATCCACACACAGATACACCCACTCCCACACAGATACACCCACTCCCCCTAGCACTGCGGTGCTTACATCAAACCAATCAGACCACAGGAGCCTAAAGACACAGGAATCCAGGACACAGACATACCCACTCCCACACACACACACCCACTCCCACACAGTTAGACACACCCACTCCCACACAGATAGACACACCCACTCCCACACACACGGCACAACATTATACCAAGAGGACCTTTTCTGCCCCTTTCATGTGCTAATATTATTTTTCTTTTCACGTTAGAGGAAATCACGTTTCTACGCCTAGCAAGGAGTGTTTGTTCTGGTGGGAAACGCGCCATTGTGGAGCGTTTCCGTCCAGGGGCTTTTATAAAGCCGCAACACAGCCGCTTCGCTCCATAGGAGAATAATCAGCTCTCCTGGGAGTTTGATGCGTCTGTCTGTTGATATGAAGTCATTCTCAGCCTGGGACGTCCTCTCTCCGTGTCTGGTGCTGGACAGACCTCCGTGTTTGTGTAGGTTGTCAGCTTGCGATGGCCACACCATTCTCGGCCTGCACACGTCCCACAGAGTGTATGCGTTTGCATTCACGTGGGCAGGATGTGTGTATCTGTTGGTGTGGAGGTGTGTGTGTGTGTGTGTGTGTGTGTGTGTGCGTGTGTGTAATGAAGCGGGTCCGAGCAGACGTTGGCAGGTTTCTTGCTAGGCCCATGGGTCCACTTACCATCATCTGTCCCTCTACAGGCAGGCTGGGTAGAGTTTCAACTGGGCCTTTCACTTTACATTTTACACTCCTATCAAATTCATACCCCAAGGCCTCATTTAACTGCTCTCTCTCTCTCTCTCTCTCTCTCTCTCTCTCTCTCTCTCTCTCTCTCTCAGACATCTCAACAATGAGCATGCCCTGGATGACCGCAGTACAGCCCAGTGTAGGGTGCAGATGCAAGTCGTCCAGCAGCTGGAGATACAGGTACACTCATCCACGTACACAAACACAGATATGCCCATATGCCAATCACTTCTCTCATGTAGCGTATGAACTGTTTCATATATGCCAAATATATGGTCCAGCACAAATGTGTTCTGCCAACAGCCCTCCAGGCAAGTGTTGTTTACAATTCATAACCAAGATATCACTCTGAACTGCCTTAAAGGTCGAGTCATTCACCCTCTCTGCCTGCAGGGATGCCTGGCACAGTTGAAAAAAGTCTCCACCCCCACACTCAAATCAGCAGCTAATACCTGTCTGTTTGACTGTCAGTCAAATGTTTGGCCTGTATGCAGCCATTTAGGCTCCGGGGCGGGGGGGAACCAGCGATATCCTGCATGATCAGTCCAGATGCAGAGACTGTCTGGAAGTGGCGCTGTGGCAGACGTTGGCCACACCCACGAGCTGTCAGACGCGTTAAGAAAAGCCCGGCGGCTAAAGGGAACGTGGTCTGGAAGAGCACACACACACACACACACACACACGCGTGCAAACACAGAGTCACATACTGTAATGTACAGTGACAGGACTGAGGTAAACCCAGAGCCTGCTCTCTCCTTCATGAGCTGTGGAGTAGAAGCACACACACACACACACACATAATAATAATAATAATTATTATTATTATTATTATTATTGTTGTTGTTGTTGTTATTGTTGTTGTTACTACCACTACTTTCCTCCATATCCCCCCAGTCCCCCAAAAGACCCGCCCACCAGGGACACCCGGGGCTCAGCGGCACGCGAGCCGCCTGCTCGCTCCCTCCCAGAGGGCCTACCGGTGCCAGGCACCCGCGCCAGCTCGTCGGCAGCCCCAGGGCAGGCCATGCCAGGCTGGCTGCTCTCCCAACTCGCCCTGGGAGCCCGCACGCTCACTTTAGCCTGTAAGCGGCTGGCTAGTGGCGACTGCTGCTTTATTACTCAGGATCAGGCTGGAATGGTGGGAGCTGGTGGGATTGGGCAAACAGGAGTGGCACTGGTCCCCAGTCGGCCTTTTAACGCCAGGGATTGGGGTGTGTGTATGGGAGGGGTTGTTTGTTTATTTTTCACTTTTCCCCACCTGTATTCAGACACTTTATCCTGGACGTTCTTAGCAGAAACGATGCTGTTTGGTATTGTTTTGCTCTTCCAAATCGGATCAAAAAATTACACGTGAAAATTGTTTCACACACCACCAGTGTGAAGCGGATGGTTCTCGCGAGTACCGCCACCTACAGCTGCAGACGGGCAGAGGAACTTTAGCGAGGAGGCCGCAGGTTTGGACGGATGTTCAGGTGTCTTCACCCCTACAGCACAGTTACTCTGAGAGATTAGCTGCAGGACAGAAATAAAAGTGTGTGTGTGTGTGTGTGTGTGTGTGTGTGTGTGTGTGTGTGTGTGTGTGTGTGTGTGTGTACACGTCGAGAGGTGAGATGATGATGCCTCCTGGTTACTGAATTCCACTCCCATGAAGACACCTGGAATCTTTTCTTCACAAGCACCTTCTCTTCTCTTGTTTGCTCTTACACATGCCTGCTTCTCTGCTCAGTTCCAAACTTGCCCACTTGGGAATGGATCCGCTTGGACTATGTAGGGACGGTGCAAATTCCTGATTCCATGATTCCTGGACTATGTAGGGACGGTGCAGATTCCTGATTCCATGATTCCTGGACTATGTAGGGACGGTGCAGATTCCTGATTCCATGATTCCTGGACTATGTAGGGATGGTGCAGACTCCTGATTCCATGATTCTTTGCAAGATTAAAAGGGCTGTAAACAAAGTATGTATTCACAATCTCCATAAAGCAGGCCATCTAACACTGAGTGTGTGGTGACATTGTTCAACTGTGTACACTGCAAAACTTTGCAGCCTGTGTTAAAACCTGTGGAGGGAGAAAGTTTTGACCAGAAATGGTGTGGAATTTCTGGAAGCTATAACAATTTGTCTTAACAGAATAAGACAGAAAACATCTCGTGGTCAAGCAATGTTGTCCTACTAAAACTCAAAGCCTTTCAGCTGAGAAGGATTGACTTAATCCTTGGGTTTTATTGTGTTGTTGTGGTATCACTAATGTGTGTGTGTGTGTGTGTGTGTGTGTGTGTGTGTGTGTGTGTGTGTGTGTGTGTGTGTGTGTGTGTGTGTGTGTGTGTGTGTGTGTGTGTGTGTGTTTGCAGTTGGCCAAGGAGAGCGAGCGTCTGCAGGCTATGATGACCCACCTGCACATGCGTCCATCAGAGCCAAAGCCTTTCAATCAACCCGTGAGTTCATGACCTTTGACCTCTGCACTGTCCCACATATGTGCACATACATGATACAATGTGCATTGTGCCTGGTGTGATTTTTCTGACTCGTCCACATCATATTTTTCAGGCATGAGACAGCAGGTCAGGTTTTCCTAGTCATTGGTTGTTGTGTATGTCTGCAATTGGAAGAGTGCCCTCTGTTGGTGCTTGAAGGAACTGCATGTGTCGTTCCCGGCTTTAAGGCAGCTTTTAAATGTTTATTTGTTTCTAGAGAGCAGACCAAAAAAGTCCAAGCCTGTCTGAATGGACTGCGTGGAGCAGAGACTTAAATGTTTACCAGTTATCTAACTACACGATTTAAGCAATTATGTACCCAAACAAACCTCTTAAATCCAGTTTAAACACACTCTCTGTGTAAGAGATACATAAATCTCTATAGTTGGACCAAACTTTAGAGCTAAATGATAAGCCTGGGGGGGTGAAATGAAAAAAGGAGCGAAAATGAGGTACCTTCCCCGTTAATACAAAGGGTTTTTTCCTCCTGCTGCCAACCCCAGCACACCATTATTAGGTGTCTAATGAATATTTCATGGCAAGATTGATGAGGAGTCTTATTAAAATATGAAGATGTTGAAATTAATTGTCAATTAGAAGCAAAGTGTCTTAATTTGGGGGAAGGGATATAAATGGTGGCTGGAGGAGTGGAAAAGTAGGCCAGCTCTCCTGTTTGGAGATGCAGCCGGAGATCGGCTGCCGTTCCGTGCCAGTCGGGGAAGAAGCCAGGGCAGGGTCTGTGTGGCCTGAAGAGAGAGAGGGAGAAAGGCGGAGGAGAAAGGGAGCCGCTCACGGAACTTAGCGTGGGTTCCCGCCTCCCTACCATGCCGTCCTCGGTGTCTGTATGTTGGCGGTGAGCTGGCACGACTCCAATGTTAATTAAGTACCTGTTAAACAATTTTGCCCCCCTAATTACTGGAGATG
>NC_137518.1:16340000-16367500 GCF_041902795.1 Electrophorus electricus | reverse complement strand
CTTATTCTTGGATGGTATCAGCAACCTGGGGAAAAAAAATAAAACACACAACTGGGATTTTTTATTAATCCGCTCTCTCGTGCCCCCACCCCAAAAAGAAATCAACAGAAACTGTGTATTTTCAGGAAAAAGAACCAGGACCAACTGTTGCTGTCTCTGTGTGTGTGTGTGTGTGTGTGTGTGTGTGTGTGTGTGTGTGTGTGTGTGTCTGTGTGTCTGTGTGTGTCTGTGTGTGTGTGTGTGTGTGTGTGTGTGTGTGTCTGTGTCTGTGTGTGTGTGTGTGTGTGTGTGTGTGTGTGTGTGTGTGTGTGTGTGTGTGCGTGTCAGCACTGACAGCCCAACTCCCATGAGGCTTCCTGAAGCCACAGAGGACAGGTAGGAGCCTCAGAGACATCACTGACTGTACTGTTGATTGTGTGAGGTATTTTAATGTGTATTCCACATTCATAGTCAACTATTTCTTAAGATTCATCATTTTACGTCGTGATGTACTTCAGTTATAAATGTCTCTTGTTTTGTTGTTTTTTTTTTTATATTGTTACATGTATATTTTTACTGACAGCTTTCTGTCACCATTCCAAATGGGCTGGATTTGAGAGAGGATATCAATCATTCTTTTCCCCACAGACTACTCAGAATGTCCTAGTATTTGTACCCAAAAATAGGACCACAGCTGAAATCAATCTATAAATACCAAGCAGACCAATTAGTTACACCATACCAGAGAAGACGGAGAGCATTTAATACCAGAGAAATGGGCTTGATCAAAGTGGGTTACAAGGTGCAGGTTCCCTGTATAATCCTGGTTTAACCCTGCAGGCAGTCATTCATTTTATTATTATTATTATTATTATTATTATTATTTACATCATTTATTGGTTGATTTAGAAATTTCTTTTTATTAGTTGATCATCAGCTGCGATACAAAGCATTGCTTTAAAGCAAAAGGACGTTGCGGTCACAGTATACCTCATACCACAGTGTTTCCTCTCAGCTGTTGTGAGGGGGATCCTCGCTGTGGCTAGCCAACACGGTGACTCTCCATATCAGTTTCAAAGATCTATAGAATCCAGATATATGAAAAGCTGTCTGCAGTTCACTGTGCGAGTTGAAAGTGTCTGGTTAGCATGTGAGAATTTAATTTTTAATTTAGTTTCTTTCAGTGAACTCAAAAGCATAACTCTTCTCAGCAGTGCCATGCCAAATTCTATTTAGATTTAATTTAATTTCTCTTCTTCCCCATTCTACTTTTGTTACAGGTTACCAAAGAGATTTGTAGAAAACCAAAAACCCTCCATTTGTAATATTTCTTCTTTTCTCTCCCCCTAAAGAACTGGCCAAAAGAACAGTCATCATTTAAACTATTTGTGCTTATTTTTTAGGTTTAATATTAAGTAATTTGTTCATAACGTACAGTACAGAGCATTCCACAAAAAACCAAAGTATGAAATGCAAAAGAGAATTTGGTGGATTTAGAAAAACCTGTTTAAGTATATGTTAAATGAATGAGTTAATCCTATGAATGGTACAAGGCCAAAAAATGAGGGGAAAAAACAGTGTTAGCAAGCCTCTCGCAGTTCCTCAGATAATAAAAGAAAGCACTTAATGTAGGAAAGGAAGCTCTACTCACTCTTGCTCAGGCAATGGCAGTGTTAAACACAACCGCCCAACGCGCCTCCAGGTCTACGATTGCGAATAACGCTTTTACATGCATACGGCACTTGAATGACCGTGAAACACTTTCTTTTGACACTAGAAGCCAGCAGAAAACACCTGGTGTTCCTACACTTATCAGATACGATCTCCTTAAATGAAGCATTAATCGCTACTTCAGAAAACACTTCAGTTTAATAAATACCAAAAAGAACAGAAAAGCAAGAAAACAACAACAACAAAACTTCATCCAGTACAATTTCCCATTGTTTAAGACTCAATTAACATTTTATGTGATTAATTTATTGGTGCAGGGAGAGTCTATTGAACATTATTTAAAAAATTAATATTCATCTACAAAGCGCACCATTTGCTAAACAAATGGGGGATGACTGACATGAATTAAATCTTTTTTAAAAATGACAAAACACACATATGAGGGACAGTTTAAACAATAATTGCACTTCAAACCATGTTTAATCTGGGAGGAACTTTTTCAACACAGTTTTTTTTCCTCATTTGTTTTAACTGTGGTTTGACATACCTGGTTAAAAAACAAAAAAATGTGTGTTTCTTGTGCTCGAAACATCTTTTAAGAAAAGATAAAAAACCAAAAATGTTGCTACCTCCTTTTGAAAATAGTTCACAAAATAAATGGCCAATGAAAGACAACCATTGTCATATTCTAACTAGTTCTCTCATTCATCCTCAAAAACAGTTGAGAACCAAAACATGCTTTTTGATGCATTCTTGTGAGCAAAGCTTGTCTGGCTATATTTGATTCTGAATTCACTAGTATGAATGGAAACAAGCAAACTACACACATCACACTGAAAAAAAAAAGAGATATGACTACCTCTCCCCTCCAGAAAAAAAAAACAAAAACAAAAAAAAAAAACCTAACAAATGCTGAGTCTCGTTAAGTTCGCAGCATTCAGTGATCAACATATTTTAAAGGTCTACCCCAAACTGCATATTCGTCACCTTTAAGTGTTCTATTAGCATAGTGTCTATGTACAGGCTTAATTGTGTGTTCTGATTCCGCATGCATAATGAAGGAGCCAGGCCCCGCTTTAAGCCAATCAGATGGCCGGTCATTAGAGCGCGCTCAGTGGGGCAGTCAGTTAGGTGTCAGAAATGATGATGGGCAGAATGCATTAGCGCGGCCTCTCCGGAATGGCCGTCCGCTTTCCAATTACAGCGATGTGTGGCTTTGTGGTGGCTCCGGGTGCGGGACAGGGCAGCACGGGCAACCGCACGCCAGCCGATCGTGGTGCTCCGGGTAGCAGGGGCAGCGCAGGCGGTCTTCGTTATACTGTAGATCACACACAGATCATTCCTACGAGAGACAAGCGACAGGCTTGGCTGCAAAGAAGCGCTACGCGACTAAACCAAAATATCCAAAGAGAAACGCAGAGCTTGTACATGCTGAAAAAAAGAAGGCGATATAACGACGATGATAGCAAAGCTTATTAAAGGGATTTTTACTGATTCTCTCAGTAATAACGAACTGCTGCAGTCACTAGATAAATGTCAATTGTGCTTTAAGGTACACCTGTAAACAAAGTTGTTTTATAAGATGTAGACTGACATATGTCATGGTATTAGCGATCACCATAACACTTTCGTTATTCTTACGATCTTGTTGTAATGATGTATTACTGTATATTACCGCTTGGCTTAGCTCTCAAGGGCATTCCCTCACCCCCCCCCCCCCCCCCCCCACACACACACATCCACCCCCGCCCCCTCCCTACATTTTTTTTTTTTTTTCAAAAATAGTTTCTTTATTCTGATTTTCTACACCTGTCTAGCTATTGTAAAGCTTTGAGCTCAGAATTCCTATACTGTATTGCTTATGCTGAAGTGTTTGTATTTATCATATGTGCTGCAGGTATCATGGTTAAATAGTTTTGGGTTTTTTTCAATCTCCTCCTTTTTTTAATTTTGTCTTCATAAAACGTCTGGGACGATGATTTTTAAAGTGTATTATCTCAAAAAAGGAAAAAAAGAATAAAAGATTAAAAGTTAGATAAGTGGTTTAGGTAACACCTGTTTGTATATTTATCTTAGTTAGCTCTGTTTTGATACTTTTTGTCTCTGTACTGCATTTATGCATTTTTAAGGAAAAAGATGAGGAAAAACAAAACAAAAAGACAAACTCATTGTGTAATGATACGTTTTACCTCAGAAGGACTTTTCTCAAAAGACAGGACCAAAACCTCAGACAAGAAGAAAGAGAAAAAAAACCTGAAGAAAAATATGTAGCCCTCCCTTGCTTTTAAAAAGGAGCAACTTTGAGGTGTTTTCTGTTGGTCCTTTTAAGGTGCCAATATGTGTGTACAGATTCCCTTTAAATCGAATCATTCCTGCAGTTACCATAACCTCTCAAAGCTGTCGTTCGCCAGGAAAACAGTGTTTTATGTTGCTGAAACAAGGCCTTTGTTGTGCGGTGTGGCGGTGTGCGTGTTGGCTCTCAGCCCAACCCGCTGCTTCGGGGGGCACTCGTTAGCTTGGCTGGCATTAATGGTGCGGTAATTAAAAATGAGCTGATGTGGTGTCTTCGCTGTTTTACTGGCTTCCTTGCTCTTTTGTGGCACTGTGATCCCTTGAAAACGCGCCCCACTTATCGCTAAAGCGATGGGGCCGTGCTTTCTGTCACGCCCGCGATAAACGGCGACAGCCGAGGTTCACGGGCTGCAGTTTGTTTTCGTTGTTTTAGATTCGGTACATCTTGCACAGAAATTTGAGAGGCCCTTCCGTAACACATACCCGACAAGACTCAAAAAAGGCTTTTAAAAATGTGGCTCTTTTATTGTACCTTCAAAAAAGGGGTCATGTGCAAACCTCTCCCCTCCCGTATCGATCAAGTTTGCCACAGCTGTAAACAAAGCAGGACGTGATGGAGGCACGTCGGCAGTGTTTCGGTGCTGCAGCACCACTGCACCGGTAGGCTCTCCTTAGTTCCACTTTGTTTATTTTTAAACACAGTGATGGCAAGCACCGCCTTCAAGTTTTCATTTGGCTGCGAGTTTCAGTGCCCTGTGATTGACAGCTTTGAGGTGACTTTGTCCAGGAAAGGGATCCCTGCAGGGGAGCTTAGCCCGACGGTATTAACTTCTTTAGCCAATCAAATGGAACTACCACTTCAGCTCTGCTTTCATTGCATCTTACGAATGTGTGTACATTTTTTCAGCAGTGACTTATATGTTCTTAGTCTGTTTCCTTTTTTTTTTTTTTTAAATCATTTTTGTTTTAACTTTCAAATGAGACTTTGGGGAATGAATAGGTGGTGGTTCTGAGATGGTATTAAAAAAACAGGCAACTAGGTGGTGGTTCTGAGATGGTATTAAAAAACAGGCAACTAGGCATCCACCTTTATTGTTTTTACCCCGGGGTGACCATGTTTATGCCAGTCACTGCCATTTTTTCATGCTGTATAATAAAAACACATATATCTGTGTATTTGTAACCTGAATCTTCTTGTGTCTGCCCATGCAGACAATAAAAAAACTGTACAGTAGTTCTAGTTGCATGTATTCTGTACTAATTATTGACAATGGCATTATAAAATGCAATAAAATACTTATTACACTGTCCAACACTGCCCTGCTTGTGTGCTCATTTGCACTGGGGTTATGCAGGGGTTTTTTAATCATGCCACTAAGATATTGGAGACCAACACACAGCATGCGTGAGAAGTGCCCCTGCTGGTCTTCGTGGCGACAACCATCCGTTGTCAGCTGGTTCTCTCCTCCCTCTCTCTCGCTCACACACACTCACTCTCTGTGTCTCTCTCCACCCCTCTCTGTGTCTCTCTCCACTCACTCTCTGTGTCTCTCTCCACCCCTCTCTGTCTCTCTCCACCCCTCTCTGTGTCTCTCTCCACCCCTCTCTGTGTCTCTCTCCACTCCTCTCTGTGTCTCTCCACCCCCTCTGTGTCTCTCTCCACCCCTCTGTGTCTCTCTCCACCCCTCTGTCTCTCTCCACTCCTCTCTGTGTCTCTCCACCCCTCTCTGTGTGTCTCTCCACCCCTCTCTGTGTGTCTCTCCACCCCTCTCTGTGTCTCTCTCCACTCCTCTCTGTCTCTCCACCCCTCTCTGTCTCTCTCCACCCCTCTGTGTCTCTCTCCACCCCTCTGTCTCTCTCCACTCCTCTCTGTGTGTCTCTCCACCCCTCTCTGTGTCTCTCTCCACCCCTCTCTGTGTCTCTCTCCACCCCTCTGTGTCTCTCTCCACCCCTCTGTCTCTCTTCACCCCTCTGTCTCTCTTCACCCCTCTCTGTGTCTCTCTCCACCCCTGTGTCTCTCTCCACCCCTGTGTCTCTCTCCACTCCTCTCTGTCTCTCTCCACCCCTCTCTCTGTCTCTCTCCACCCCTCTCTGTGTCTCTCTCCACCCCTCTCTGTGTCTCTCTCCACCCCTCTGTGTCTCTCTCCACCCCTCTCTTTCTCTCTCCTTCTTTCCCTCTCACTTTCTCCCCATCTCTCTCACTCTCTCTGTCTTCCTCTCGGCGCAGTTGCATAATGAACTGTGCTGTGTGAGACGGCAGAAAATGTGCTCTCAGTTAGGAGCAAGAGCAGGAGGGTGGAGTCTTAGAAAAAAGAAGTGTCTGACGCGACCCTCACCCACATGGAGTTATTCGGTTCATCACGAGCAAATGTGCAGAGAGAAAGACTCTGGACTCTGGCCAGCTGTCCGTCCAGCAATAAGCTGTAGGGGAAGCAGAAAAGTGAAACGTGACCGGGGGGGGGGGGGCATTCAGACGTGAACATCTGGAGAGAGCATGAAGTTTAAAATAACACCCACCCAGAAGTCTAGCTACAGCCTGCCTGAAACAGACCCCAAAGTTGTATCTGGGTAATAGGATGGTGTTTAGAAAGCCTTGGGTTTTTTTTCTTACAGTATAATCTAATTTAATCCATTTTACATGCAAAACAAGCTTCATTTTACAAATACCAAGAAATCTGCTATATGGACTGCTGCCACTTAGCTTCAAATATCAGGAGTTGGCTGTTGTTCAGTGATGTCAAACCATGACTGTTGTTCTCGCTGCATCGTAAAACGAGGCACTGACCTCTACTGAACGTTCAGGTCGGTGCTGGACTTTACCAATCAAGGAAACGCCGATCTTCTTCCGCTTCCAGAACCTCCCACAGTCTTACACATATTGTCACTCGGAACCAGGAAAGGGTCCGTTTTAAAGAGCCTGGGTAATGCGTTTCAGCAGTTCATCAGCAGTTTCACTGATTTCATCTACATCAAAAGAGATGAACAAAGTGCATTTTCTTGTGACCATCGTCTTCCCATTCTTCAGGTCTGAGTTACAAATGTAAGTTTGGAAACTGACAAAACACAGTCATATTTGATGTGTGTGGCTACAATTTCCAATTCTAAAGAGTGAATTTGCATGTACATATATATGTTTTGGCATTCCTGGATTATACTGCACAATGTTATTGGGTGGGGTTCAGATGGGTTACTGGCGCGTGCTGACGGCCAATCAGTTGCTGTGCTACAAACTCCGTCCACCAGGAGGGGTAAATAAACCAGTGGAACCAGTAAGATAAGGTGAGGAAAGGGAGAAAAACATCAAGACAGACCCAGACACAGAGCGCTTACACACCTGAGAAAATGGCTAAGACACATATGCGCTCTTCTCACATCTCTCATGTTTCGGCATGTCTGCAATATGCCCTCGAAAGGAGAAAACAAATGCACAGAATTCCTCCCTGGCGAGGTGCTACCCGCCACAGAAACAGTCAGGCACAAGCACCGGCGCAAACATGCGTTCGGAGGCGCAGGAGTGTCGCGACGTGCCACGAGCAAGCCAACCTCTGACCGGAACTCAAAAGTCCGTTTTTCACAGCACTGCGGGTGAAGCTAAGAAGGTGCTCCCATCTGAACGTCCCAAGGAGCCACACCGATATAAAGACTGAGAGCCCTTTCATTTCTTTCTGGACCCATACTCGGGCGAACGCTGTGCGCCAGCGAGACCGTCTGCCTCGTCTTCCGACCTGTTTACATAATGACGTATTCTGGCTCCTGTGCGAGACGACCTGCACCCATCCTGTCTCTAATGATGATAATTAAGCAGCCCCTGACCGAGCCTGGCTGGGTCGGGCCGGGCCGCTGGCTCACGCAGGACTATAGGCCGGGAACAAAAGCATCTTTGTGAGTGATTGGAACCACATTTTCATACAGCTCCTTCTCTCCCAAGCCATTCCATACTGTTCAAACCCACCAAAAACAATTGGCATGGAAAGTTTCAAACAATACTTTGAAAAAGCCTCGGTAGATAGCTGTGGTATGGTGCGCCTTTCTGTCACACTGACCCACTCAATCTTTTAGGGCTGTTCTCTCCTGTGCCCCACTTTTCTCTGACAATATCACTCGCTTTGTTTCTACTGAGTGGGCCCCTTCTCTCGACACGTCGCTCTCGTTCTCCGCATTCACCTGTTGGAGATGCGTTTCACACCATCCATTTTGCTTTAAAAAAACAAAAAAACCCACCTAGATTTCTCCAGTGGGAAACCAAGGTAGAAATGCTTACAGATTCTCACTCTGGACAAACGTTACATACATTACTCTTGGGTTGCCAGGCACCCACAGTATAAGGGAATGGGTTTCTAGGTACCACATGTTCAGGCAGTAAGCACGTAAGCTGTTCTGATGGTTGGCCAAGCACTGTTCCACCTGGTCTGGGCCACGTTATTTCATTAAAACTCTATGTCTGGGGAAGAATAACTGCCCACTGTCTCCATGGAACGGCATCTAAAACTGAGGCCTTCAGAAACTGTAACCACAGCAGCAAAATGTCAAATACCTGGAAAATCATTGCTAATTGATGAGCTGTACCAGAAGAATGGATTATGAGATTAATGTACTTCTGACTGTTTCTCTCTGTCTCTCTCTCTCTCTTTCTCTCTCTCTCTTTCTGCTTCAAGACATAAATGAATATAAATGTTGCTTACAAATATGGATCCAGACCAAAGTACACAGTTTTGCTCAACACTCATCATTGCTATAAAATATTCCCTCACAACACAAATGCAGTTCTACTTGGAAATCACAAATCTGCTTATTTTTGTGTGTTTTCTTTTTTCCAGTTTTTGGCTTTGATGCCAAGTTGCATGCGATCACAATGAGCCATTGATACCTCACATTATAATCAGTTCCCAGTTAATAATAATTTCCCAGTTAAAATGAGCTCATTTATTACCATGTCCAGTCACAGTTATTACAGTGGCTCAAAAGTTATCAGTATTATCACCATTACATCTTTACACACTAAAGCCGTCTTTGAATTTGATGACGTTTGCCAATTCAGGGCACATGGCGAACAAAGGTGTGCATACAGTGAAATGTGTGGACCACATTTGTCATGAATTCGTTGCAGGCCCAAAAAAAAGAAATACAACTGTGATAGTAAAAACACAGAGGAATTCAGGATTAAAGCTGACAAACCACATATAAATCGGAATGCATAAAATCACCTATATCACCCCCAAGAGCAGACAGCGTCTAAAACCGATTTATGATTCCCGCACCCGTAGCCATTTCTCTTCATGTCGATTGCACACGTGATTCTCATCTGCGGTTCTTAAAGAGAAGTTTGAAAAGATGACGTAACTCTTCTGGATCTTTGAAACCAACTTTGAAACCGCTGTTGAACCATAATTAATATAATAATAAATAAATAAATAAATAAATAAATAAATAAATAAATAAATAAATAAATAAATAAATAAAAGTAATAATAATAATAATAATGACACTGTTATTGTTGTTGTTCGTGTTTACGCAGGAGTAACGTGAGAACTTTTCGAGCCCCGCTTCTTGCCTGCAGGGTGCATGTAATTAGCCTTGAATGCAATTTCCTGTTGAAGACGCGAGCTGTCTGAGGGACTGCAGTTAGGAAGCAGAAGGAGACGAACCCAGCAAAAACTTAGATGGTTGTAAAGCTTCCGAGCGGTTCCACTGCAGCTTTGCAAGTTTGTTTGTTGCAGTATTCCCATTTCCTGGGAGCAACGGGAACTCCTTTGTGGAAGTTTGTTGTGTCTGTGTGTTGTTGAGTCTTCTGAAGTACCGGGGTGGGTGTTTAGCTGGAGACAAAGTTACGCGTTCCGGTTACGCGTGTGGTACGGGTGTGAGAGGAGACACGTGTGAAGGGCGCACCAGGGAACACAGGACTCCCCATTCCCAACGCGTACAGGGTTAAGGGCTGAAGTCGGGGCACAGGCAGCATGCGTCGTTGAAGCCACGGTGAACATCTAGATATCTTCAAGGTAAGTGTTTTAAAGAGGGGTGCTTTTCGATTCCTTTTTGCTCGTGCTTTGTCGGGCATGGACACGTTCCACAGGTTTTCAGTCCAATTTTAATGTGGACGTGCTTAGACTCGTTGAAAAACAGCCGCTATGTGCAGTAAACAGGCGACCTAGGTTATTCTTTCGTAAAACGGGGATGCACATTTGTGCGCTGTGTAGAATTATGTCGCCACACTTTTTTCTTAGAAGTTATACATTTACTTTAGGAACGTTTACTTGAAATCTGATGAATTTTAAGAAGTCGGCACCAAAAAAAAGCGAACAAAAAAGTTACACGCGGACATGCGCGAGCGGTCAACAATCTTCGCCGATATTTTGTAAATGTTTGATCGTCGGAAAAGGGATTTGCCTACATCAAGTGATGTGAGTCAGCCCCAGGGACTCATACTTCTCTTGATAAAGGAATGTAGGTGCCTAAACATTTACCTCCGCTTACGCCCAACTCCTTCACTTCCCGACTGTTGTGTGCATTTGTCACTTGTTGCTTAAAAACATGTCGATGTCCAGCGATAGCCCCCTCTCCCCCTCCACAACAATACTCCCATGGGCTCAGCAGTGACCGTGCCATGTTGCCGCCTGTGTGTGTGTCTCCAGGCTCGTTTCTGGTCACCTGGCTCCCCGCTCCAGCACAGATGCAGGGGGAGGAACACGGCCCAGGTGCCAACCTGCCCGAACCTCCGGGTGGGGCCTGCTCCGGCTCGGAGAACCTTCCCGCGGAAGCCCGTGCTGCCTCTGGCTCAGGTACGGCCGTGCGCTGGTGTGCTGCGCTTTAGAGGGCTGTCATGTCATGCCGCATGAGGTTAAAGTACGTGTGGCACCCCCCCACCCCCACCCCCCACCCGAGATTACAGAACGCTAATTATGAATTATGCAGCATAATCAGTGATGCTGGACATATTTTACTTAATTGATTTGTCAAAGCATGTAATAATGACAGTGCACGAGGTGGGTGGGTTATGACAGACGCAGTGTGCTCCAAGTCCCAGTTTTTATGTAGCGCCACACTTCCCAGTTAACTGAAAAGCATGGTCGCGTGCTGGGAGGAATCCGGGGGTACTCGCAGCTCGTGGGTATTAGCGCATGGAAATGTGTTTGCAACACGTGAGTCAGTGCAAACTTAAGATCTTTTACAATGCATATTTTCTGTTAATGAATATAAGACGACGGGTTCGACAGCATTTGCTGCGTATACTAATTACTGATGAATATTTCACAGCTGAAGGCTACGAAAGTGGAATATGTTCAGTTATTAGCAGAGTTTCAGTCCTAGTGTCGATGGAAAAGACGTTAACTTTTTGCTGCCAACTCCCATTGACATCTGGTTGTGTTTTTATGTTGTCTTCATTTTTTTCTGTCGCTTGTTTACATGGACGATTGAACATGTAAGCCCGTGCAATTGTGAGAACGATCCAGCATAATTATATTTTGCAATTCAGCAAAATATTGACATCTGTGTCTCCGTCTGGCGGCTTTAAATATCCCACGCCGCTTTGATTCGACCTGGTTTCAGATGTGCTTGGTCCCGGTTCCTTCACTGTGGTCGGGCCTGCGTTCATAGCGCTGTGCGAGAGCTGACCTCAGATCAGACACAAGGAGGAGGAGGAGGAGGAGGAGGAGGAGGAGGAGGCATGCGAACCTCCGGAATTAGACCTCGGATCAGGCGTAGGCAAGATCATCCTGCGTGTGAGGAGGAAAAGAGGAGCAGGACCCCCGGGTCCTGCGTGTGAGAGCGTCACGCTCTCCTCACAAATGTTTCATACTCGGTCCTTCTGGAGGTAATCAAGCAGGTCGGAATTATAATTAGCAGGAGATAAATATTTAGTTTTCCGAAACTTTCCAGAACGACCTCTGGAGTTGGACTAGTGCAGCCGGGTGTTATTCTTTGAGCTTTTGCTCTGCTGCTAGGGTGGGTGCTTAAAGAACACAAAAGGCTTTGTAACAGGTAGTTTGGAGGAGTGGGCAGGAGATGCACAGTCTGTCGGGGTTCCACTGAGGAGGATAGGCAGCTCAGAAATGACCTTCAATGACCTCCAATGCTGTCTTACTTTCAGTAGGTCAAAGTGTCTGATTCGTCATGCCGCATTTCCCAAACAAGTCTGTAAACCGTGTGAATGTGTGTCTCCATGCTATGGTGTTATTGTGCATGAACTCCATATAGGCGTGTGAGTGTGTATACTAGAACTACAGCTGCACGACATGGAGGAAAACATCATATCGCAATAATATACATAGTTCAAGTTCAAGTTCAAGCTTGGTTTATTTGTCACATACATAGTCATACACAGTATAACCTGCAGTGAAATGGTTGAGAGTGCTCTGTCCAAACTGAGGAAAAAGAAAACAGGGGTGTGTAGAGAAATATATATTCTATATATGTACAAAAATATATTAACAATGTATGTACAATATATGTATATTATGTTTATATACACAATGTACAATGTATATATGGATATGTATATATGTATGTACCCCATGTACAGTTCCATCCATATTGCAGTTGTGATATGTCCTGATGTGACACCGACCAAATACATGACAAATTCTTTGACCTAAATCCCATTTTTCATATGAAGGATGTAATTCGTCAGCACAGCCACAGAACACTCGTCTAGAATATCCGGTATGGGCCGGGATGCTCACAGCACGGAATAGAAAAAAAAAATTTGTTAGCAAACTCATTTGCATGTTGCAGCCTTCTGGGTTAGCACAGAGGCCTTTCTGGTGATTAGGGTTGAGGAGTGATACGTCGTGCAGAGCTAGTGTGTCCCGGTGTGTTGGTGGAGCGTATTTGAGGTAGTGCACCAGCATTTGTCACAGGGATCAGCTTTGCAGGCGGGGCCCTCGTGTTCGCTCCGTGAGCGTGCAAGTCCCGGCCCGCTCTCCCCCCATCCCTATTCGCAGCTAAGGCCGAGCGTGTCGGCTCCTGCATGGCTACCAGAACCAGGGGGCCGCGGCAGCCTAACCGCAGTCGAAATTAGACCAGCAGACCTTGTTCTGGGCTGCCCTGCGTTTGCTAATTACCCTGAGGTATGCGTTTAGCTATGCATTGTTTATTTGCCTTTGTCTCAACACGCGTGTTTGCGCTCACGCCCAGGGAGCATTTTCCATTCCTGGCCGCGGCTTCTGCCAGTGCGGCTGTTTGGTCTCGCGTGCGGACCTCTGACGCGGTGAGTCTTCGTGGGGAACATTCTTGTGTCTCAGAATGGCGCTCCAGTCGCCAGTAGCCTGGCCCGCTTCTGTCCCCCTCACCTCGGAGGATCCCGGAGGGGTCCGCGCCGTTTCTAGATCTGCTCTCACCGTCCGGCTCACGGCGACTCCGATCAGCGCGCGCACAGAGAATCTGATCCGAGGTCAGCAGGGCCGACGCCTCTATTTTGACAGGCATAACAGGGCCCGAGCTTAATGCTGCGCATGCACGTTAAGTAGCACCTGACAGGGAACGCCGACTGCATTCACTCTGCTGGGGAGGACCTGCGCCATAGTAACGTACATGGATGACTTCTGCATGACTCGAGATATAGACAGTGAGGTCAGCCGCCGAGACGCGCAGAGCTATAGCGCAACACACCACACTTGCGCTGTTTCTCGCAGAGAGTGATGAGTCCACGGACCAGCTGCTTGTCTGCTTTCTTTTTTTGCTTCCTTGGCTCACCGTGACGATTGACAAATCTCCATTCTTATTCAACTTTGTATGAATAGCCCCAACTTTTAGATTATTACAGCAGTTAATTTAACACTAACGCTAATCCTCTGAAGACTAAGAATGATTGGAAGATTAAGGCTAAAATGAGTCTGTATGCATTTGTTGTTCCCATCTGGTTAATTAAAGGTAGGAGCGTGCACGCGCACACGTGTGCGTGTGTGTGTGTGTGTGTGTGTGTGTGTGTGTGTGTGTGGGTGGGTAGTTGTTTTTATTTTGATTTTTTTAATGAGTTGGCAGTATTTTCACACCCTCCATCCCGGCTCGGTTTTACCGTTGAAGACACAAACGAATGCCGCTCGCTTTTCTCCAGACGCAGAGGTAACGATGCTCCTCTAATGTGCACTGCAGGTATCGCAGCAAACAGCTCGGCAGTCTGCTCCTGAACCCACGGAAGCTCCAGGCACTAGAGGCTTATACGATGAGACAAGAATTTCCAGCATGCATTACCCCTCACAGTGATTACCCATGGGTGATGTCCCACTTATGTAACTTTTCCATACCTGAGTCTATGGGGGGGGTGGTTATAGAATGTTTTTCAACAGTGCAAGACAAAGTGTTGCAGTGATCAGCTCTGTGGTAGAATAAAGGCCCCAGGACACACACACACAGAGATGGGCTGGCGTGGCTTTGGGGCAGCCGCGTGCAGCTCCGGTGCTGGTGGCCAAATCTCTCATACAGGGTTCTAATCATTCATCTCTCTCTCTCTCTCTCTCTCTCTCTCTCTCTCTTTTTCCTTTGTTGCTCTCTAAACCTCTTTTATTCATTCACTCCTTGCTCTGCCTCTTTTCTCCATTTCACACTTTGAATTATTTTGAGTTACTCTGTTGTTGTTGCTGGGGAGGGGAGGCAGAGTTGAAGGGTATTTATTTGCCCTGGGTGTTTAATGAGACTCAAACAGCTGTACAACAGGGTCAATGATTTGTCTCTTTGGCACTACATCTTTCATTAAGAAAAAGTCTCGTAGGATACAGGGTGGCGGCAGATTATAGCCTCTGAATAAAGTTGAGCTAAACCTTTTTACTGATAAAGCTCTGGAATGATTGAAAAACATTACATATGCATAAAAAATATTTTCAATACTGATCCCTGTATATCGGCCCTGTTCGTAGAATTAAATAGAGTCCTTACACAGCGCAAAGTTTTTTGGCTGTTTTAACTGATGGACCACTTCAAAGTTGCCTACAGAACTCTCTGAACTCTTTGACAAACGCCCCAGTGTTCTCCACACATACAGTAATTATGCTTGTCATTATTTTTTGCAAGTGCTTAGTTCCCCTTTGTAATCGGGTATGCACATTTGAGCTTCTCCTAGCATGTCCCGTGTAGGTGTCTGTTGCCGTCTCCTTTGTGTGGGAAAAGATTACAACGTTTCATCACCTGAGACTCTGTGGGGTCCGCCTTTGATACCTTGCTGATGGTTTTCTGTCATTGCCAAGATCCTCTGGGGAGGAATTCGGCGATCTCTGAGGCGAAGAGTGGATCCGCGAGTGGCGAGAAAGCCAGGGGAGCCTAAAGTCTTGTCTCGCTCCCTTTGCTCTCAGAGGAAGGTGGCACACTGAATCCACTGTTAAGCTGAGTTTAGACTTTGTGGATGGGATGGAGGGGGTGGAGGAGAGAGAGAGAGAGAGAGAGAGAGAGAGAGAGAGCTATGATCCGTGGTGACAGATTTTTGTCTTCTTTGTATTCCTATGGATTCTCCCTGTCCAGCTGGGTTCAGTGGCACGGGTTTGATTTTTCTAAAGGAGAGTAAGAACGTGTAACACATCGCCTGCTCCCCACACTCCCAGACCGTGCTTCACGAGGCCTCTCTCAGCCGTCTCTCCTCAACTTTGAAACACAAGATTTAGCTCAATTAAATCCCTCTAATTCCTGATAAATACCACACATTTTCTCATGTAATGAGCTTACACCCCCCCCCCCCCCCACTCTCTATTCTTTTCCTTAAATAATCTCTGGATTTGGACAGACTCCAGCGCAGGGCTTTGAAGCCACTCATCAAGTATCTGTTTTCACTGCTGGCTGGTGTACAAGCTCCGAGCCTGTCGTTGTCGAGCCAGGTTTAGTGAAGATGTCGCAAGTTACCGGTGCACCTCTTGTCACGGACGCGGAGTTAATTGTTCTCTTTTTACCCCCTCTTAATTGCCCCCTCCTGCCCCTACAAAATCTACAAAATCTCATCTGATATTTTTTTTTTCCAACAGACCCTCCAAAAAAAACCCTCCAGAAAAATCCACAAAACCAATCCAGGGTTAACCGGGGAATGAAGATGAATACAGGTCCGAAAACATCTGGAAGTCATCTCAATTTTTGGATCCACTCGAGACGTTCGTCTAAGTAACGCCTTTACAAAACCGTGACTAGGTGGGAATCATGATATGACAGTCTCTGTCTGTCTGAAATGGGGCCATTTGTATAGTTTTTCTCTCTCACTTCAAAGAGGGCAACGAGGACCTTAGTAGCGCGTTAAATGTTACATTGCAGCGGTTAGTGGCCTCCAGGGAGGGGCGAAGATAAAGTGAGTGGAGGGAAATGAGAACCGGACTGCTGGAATTAGTGCTCCATGGCCATGCTGGGAGGTGATTTTTCAATGGATGAATAGCAGGATGGAATGAAGTGTGCGTGTGTGTGTGTGTGTGTGTGTGTGTGGCGGGGGGGGGGGGGGTCTGCAAGGTCTGCAAGTTTAGGAACGTGCAGACCTCCATTGGCTGGTGATTGCTGTTTTCTGTCCATTTGTAGACTTGCTTTCCCTCCCCATGTGATCACACCCACACACAAACACTAGCGGAATTCCTCTGCAGTCCACACGCTACAAACACTAGCACTCACACACTCTTCTATCTTCTCTCACACACCCTGCACTCCCACTAAATGCTATAGCCCTTCATCCTGGTTTACAAACATTTGACACACGCTTCACTCTGCGCGACATACAGCCGTGTGCGGGTGGGGGGGGGTTGCATTTATGTGGCTTTATTTATCCCGTCATCAAAGAGAACCGCTTCACAAAGCGAACACAAAGCGCTCATGGGAGTTGTAGTTCTATCCTTGTCACGCACGTGCCCCGTGCTCTCTGCACTCTCTGCTCTCTGCGGTTTTTTTTTTCCCTGGTGGGTTCTAAAGAGGGACGGTCCCAACCGGTCAAGGTAATTGACTTCAGATCAAACGGCGGACATGTTGGTCTTTGAGGCCTGTGCTTAGTTCGGTCAAAGAATGGACAGCTCGTTGGTATGCCTCTTTATGTATTGTTGCTGTGTTGGGAACAGCAGGTGCGCTTTTTACGGCGCTAAAGCCCAAGATTTAAAGTGGTGTGAGCAACTGCGTTCCATTAACAGTGAAATGTCGGGTAATAGCTGCTGCAGCGAAGAGACTCGCGAGGTCGAAGGAAAAGTTTTGCGTCGGCGAGAGTCTGAGAAAGTTTTTCGATTTAAGCGCCTCGTTCTCGCCAGGCTCTGCGCTTCAGCGGCTCCACCGGGACGGAGGCGGTGTAAAACATCCATCGGGCTCTTGTCAGGGGTTTTTTTTTTTTGTTTTTTTTCCTCCTCCTTCGGAGCTGAAACATCTAAACCAATGATCTCTTTTCTCTTTCACTCCATAGACTGACTTCTGAGCAGGTATTAGTGAGGGTCTGTTAGGAGACGGGAACTCTGACACAGAAAGAGGTGGGGAGGGGAGGGCTGGTAGAATTTCAAAGTGTCCCTGTAAAGCCACAAGACTCCGCTGCCTCTAATAGCAGACCTCATACCTGCCTGCTCTAAGCTCCTAAAAGACTGGCTGTGCTCTCCCGGTCCTCCAGGGAGTAAATAAGGGAACACTCCCTGCAGGTGTAAAGTCAAAGAGAGAAAGTGTAAGCAAGGAAAACAGGGAGAGAGAGAGAGAGAGTGAGACAGAGTGAGCTAGCCAGTGTATGCTTTAAGCTCATAGACAAGTAGCAGCTTTGCTTACCACATTATTTGGTTTTTTTTATCTGATGGAAATTGCCTCAGTGTAGTTCTCACTTGCATGGTCACTCCTTGAATTTGAATATCGATGAAGTGCAGTATTAGTAGAGCTATAAAAATGTGCACAGTTGTAAAAATGTAGACGCATTCACTAAAACGGACATATTTTCGATGCGACTTCCTACAAACCAGGGCCGAACCCCAGCGCCCAGGGCCTTTTAGCATCGTCCGCGAGCAGGGTCATCTGATGAGTAATCCACCCTTAAGTCCACTCCAGAAGCATTTCCGGGACCATTCACGCTGTGAAGATACTCTGGGCTTCCAGTATCTTGCAGTCCACAGTCCGGAGCATAAGCCGTTATATCTTGGTGTAAAGGGAGATACGGTCCTTTCTGAAGCAGTGCTTTATTGTTGGCTAGCTCTAAGTGACCGCCTTAGGCCATTCTTGTTACCGTGGAAAAAAATATATAATAAAAGTTAGAGGGTGACCTTAAGTACCCCGCACTGCTCCACCGCAAACACGACCCATCCCATATTTCGCTGGATTTTTATTACATACAGCCATAACGTTATATTTTTATTCATGTACTTGTTTTTGGTTTTTCTGTTTTTTTATTAGGACTTGTGAGGGCCGTGTTTACTAGCTGCAGGTTTTACAGGTGAAGCTTGTTGACGGACCACTCTAATCCTGTCACGTGCTGCAAGTCCAATTAGCTGTGCGCCGTTCTCAGCGAGATGAAGCTGACAGCATGTAAGCCTCCTGCCTGTCTAGAACTCGCTTCTGGCAAACAGGGTTTTTTTTTGCCAAACTGTTTCTAACAGGTCTCAAACGTGTGGGGGGAAAAAAAAACCAGGAAACCTAGAAACGACCAATCGTGGTCACTTTGCCTAGAGGGTGGAAGAAGGGCCAGGTGAGGAGACGGCACCGATCTGCATCATTTCTCCGGCCCGCGCTGGCCACGTGATCCTGGCGTGGTGCTGTACAACGGCTCTGCCTCAGCGACCGCGGGTCTCCGATTCAGAGCAGAGCAGCAGGCGTGAAGCAGGGCCGCTACAAAGCGCTTCTGGGGGGTAATAAGGTGGGGCGGTGCATGACAGTGGACGCAGCCCCACCCCTATGCCTAGCCTCACTCCACCCACACCACTGTAAACGACAGAAGGTCCACGCCTTGCGTCCAGCCACTCCTAGGATCCTAGCGCGTTTGCTCACTCTCTCCCTTTAGGTTTGTCTAAGGCCTAATCCCAAATTGCTTGCCCCTGCCTCTTTATTTTACACGTTCACATCTAGGGGTAGGGTGTCCTGATGCTTGTTGAGAGGGCTAGGACGAAGTGTGGGGGCCACAAGGCCCTCCAAGCGGAGGTTTTTCAGAGGCACGCTCCAGACGGAGCATTATGAATTTTTAATACAATTTATGAATAGTTCACTTCCTCAGAATGTCTTGTGGAATGTCTTATCTCATGCAAGATGGCCGTGCAAGTGACTAAAGAAACACATAAATCCAAGAATTTTCTTTGTTAATAAAGATATAAAAATTATGATGGCCATTATCTTAGTTTAATGTTGGTTCAATGGTTAATTTCTTCATAAGAAGTATAAAAAATCATTAGTAGTACGCTATTCCGATGTCTTGGTAGCTAAATCCAAGAATTTTCTTTGTTAATAAAGATATAAAAATTATGATGACCATTATCTTAGTTTAATGTTGGTTCAGTGGTTCATTTCTTCATAACAAGCATTAAAAAAAATCGTTAGTAGCAGGCTATTCTGATGTCTTGCTAGCTAGCGTGACGTAATTTTACATCTTATTGCTGATTAGTGCATGCCAGTCCCACATTTTGACATTTCATGTTGCTTCGCCCCTTTAAAGGTTTATAAACTTTAGCTGGTCCGGCAGCCCGGTTGCTGAATGTGACCTCTCCGGTAATATGAGTGCAGCCTGGCAGGGTGGCCTACAGAACCCTGCTACTGGCCTGGTAATGAAGAACTGTTCCTTTTTGTGTGGTAACCCACTTATAAGTTATGAACAACTGCAGAAAACCTCAGAAGGATGCCTATATCCCACGCAAGAGAGATCACCCCAGCTGAGCACAGCGTAGTGGTAATGTCTGGCAAAAATTTTAATCTATTTACTTAAAAGCCATCAAGGGCTACTACTGTCATATGGAGTTCCCAAAGAGTTGTCCAGTTTTGTAATGGAGGATCGTAACCGCCACCCCCAGCAAACTCAGTTCCAAGAGACACGGGGACAATAAAAATGGGATTGGGCCTAGATATTGGCAAGAAGTCTCTGTCTGTTTGTCTCTTTCACTCATTCTCTCACAAACACCCTCTTGCACTGGCCCAGCATGGCTCGTGCGGGCTTTGCGTTTAGATTTACGCAGAACTGGAAAGAGATTTTTGGTATCAGGTCGAGATGCTCTTTGTGCCAAAAACAAGGGTGATGGGGAGAGGGAGAAAGGGAGGGAGAGAGAGAGGGAGGGAGGGAGAGGCATTTGAACGGTCTTCCACATGGTAAGGAGATTCTCCCATTGGCTGCCAGTCGTGTACATGGCAACAGGAGCCAGACACGGCAACACCTCCCTAATTACACCACAAGCACGCCAAGGACGCGCAGACATCACTGCAGGCTTCTCCGGAAATTTCTTCCCATTCTTTGAAATGCTGAGATAACTGTAGTCAAACTGCATTTGCGGTCGCTGCCACTGTTGAGGAGTGGAGATGTGTCTAGGGGTCACCGAGCTATGAGTGACAATGAGCCAAGTCTCGGACAATGCGGCTGCTGTTGGAGTCTCTGTGGAGGAAACGGGGGAGGTAGCCCATCATCAGTTGTCTTGGTAACGAGCTGAAAGGTGAAAATGGCTTGGCGGGGGGGTAGAGGATGGGATAGCTCCTGGTGTCTGGTTATCATGCTGTCATCAGCTAGGTCTGCCTGCTCCTTATTCTTTAGGTTCCTCACTGACCCTCTCTCACTCTCTTTTTCCCTCTCTGAACCCTCTCCTAAGTTCTAACCCTTGCCTAAAAAAGCGCCCTTCCTGAGCAGCCTCGGGGAGGAAAAGAAAACAACAAACCAAGTGAAAAAACAAAACAAAACAAACAAATTCCCCAAAAAAGATATCCCTCGCCCAGAAAAGAGTTAGAAAAGCCAGCGAAGGCTGCCAAGAGCAAGTGAAGAAAAACAGGAGACAGCGAGAGCAAGCGGCTAAAGAAAATAAGTAGAAGGGAGAGTGACGGTGGTGTGGGGGGGGGTGTTTATCAGACAGCAAATCCAGCCCAGCTGGCTCCCATTTGGCCGGGGGGGGGGGGGGGGGGGCGCAACAGGCCGAGGGCAGCTTAGCACGGTCACGCCTCTCTCGTCTCCTCTCCTCCCCTCCCCTCCCTCTGGTTAGAGCTCCTCTCCTGTTCCGCATCCTCTCTTTCTCCTCCCCTCTCCCCTCATTTCCTCTCCGAGGCTGTGCTCGTCTCTCGGCAAAGAGGCCCAAACCTGCCTTGCTTTGATGTCTGCTCTGCTCAGGCTCTCTCAGACAGCCCCGTGTAATTACCAAGCCGTATAATGGGACCGCTCGGCTCCAGAGTTTGCGTATAAAACGCAGGCAGGCCCACACACACACACACACACACACACACACACACACACATAAGCGCATATACTGCTGTGCCCACAAACATGATGCAGAAATGTCTTGCAAAATGAAAGCACAAAGCCAAATAAGCAGTAAAAGTTGTGTTGGTCTAATATCCCAACTCTCTCATGTGTTTACCTGCCCTGAGTACCTCGGTGCCTTTGTAACCATGCCCGGTCTCCATGTGCTTGCACTTCCAGGTGGGGACGGTGGCCGGGGGCCAGCGCTCCGGGAGGCCACGTCGCCCTCCGCCGAGACGCCGGGAGACGCGGACGATGGGAACAACAACAACAACAACCCTTCCCGGACAGATTTGAGTGGCGCTCCCGGCAAAAGCATAACCTGTAAGCTCAGTGACACGTACTGCAGGGCTGCGATACCGAGCTTGCCCTTTCGTAGTAGGCTTTTGTGTATTTGGGCCGGCTCAGCAAGGTCAGGTGCACCTGCCTGGCAGCGAGCGTTCTCGAGCTGTCTGAGCATGTGTCTGGGCGCGACGATGTCGGACGGAGGTGTCGTATTTGATCAGCACTCTTCGTTCCCGGCGGACGTAGACGAGGGTGTCCCACCTGATGAGGGCGGAGACTTTGGTGGTCGTGAGCTCATCTTCCCTAATGGGCCACTGAGAGACACGGCTGTTCCAAATCTGTCTTGTTCACTGTGTGGTCTGGGTCATCATTGTGGAGACTGTGTGTGTGTGTGTGAGTGAGTGTGTGTGAGTGTGTGAGTGTGTGTGTGTGTGAGTGTGTGTGTGTGTGAGTGAGTGTGAGTGTGTGTGTGAGTGAGTGAGTGTGTGTGTGTGTGTGTGTGAGTGTGTGAGTGAGTGAGTGTGTGTGTGTGTGTGTGTGTGTGTGAGTAAGTGGGTGTGGGTGGGTGTGTGAGTGAGTGTGGGTGGGTGTGTGTGTGAGTGAGTGTGTGTGTGTGTGTGAGTAAGTGTGTGTGTGTGAGTGTGGGTGTGGGTGGGTGTGTGCACTCATGCCTGTAACTTAATGTCTTGCATGTGTAAGATGCAGTTCCTTGCTGCCCTCGTAAAGTTAAGCACAAATCTAAATAAACTACTGTATTGTGCAGATATAATATTACCCCAGAATCTTATATATTTAACTGTGATCTTACTGTTATCTATTACAAAGACTCTGTGTGTGTGTGTGTGTGTGTGTGTGTGTGTGTGTGTGTGTGTGTGTGTGTGTGTGTGTGTGTGTGTGTGAGAAGGCCAGCTGTAGACTATAACTAAACGCTGACTAAATGGTGGATGGTGGGTATGGTTGTACTACTGAGTCATACCCTTACATTTGGTCTAGACCAGCATATCCACCCACCTCAGGATATGAACACACACACACACACACTTGTATATAGTCACATACACATTTAGTCTTAATGTTCTATATTGCACAGTGTTGCTAGTGAGTGTATTGTATTAGTATACAGTTACAGATAGCCAGTTTGTCAACCTCCCTTTAACCTTTCATCACTGGTCAGTCTTTGACCACTAGACCCCTGCTGACCATATATAATTTCATAATTTCATTGCTGGTGTGGTTGTGAGTTTTGAGCTTGTACAAGTTGACCAGACACAGCAGCAGTGCTGTTTTGAATAATCTCACCGGGTCGAGCATGGACCACCAACCAGAATTCCTATCCAGGCGCCCTGTGGTCAGAAATTGTCCAATGGTGAGCGGAAGGGAGTGGTTAACACAGATGCATGGCAACATGTGGGTTGCGGGCCACACCTCCTCTCCCTGTGCACCTCTGACTGTACCAGGTGTTTCTCATGAAGGCGCCGATGATGGCACGTCACACACGCATACTCAAGGCACATATCCATTACCCTGAACCAAAATAAAGGAAAATCCGGAGCCAAGATAAAGGAAAATCCAGAGCCTTCCACCCTCAGCCTGTGCCATGGCACGAAGCTTCGCCTTAAACGTCCCTCTCGGAACGCTGAAAACGGTTCCCGAGTCCGGTCCAGCTCACCTTTTCTTTCTGTGAAAATCGAGATTGAGTGTTTCTGCTGGTAACCGCCATTGTTGGGATGTTGCCCAGGGCGACGGCACTAGATGTTGTGATACTGGCAGGTGGCTGAGACATTTGCTCCATTCCTTAACGAATACGTTTTTGTCGGCCTTGAATGGTCTGTGTTTGCTCTTCACTTTGGCCTATAAAGTGGGAGCTTATGTTACTATTGATTTGTCATTCATCTGTGCAGCTGGATCTGAGCCAGCAACATCCAGGTTTAGGTCCATATTCAGTCTCAGGATGCTACTTACAAGGCTGTTTATTCAGGCTTTGTGAGGGACTCCATCGAACTCATAATGGTTATTGGCAGCATTTCTGATTTCTTACAAACCATGCAGAACATGCAGCACGCTTGTGTTTGTAGTGGGACTGCAGTGAGAGTGTGTGCTTGTGTTTGCAGTGAGAAGTTGGACCTGAAAGTAATTAAGCACTCCACGTTTTCTTATGTATTTGTACTTAAGTATTTGTTTTAAGTGTTTGTTCTTTTGTACTTTTGTAGCTTTTTAAAACTTGCACTAATATTAAGAGAGATTAGTCTTTTGACTTCAGTATATTTATCTTTCTTAAAGTACATTTGAGGTGATGTTTTTGATCACATATTTACTGTGAATGGGATTTTGGACAGAAAAGCAACTGATTGCAATGTGCATGGGGTAGCGCAGCTGCAGACCGGTCAGAGTGTCCATCCCCGAAAGGTCCTACTGCAGGGAGAGCTGGACCCCTGGTCTGATGAATGACGTTTCATGGAGTTGATCAGGTGTGTGCGCATGAGAAGAGATGACACCTGGATGCACAATGGGAAGAAGGCAAGCCAGTGTGGTGCTCTGGGGAATGTTCTGCTGGGAAACCTAGGGTCAGAAATCACCTATCTTAAAGTTGTTGCAGACCAAGTACACCCAATCATGGAATTAAAGGACCCTTTGGAGCTAAATACCACTGGACACCTCCAGAGGTCTTGTGGAGTCCAAGCCTCAAATGTTTTGGAGGCACGAGGGTGACAATATTAGGCGAGTGATTTTAATGTCATGGCTGATTGGTGTACAAACACACACACACACACACATATCAAATCACACTGTTCCTTTTAAAATTAGAGTCTCTCATCTGCTTAGGTGTGAGTGCAGTGCAGTTTGTGTGTGGTTGCAAATGTGCCAAGACATGGGCCACTGTATCGTGGTTCTTACGTGATGAACAACTGGCCTGCATCGTCTGGAATAAAATTACTGATGTGCTGGATTATGTGAAAGTCCTGAATCATCCCAGCGACCAAAAAGAGTTTATTCACGATTCTCAGAGTAATACATAATAAAACAAACAAAACAAGAATTTCTTAGGAGGCTCATTTGCATACTGTGGTAACATTATGCAAAATCTAAAATTGCCATTCTTCCTTATAGTTTGTCAACCCTGACTGTATGGAGTAATGACAATACATTCTAGCCATGGTGCTGCATACCACAGTAATACAGCAGCATAGGACACAGGAGTTCAATAGTGAGAATGCAAAACATTCTAGTTATTCACAATTCTAGTGTGTCTGAACAATGAGCCATCTGCACACTAGTGTGTGTGTCTGCACGTGTGTGTACGTCTGTGTCTGCATGTCTGAATGTGTGTGTGTGTGTGTGTGTGCGTGCGTGCGTGCGTGAAAGTTCAGGTCACCAGGAGGCCCTTGACGGCATATGTGCTGGGTGAGGTCATGTCGTGGCTGTCGAGTCTGCTGATAGCCTACAGACCCGTGCAGTCGGTCATTCACTGCCTCGTAAGGCTCTGGCGGTGCTAGCAGTTACGCAGGCACAGGGACCAAACCCCCTCCCCTCCCAGAGCGGGTCCTCTCACAAGCTGGGAGCAGAACAGGACAGCATCACACTGGGGCCAGTGTACCAATCAAACTGGCTGGAATAGTTGGCGTGGTTACAAGCGTCATGGTCCTGTAAACGGTAAGTTTAGAGGAATTCCATTCACGGAGTTGGAAGGTCGCGAGGACTGGCGCTTAACAAGGCAGCATGGAGAAGTTTGAGGTGGAAGCATTAGAAAGTGATCCGACCCATAGGGCATACATAGAGGTGTGGGGTGTGCATGTGTCTGCGTGTGTGTGCTCGCGAGGGGTGTGTGACTGAGCTGGCTGTGCATCGCCTGCCCTGACAGGGGAAGAGGGATGGCAGATGAGTCGATACCCGGATGCCTGCTCTCGTAACGTCTGTTCCTGATGGTGCCAGTCTCCCCCCAAGCTCCTCCAGCGTGTCACGGACAGGCAGCCGCTTCTGTCCATGCGGAGCCCGTCTGCGGGAACACAACAGCTCCAGCGGCTCAGGGGAGCCGCGCCACGCTGCGCCGCCGGCTTGGGCCACTGTGCGTGAGAGCCTGTGAAGTGTCGTCGTTCCGGTAATCTGAGAAAACCTTCGTTGTGTCTCACATTTTGTAAAGGCTGCCCTGTGCCATCACTGAGCAACGCTAGCTTAATGGTTTTCTTAGATGCTGGCTTGAAATTCCAGCGTAAGGACAGAGACGACAAGGCACCATCGGGAGTCGCTCTCAACCCGAGGCCCTGCTAAATGGTGGGAATAGGACTGCATTTCAGAGAAATAGGAATAGGATAGGAATAGGAGATAGAAGAATAGGAATAGGAGAATAGGAATAGGACTGCATTTCAGAGGAATAGGAATAGGATAGGAATAGGAGAATAGGAATAGGACTGCATTTCAGAGGAATAGGAATAGGATAGGAATAGGAGATAGAAGAATAGGAATAGGAGAATAGGACTAGGGCTGCATTTCAGAGGAATAGGAATAGGATAGGAATAGGAGAATAGGAATAGGACTGCATTTCAGAGGAATAGGAATAGGATAGGAATAGGAGATAGAAGAATAGGAATAGGAGAATAGGACTAGGGCTGCATTTCAGAGGAATAGGAATAGGATAGGAATAGGAGAATAGGAATAGGACTGCATTTCAGAGGAATAGGAATAGGATAGGAATAGGAGATAGAAGAATAGGAATAGGAGAATAGGAATAGGGCTGCATTTCAGAGGAATAGGAATAGGATAGGAATAGGAGAATAGGAATAGGACTGCATTTCAGAAGAATAGGAATAGGAGAATAGGACTAGGGCTGCATTTCAGAGGAATAGGAATAGGATAGGAATAGGAGAATAGGAATAGGACTGCATTTCAGAGGAATAGGAATAGGATAGGAATAGGAGATAGAAGAATAGGAATAGGAGAATAGGAGTAGGGCTGCATTTCAGAGGAATAGGAATAGGATAGGAATAGGAGAATAGGAATAGGACTGCATTTCAGAGGAATAGGAATAGGATAGGAATAGGAGAATAGGAATAGGACTGCATTTCAGAGGAATAGGAATAGGATAGGAATAGGAGATAGAAGAATAGGAATAGGAGAATAGGAATAGGGCTGCATTTCAGAGGAATAGGAATAGGATAGGAATAGGAGAATAGGAATAGGACTGCATTTCAGAGGAATAGGAATAGGATAGGAATAGGAGAATAGGAATAGGACTGCATTTCAGAGGAATAGGAATAGGATAGGAATAGGAGATAGAAGAATAGGAATAGGAGAATAGGAATAGGGCTGCATTTCAGAGGAATAGGAATAGGATAGGAATAGGAGAATAGGAATAGGACTGCATTTCAGAGGAATAGGAATAGGATAGGAATAGGAGAATAGGAATAGGACTGCATTTCAGAGGAATAGGAATAGGATAGGGATAGGAGAATAGGAATAGGACTGCATTTCAGAGATGCTGCAGCCGTGTCCCTCCCTCCGCCACCCACTGTGCTGTTTCGCTTCCTGTCCGGTTCCCATGCCGATAGCGCCGCGCTACGCCTGTCCAAAGTTGCCAACCGTCGCGTCATCGCCTTTACGAGGCACGTGTCGAGTCACGGGTTCATGAGAGCGGCACGTGTCCAAGGTGACACGGCCTGGGCAGGACGTTGGAGAAGAGCGCACGGCAGAGACTGCTAAGCACTGCTCAGCAGCTCAGGGAAACAGAGAGAGCAAGAGAGGAAAACTGAGAACGCCGGTTCGTCTTTAATCTAGTCGCGTGTTCCCTTTATCAGCCTTTGCTCAGCACTTTGCAGAAATTCCGCCGCTTCCTGACATTAATGAGGGGCATATTTTTCTAACATGCACATCACCCCTGAAATTGTCCTGAAACCAGCCAGTACGTAGCCCCAATACACAGTCTAGCCTTTCGCGATTCACAATCTGGTCAAAGATGGAA
>NC_137518.1:16237500-16335000 GCF_041902795.1 Electrophorus electricus | reverse complement strand
TCTGATTACACGCAGGCCGCCTACAGGTGACATCCCGGTGTGTTCTCGCCGTGTAACGGGTTATACGTGGTGCTAGTGTCAGGCGGATATTGGGAACACATGGACTCTTCCCACCCAGCCCCCGACTCCCGTCTCCCTGGTGTAAATCCCCCCCTGCTCCCCACCTTGGCCACGCAACGGCTGCACATGCGCTCCTGTCTTGGGGGAATACGTGCAGAATTTCACGGGGGAACATATATTACACACATCTCCCTGCGATTAAAAGTAGCCAGGATATGGCGTGTGCACGTGTTTGCTTGTTTGTACATGCCTGTCCTCTTTTCTCTGCTTTCTCTGTAGCAGAGGGGTGGGACAGTCAGTCAAAACAGTTAGTAACTCATTCGCATATCCTCATCCTTCCACAGGAAAACCCATGTTTTAGTCTAGGGATGAGTCTGTATTAGAAAGTCTAGGGCTATGTTTTAGTCTAGGGATGAGTCTGTGTTAGGAAGAGTCTAGGGGCATGTTTTAGTCTAGGGATGAGTCTGTATTAGAAAGTCTAGGGCTATGTTTTAGTCTAGGGATGAGTGTGTTAGGAAGAGTCTAGGGGCATGTTTTAGTCTAGGGATGAGTCTGTATTAGGAAGAGTCTAGGGGCATGTTTTAGTCTAGGGATGCGTCTGTGTTAGGAAGACTCTAGGGGCATGTTTTAGTCTAGGGTTGAGTCTGTATTAGGAAGAGTCTAGGGGCATGTTTTAGTCTAGGGATGAGTCTGTGTTAGGAAGAGTCTAGGGGCATGTTTTAGTTTAGGGATGAGTCTGTATTAGGAAGAGTCTAGGGGCATGTTTTAGTCTAGGGATGCGTCTCTGTTAGGAAGAGTCTAGGGGCATGTTTTAGTCTAGGGTTGAGTCTGTATTAGGAAGAGTCTAGGGGCATGTTTTAGTCTAGGGATGCGTCTGTGTTAGGAAGAGTCTAGGGGCACGTTTTAGTCTAGGGATGAGTCTGTGTTAGGAAGAGTCTAGGGACATGTTTTAGTCTAGGGATGAGTCTGTATTAAGAAGAGTCTAGGGGCATGTTTCAGTCTAGGGATGAGTCTGTATGAGGAAGAGTCTAGGGCCATGTTTTAGTCTAGGGATGAGTCTGTGTTAGGAAGAGTCTAGGGGCATGTTTTAGTCTAGGGATGAGTGTGTTAGGAAGAGTCTAGGCATGTTTTAGTCTAGGGATGCGTCTGTGTTAGGAAGAGTCTAGGGGCATGTTTTAGTCTAGGGATGCGTCTGTGTTAGGAAGAGTCTAGGGGCACGTTTTAGTCTAGGGATGAGTCTGTGTTAGGAAGAGTCTAGGGGCATGTTTTAGTCTAGGGATGAGTCTGTATTAAGAAGAGTCTAGGGGCATGTTTCAGTCTAGGGATGAGTCTGTATGAGGAAGAGTCTAGGGCCATGTTTTAGTCTAGGGATGAGTCTGTGTTAGGAAGAGTCTAGGGGCATGTTTTAGTCTAGGGATGAGTCTGTGTTAGGAAGAGTCTAGGGGCATGTTTTAGTCTAGGGATGAGTCTGTGTTAGGAAGAGTCTAGGGGCATGTTTTAGTCTAGGGATGAGTCTGTGTTAGGAAGAGTCTAGGGGCATGTTTTAGTCTAGGGATGAGTCTGTATTAGGAAGAGTCTAGGGGCATGTTTTAGTCTAGGGATGAGTCTGTATTAGGAAGAGTCTAGGGGCATGTTTTAGTCTAGGGATGAGTCTGTATTAGGAAGAGTCTAGGGGCATGTCCCCTCTGACTAGTTGATGTCAGATTCCCGAGGTTTCCGATCCACAGCAGGTGGCCTCACTTTGCTCTATGAGGAGAATCATTGCATGATGGATGGCCTTGTAGTTAACCATGTGATCACATCATCCATTTGCTTACGCTCCCTGCAGGTCAGCCCCAGGCCAGGCCCACGGCCACGAGGCCGCCTCCTACCGGCTCGCCGGAGTGGACCGCGACACCAAGAAACGGCAGGAAGCCCGGGCCGCGGCCGCCCCTCCTGCGAGCCGCCTCCTCGTCCTCGTCCTCGGCGTTGGCACCGCCCCACAGGGGGCCCAAGACGCTGCAGTCGAATCCATCGCTCGCCAGCCAGAGGAGCAAAGGGAGCTCCAAGTCCAACGGCTCCCAGATCCCCACGGAGGCCCAGGACGGTGGGTGAGCCGGGAGGAGCAGAGGGGAAGAGGAGAGGGGAGGGCGGTGGTCAGGAGAAACAAAGGCAGTGGAGGGACACAATTGCACAAGATTAGATCTGCATTATTTGTGTATTTTTTATATTTAGTTTTGTTATTTTAGCTGCATTAGTGCAGTTTCAAGCTTTGTTGATTCAAACCATCTGTAGGGCGCATTATAGAACATCCTGTGCCACCAAGCTCAAGACGCATTTTGACTTTTAAGAAGTTCCATGATGTTATTTTGGGGGTGTGTGTGTTTGTGTCTCAGACTGCTGTGTGCACTGCATCCTTGCCTGCCTGTTCTGCGAGTTCCTGACGCTCTGCAACATCGTGCTCGACTGCGCCACCTGTGGGTCGTGCACGTCGGACGACTCCTGCTTTTGCTGTTGCTGTGCGTCGGAGGAGTGCGGGGACTGCGACCTGCCCTGCGACATGGACTGCGGAATCATCGACGCCTGCTGCGAGTCTGCCGACTGCCTGGAGATCTGCATGGAGTGCTGCGGCCTCTGCTTCTCCTCCTGAGCCTCCACTCCACCAGAGGGCGCTGCGTTGTTTGCGGTGGACTCCACGTGCGGAGGGCAGAGAGAAACAGGAGTTGACTGGGACAGGTAGGGAATAGGCACGAGGCAAGGCCAATGAAATCCCAATGACCCGCTACCGGCCTCGTCGTGAGCGAGGGCTACGGAGAATGCTGTCGTCGAGTTCTGGTCGCATTTTCCTGGACTTCCTGGTTTTTCAGAGTGCTCACACTCAGGCTGGGGATGAACCTGGAATATTCTTCCTACATTTGTAGTCTGCTTTCAGACTCTTCCTACGCTTGCCATCGCCGTGCATTTCAGTTGTGTACCGTGACAACGCATTCCACGATCACGGAAGCAACAGAAGAACCCGCTCCGACTCATATCTGTAAGCAAAGTCAGACCGTGGGAGGAGATTCTCGAAAAGATGGGAGGTTTTATTTGGAGTCCTTTGGTTCAGCTTAAATGGCTTTATTTTTTTGCTACCAAGGCCTATTTGGGGAAAAAAATCTCCACTGTGTTTTGTGGTTTAAGATTCCTCAATAATGCATACCACAACCATGCTTGAATTACAATTCGGTGCCTTTTTGAAATATGCCATCATGTGTTCAAAGGAGCTTAAATTCGTGCTCTCCAAGAAGATGCAACCAAAGATTAGACTGATTTCAGGGGCTTGGCTATGTGACATAGCCTCTTTGTTTAAACAGAGCTCAACATTTCGTAAAGCCAACTTTACAAAAATCAACTCGGAATATAAACAATTACTGTAGTACACTGCTGTAGTCCTCTGGCCACCAGAGGCACTGTTTAGCCTCGAGCCACAGTGGTCAGGATTACTTAAACCATAAACTGTGAGTTCAGGACACGTGGGTGTGAGCTGGAGACAGAGCTGTGTTTGTTTAAAATTTGACACAATGCGCAGTTCTCTTGACACGTTTACTTGTGTGAACAGAGAGGCTTCTCACTCTCTGCATCCATCCTGTGATTTCATTCCTTCCATTTTTACTGTTTTCTAGAGTTACTCATCTATTACCAAGTTCTTTGATTACCAACCTTTCCTGAATGCTGGACTATTGCTAAAGCCCCTGACCAGGACGCGTTAGGGAAAAGCGCCGTCTGTTTCCGGGCGGCCCATGAGTCTGCGGTCTTGGGTTACGGTTCTCTTGGCAAACTGCTGGTGGATATGTCCTGCTTGTTGCAAGAGAGATTACACCACGGCCACTGTCAACACTGATGTGCTTCATGACCTGTTTTCACTCTAAATTTGTTTTGTGATGTGATATATGTGGATTAAATAGACTGTTAATCATAAGCAAAGTATGTATTAGTTTTAAACACATCCTAATTCTGGTTTAGGTTCCATAGTGTAGCCACAAAGAGAGAATTATGGATTACTGAAATTATATAAATTTCTGTGTTTGACTGTTAAGTCAATTGTGCTTATATTTACTAGTACAGTACCAAACATCTCAGCTTCACATATAGGTTTGTTTTTCTTTTTGCTGAGTAACTCAAATATTTTTCAGCTTTCCTTTTGAAGTGACATGTGAATTTAGATTTAGTCTACTTATCAATTTCGAACAAAAAAAAAATATATATATTTGTGCTTTTTTTCCCCCCCTTTTTTGCCAAAACTTACTAACAGCAGATTAGCAAACTAGTAGTGAGATTTGTGTTGTGTATTTTGTGCTTTAGTGAATCCACAACAGTAAGAACTAACAGTCAGAAATAACTAGCTTGGGCTACGTTCATATTAAAGGCTCAAGTGACTCAAATCCGATTATTTGCCTTAATGTGACCTCGATCAGATTTTTTTTTATTTTAGGGCTGTGCAGACACACAAATCCGATCTTTTCAAACCAGATTTAAGTCACCTTCATATGTGGGCCTAGATCAGATGTGTATCCGGTTTGTGGCCATGTGGTGTGAGTGAGAATGGTCAGATGGGAATTTGTGTGGTTTTGTTTTTGCTTTTTAGCCTACACACCTGCGTTTGCCGCTATCATCATCCCCCAGCGCTGGCGGTGTGTAACAACAACATCGCAGTAGAACAACAGCAAAAACAGTGAACGCTAGCCATCTGGCTTCATTCCCCCTTCTCGACCTGATTACTTCTGACAATATTTTTGCTGTCCTCCTGAGCGAAATACAGCACATACACGAGCCACTGGCACATCAGTTTTGGAGGTATTAACACAATAGGTCATCTTACAAATGCGTTGTTCTGTTGTCGGTGATGCAGGTGTCTCATGCAAAAAGGTATCAGTGTGCGCATGCCTGCTGTTTGGGTGGACAAATGCATCCCAATTACAGATAGATACAGATCACTTGCAATTACGAATGTAAACCCTAACGATCAGATTCGATCTGAGCGAAAAATCAGAATTGAGAAATGTGGCTTGTAATGTGAACGTAACCTTATGCTGTACAAATGCAGTTGGTGACCTTTTTCTACAATGGTTGCATCTTGTAGATGCCTTGGTGACAATCTTTGGAAAAGAAACGAGATAAAAATGCACATGAAAGATAATGAATAAATAACTTGACAAGAGGAGATAAGCCCTTGTTCTTTTTATGAAATAAAAGAACAGTTTCAGAAATTGGTGCCCGATTTCTTTGCTGTGACGACGACGATGATGATGATGATGATGATGATGACAATGTCCTGAACTAAACCAGGGAGGCTCTTTGTATTCATCCTTTGCAATGCTGTTCATTTTTGACATCTTTAAAAGCCTGATCTATGAGACGTTTCAGAGTTATGTTAGCGGCCACCAAGGGTTTATATTCAAATATATATATATATATATATATATATATATATATATATATATATTCAAATGAATCTATATAATGAATATTCAAATATATTCAAATGATCAGTGCTGCTGAATTCTAAATGCTGCTAAATCTGATATCAAGGAGGTATGCAACCAGCGCTAGGAAACGTGCCACCGTATCTAATACTACGGCCAACTCAGACACAGTGCATCATTCATTTCATAATTTTAATAGGGCCTGGTATAGAAGGTCATCACAGCCGGACATGTTGTCTTGGAAAGCCAGAAAGACATGAGGGCTATATTCCAGAGTAAGAGAGATCACTGCTGGGAATCGATTTACCCTTTCTCAGATCTGTATGGCTTTGTTGTGAAACAGAAGAGTTTGGTTTAATAGGTTCTTTAAGGGCTGCCAAAGTCATTGAGAAGAAATGCCTCTCCAAGCCAATTCTGCAATTTGTGATGAAGGGAGCCTTGTTTGTTCTCTCTCTCTCTCTCTCTCTCTCTCTGTCTCTCTCTCTCTGTCTCTCTCTCTCTGTCTCTCTCTGTCTCTCTCTCTCTGTCTCTCTCTCTCTCTCTCTCTCTCTCTGTCTCTCTCTCTCTCTCTGTGTCTCTCTCTCTCTCTCTCTGTGTCTCTCTCTCTCTCTCTGTCTCTCTCTCTCTCTCTCTCTCTCTCTCTCTCTCTCTCTCTCTCTCAGAAGGTTTTCAGCCCTCTAGCTTAAACTCCAGTCTCAGCTTTAGGACATGCTGTCTCCGCTGGCGCGTCGCTATTCTCTGCAGGGTGCTCAGCCTCATCCCAGCATGTGCAGATAAGTCTTAGCACACCTCACTGGCGTAGCCCGGACTGGCCAGTGCACACAGAACTGCCATTCATTTGCCTTCAAGGGCTTCCACTTTGCAGGAGTGGTTAACAAGCGCATCTTTGGACATCTGCATGGTGTTCGATGAGCCCAGTGTCCTCAAACACAATACACACACACATACGCAGAGAGAGAGAGAGAGAGAGAGAGAGAGAGAGAGAGAGAGACAGACAGAGAGAGAGGAGAGAGAGAGAGACAGACAGAGAGAGAGAGAGACAGAGAGAGAGAGAGAGAGAGAGAGAGAGAGAGAGAGACTTTCCAACAATCCCCTCAAGATATTCTCATATTCTCACACTTCAGCAACAGAGGACAAGTGGCTATTGAATATTAACCATGAAATTACAAAGCCTGCATTTTAATAGAGGTGAAGGGGTCACCAACTGTGATGAAAATCATAAATTAATACTCCTGACATAAAACACGACTTGCCTTTGGCACATAGAAATTCAACTTCTCTTTCCTGAAGTCAAAAAAGAGCCAAACAGAGGATAGAGCCTCTGCCTTATTAATGCAGGGTTCAAGGGGCTGCAATGGTGGCCATAGAGCTATTGTTTCTCAAGTAATCCAGTTCACCCTGTAAGGGCCTTGCACTTATAGTGGGGAGCCAGCTATAACCTTAAAGAACTATGAACAAAGATGAAAGGCATTTAAAGCAAAGGCCGGTTGGCGGGCTTCTCCACAGCAATCTCAAAGCATCTTATAGCAGGTCGGTGTCATTGTGCAGCAGAATTGAAGGACATGCACTAGATGTTTGCAAAATGATGACCTGTGGAACGGAGGGCTCATTCACCCATGAAGACTCCTTCCTTACAGCAGGATAAAGGGAGGAACATTATGTGCATTTCTTTGGTTTGTGTAAATGAGGGCTACAGCCATTGACCTAAAATCTTCTGCTGTTTTTGCTAATACGCAAGCTCCAGCATATTTAGTGGTTTCTTACTCATTTTGTGGTACACTAAACACTACACTGACACACACACACACACACACACACACACACAGATCAGTGCCTTAATGTGTCTCAGGAACTGTGAGATAGGACTCAGTCTCTCACTACATACAAATGTCTTCCCACATTAAAGAGTGGAACAGCTGTACTGATCTCGCTGCAAAGCTTGTTTCTTGGCCATCACAGTATCTCTGCCTTTCAAACACCACACACACACACACACACACACACACACACACCCACACCATCGCTTATAAACACATGCGCGCACAACCTACAATGCATGCACTCACCACCATGCCAGACCACATAAATGTGTTACAGATTAACTATGCAATTGAGATAGAAATAACAAATAAGAAATAGCTCAGCAGTCTGCAGAGTTTTTTCAGTGCTGATAAACGTGGTGGGCAGCGGAAGCTCTCATCACTGGCTTTGTATTGGAGTGAAAATGAATCAAAGTTTAAACTTTCTCTTTTTTTTGGTTTCGGAACTGGAATGCAACTGTTGGCCAACTGGATTAGGGCATGGTGATCTGTCTTCCATGAAGCCACAGGCCATTGTTGAAGACAATGTCACATTCTTATCTGCATAACTCACCATTCTAGATATTTATGTAGGAATTTAAAACCAGGGAAACTTGCTTGTGACAGCTGACACAATCCTGTTTCTGCCAGGAGGACAAGATGTTTGCCATTTTCTCTTCCCTCAATGCCAATTTCTCGAACCAAAAAGACATACTCTCTTACTAATCACCTGTTTGACTCCAGTTCTCACTGTAACAATGATTTAATCAAAAACAGCTGTTCACGGTATTAGCCATGGGACAAGCAAAGAAGGAATCTTGGTCATATGAGCCTAGTAATTTGGTAATCTGGTAATCCAAATTAGTTATGGGAGACAGCCGAATCCATCAGACGACTGTCGCTGTGGTTATCTGTGATGACCTGTCTCGGCGGCAGCTGGAGGGAGCATGCATGAAAAGAAATACGTAATCCATCAAGCTTCTTCCAAACGGTCATATATAATGTTGTTTTTCAGTGCTTTCCATGTGTAAGTAACACTCTGAAGACCGAGCAAGCCAACAAGTTTGGAGTATTCGTCAGAATGCATATCTTCAGTTAGTGTTTTGCATGCAATCCTTGGCGCTCAGGATGGTCGAATCGTAGGCCTTGCACAAACTCCCCATTGCTTGTTTGAAAAAAAATCTTGGCTTGCTTGATTTGTTACTGCTCCTGTCTCACGGAAGCAAAAGCAAAACCAGGCTTGAGACTACTATGCGAAGGCGTGGAACACTGCCCTGGGAAAGCATCCCAGTTCCACTTATAACTCAAAACGCAGCGTTTACAACAGAACAAGAGGAATCACGTCCGCTAAAGGAAGAAATTCACATTTAAAAGCTCAAATTTGTGTCTAATGAGCTCATCACATAACGCAGAATTTTCTTTTTTCTGTGTGAACACAGGTCGTCCTGCAAAGAGATGGCAGTGGAAATGTGGATATCTGACTGACCGGAACGATACACAGAATAATACGTGTACAATACACGAATAATTAAGTGACTCCTTTAGAACTGACAAGACCTACTAATCGCAGCCCGAAACTGCACCCCGCTGCACATCAGCCCTCTAGGTTTTTTTTACATTTGTGGTCCTACCACAGTGTTGTGCTGCATGGAGGCCTTCATGAGGAACATGTGTTGAGCAGCGTTCCTCTATTAAGATCCTCCATCTCCCACACTTCGACTGTGGACGGTTTAGACCGAGAAGCCACACTGCACAGTAAGCGGAGCAGAATGCCATATGCAATATGGAACAGGAGAGATGCCGATGTTTAATTCGACATGATTTTCTGGAAGAGTCATAATCAAAGATGATAACGAGCTCTATTTTTCCTCTTTTCAATTGTCAGGTGACTTAAATGACCCATTTAAAATCGGAATGGTTCTTTTAGAGTGCTGTTCCGCAAACTGGTTTTTTATCAAACTCTGGCTGTGTGTAGAACATCATTTCTTCTCTTCTCTCCCCAATTTTTTTGATGTAATCATCATACATCTTCATAGATGCGTGACAGGAAGATGAATCAACCTATCCAAATATCTTTGGTGGAAGACGGATTGCAGAATAATGAATCAATCGATGAATGTCCAGATATATTCCCTTCTTTTTAATTGAAGTTTGGTAGGTGGACAGTGACTCCCTGTGACTACACAATGAAGGCGCAGAGGATAATGGCAGTTTGAAGATGGAGGGAGAAGATTATTTCCAGCGGATTGCAGCAACCAACTCGGGCAAAGTTAAATTAAAGGCAGAATTTGCACAACAGATGTGGGCCAGCTGGGAGTAGGGCCTTGACAAACAGAGGCGAGCAGACGCAGAGGCATTTAATGACCCCTGCATGGTGTTGATTCAGACCCAGGCATGGCCTCTCACAATTAGTGGCCACAACCACCCCCATGGCTTCTTATTTAATCAAATATATGTCTTGGGGGGGGGCAGAAGGAAAGAGAGAAATTAAACAGAAAAATTAAAAGATAGGGGAGATAGTCCAGCAGCCTTTTATAATAAACCTGCCATGTGTACAGAGAGCAGTGACCAGTGCAGTGCAGGGTGTAGTCACTGCTACTCCTAATGGTGAGCTTGTTGACTTTGGTAATGCCATTTTTATTTATGCCAACACGCATGAAATGCACGGAAATGCCTTATTGCATTTCAGTGCACTTATAAAGTAACTTCATAAATAAAGAATCGTAAACCTATTAGAAAGATGTCAGAAGGTGCTGGCACCCTAATAAGTCAAGGGGAACTTCACAAAAGCTTCTGAAAGGAGATTCTTGTATAAGTCTTCCATACAGGAATGTCTTTATTTTTTTAGTTAGTTTTGAGAAATTCTCAAATAATGTCACAGCACCCGCCCTCTGTGGGAGGGTAAAGCGCATGGTCTTCAGTCCTGCTTCTCCTGCCGAGTCATCGCGGAACATGCCTCTGAAGAAAGGCAGCACGTGACATGGTTCGCCACGTGTGGAAGCTTTGTGCGGCAAGGCCCAGGGCTCATCTATCCGTCTGCCCAGAGCACGGGACTGCTTCCCGGCAGGGGCCCCACCTCACTGGCTTGGCCATCGGAGCCAGAAATCTCCGTGCAAGACGCAACTGCTGGTGACTGGTGTGTTTCAGGAGCCTCTCGCCATTAGGTAGAACAGAAGGCGACGTGTCAACGTAGCTCAAAGACCTAGCACCACGTATTCCTTCCGTTTTGACCGTAGAGACTGCAGTTCTGCCTGGTTGAAACTGGGGACCATAGCATTTTATCTTTTAATAATTGAGGTGACTATTCAAGACACATTCACAGAATATGGTGGAAGGGCAAGGCTATTAAAGCATATGTCTCAACAACCCACTTTTTGAAATTCTATGCTAGGGTCAGTTAGCGATCTCTGGTCTTTAAGAAGGGCAGGTAGCGTGAGGTCCACCTAGGGGTGGACCTCACTAAAGTGTGGCCAAGCAATGAGTCCTTAGATACGCCTACTCCAGCTCTCGAGGGCTATGAACCTCTCATACCTCTCTAGACCCTGATTTTTGTGACTCATTATTCATTCTTGACGATTCCACTCAAAAATATATTTAAAAAAAAAGAAAATAATTACTTAGACTGTGAGAGGCATTTGATTTATTTGTAGTATATTTAAAATGGATGTAAAAAAAAAAAAAGTCTAATCTGAGTTGATGATTTTGCAGTGGGTTGGTGGCTTGACACAGTTAAATGGACTATGTGACATTTCTGGCCTTCAGTGTAGTCCCTTATAAAAACTTAGTTATTTGGGGTTTTTGTTGTTGGTGGTGGTGGTGGTTTTCTTTTCAAATCTTTTTATAAAAAAAGATAAAACCCGTCAACATATAAGTTGTTTTAGTCCTGGACTGGTGTTTCTCTTAGAGACACCGCTGAACAGATTTCTTTCTGATAGTGCTGTAGTCTGCTTGTTTTGGATTTATTAACAATCCTGCAGAACACGTATCAAGCTTCTTGTAGCTAAGACCCATGAATGTTACATGTCTACCTTACCTGTAACTGGAAGCAGTGCGTGGTAATTGTTATTTACCACGTGCCAATACAAATAGCCTGTTATTATTGTAGCCTGGCTCTTTGTGCATTACTCACCTTGCAAATGATGGAATAATGGTGTGTTTGAGCAAGCAGAGAATTAACCAGAATGTTTTTTAACTAGCAAAAATGCCTTTCAGATTGTCTAATAAGGCTCATGACCCAAATTTTGAAGTATGTGTGTTTTATGTAATATTCTAACGTTTCTAAATCGTGAGTCGTTCTGCAAAATTACTCTGCACATTTTGTGCATCTGAAGTAAATGTCAAGCAAGCCCTTGGCAGCCTGTATGACTCCAGGCTGCCGTTAACTCGCTCCTAACTCCTTAGACAAACACCGAACAGACTGTATCTTTGTAGCCGCCCGGCTGTCTACGCAAGGCAGCTTGCCACGTGTAAACATTTTCTCGGAGCGGAGTGCCTCTCCGATTTCACCCTGATCTTCAGCTCATCTTAAAAATTTGGGGAACTTTTGTCTCCTCTAATATTTGCACACGTCTGATTTGAAACCCTCCACTGTGTGCGCAAGCCATGGCAATCGGCCGCGCGATCTGGAGCGCGTGCAAGCGGCCCAGGTGAATTGCATTAGTGCACAGACGGCCCTTTCCCAAAGCCCTGGCCGGTATGCTAACTGGAGCACTGTGTATTGGTTCTGGAACAGTGAAGGAACAACTTGATTTCCAGCAGGAGTCCCTGCACGGTCATGAACGGAGCATGCACAGTGAAGATGTCCTACAGAGTAGTAGGGCCCAGATACCCAGACGGAGGTGGGCAGAAAGCGCGCAGATAGATCAGGTGTGGTCACGTGACATTGGAAAGACAATGGTGACATGGTGACCGGAGCTCCCCGGTCCTCTGTGATAAGAGGTATCCCATCTCCACAAACTCTGCTGGGCTTTTGTTCTTGTGAGTGTTTTTTTTTTTTGGGGGGGGGGGGGGGGGCCTCTCAGCCTTCTCTTACAGTGCCCAAAGGCAAGCTGTGTATACATATGTATATATCTTACTGTGTGTGTGTGTGTGTTCAAAAAATCCTCACCCAAGACGACCCCCATGCTGGATAACGGGCCCTCGGGGACAGCTGTGAGAAATGAGAGGCGCTTCATGATTTCTCCTTTTCTTTATGCTGAAACCTTCTCCTTATCCTACAGATTTACAGGGCTGCTGGGATACGTCAGCTGTTTAGGTCATAATGGACCCGTTGCCATCGAAACCACAGAGCCTTCCCCCATTCACAAACACCTGTTGACGTCCCTTCATTTTCCAGTAAGCGAACATACCAACAGGATACACATGTGTCAAAGCAATCAGAGAAAATAGTGTAATTACTTAACGTCAAATTTACTTAACATCAAATAACATCGTAATTACTTAACATCACATAACGTCATTTCTAACTGAAATATTGAAAGGGAAGTCCACCGCTGAAAATCCATGTTTACAGCTGTTGTCCACACAGCTGCTTCTAGCAGGATGTCTTTGGAAGCTCAAGGCTGTTGTACTCTTAAAAGAACAGAATAGTGATCTGTTTTGTTATCCACTAGTTTATCACAGACCCCCTTGGAGCACAGCCTGGTCAAAGTGTGAAGGAGAAACACTCTGCAGGAAGATCTGGTTATTACTGGAGCAAATGTAAACACAGGGAGACGGCGCATTTTCTCCACCGGCTCTGATGGGCTCTAAAAGTGTGAACAGCCCGCGATGCCCTAAATTCTCATTCCCGACGTAATCTGTCTGCAAAGACACTCGGCATTTAATCATTAATTTTTGCGAGACTCCCCCCCCCCCTCCCTTGGGTTGTAGGAGAACGCAAGAGTGCAATAATAATAATAAAAAAACCTCTGTTTATCTAGCACTTTTTGTACATTTCATATCCAGCTAAAAGTGCTGTACAAGCATGATGAAAAAAAGACAAATATTTTAACAAAGCACAGTGAGAAAAGGAGAGAGATAAAATGAATAACACTATTTAAAAAGATTTAGAACAAAGCTGATGAAAATGATTCTAAAAGTACCAATAAAACGTAATGAACTGCAAAAAGTCAGCCTTCCTCTGCCTTTTAGTACCTCCTGGAAGTAGAGGCCCACAGGGCAGCTTTGCTTGTATTTAACATCAATAAGATTCCGGTTTTGAGACAAACACATAAACGCTGCACCTGTTTGACTGGAACCTCAGATCACCCTGCACACATCGATCGCAGTCGACATCCAGATTATAATCCCGTTGTTGGAAACACGAGCAGGACGTCGTGAAGCGTGCCAGGGAGATGGAAAGTTCCCAGGATTACGCAGTGACTCGATAGTTTCCTGTCCCGCCTCTGTTCATAGTTGCTACGACACTGCAATTTTGGGTAATGCAGCCAAGCCAGATGTGGGAGGACCAGGAAACGGTTTTGTCAATGGAGAGTCAAATGGCATTTCAGTATGGAGGCTTGCTGCCATTGTACACCTTGTTAAACTGGGGAGAATGGGGCCCTGCATGTCACTTCTGTCTGCCTTGGCAGATGGGGCCTCTCGCAGGCTAAGAAATGGCTTAAATTACTTAAATAAACTTCAAAATAGACCAGCCTTCAAAGCAGACTGAGTCTTAAACAGTGAGGTAATGCAGCTGCACTGTAAATGACAAGGAACCGTTCCCAAATTGACATTTTATAATCAGTGCAGTGTCTCACATATACGCACGTTTTAAGCAGCCATTTCCCCCGCTCGTTGGCCTTGAGCCTTGCGTTCAAAACGCGGCAGCATTCGGCGGTCTCCCGTCTTCAAAACTCTGGCAAAGTCTTCAAGTTTGTCCTCGAGAGGTATGAGTAATGACCTCCGTTGTCCATCCCCACATGCGAAATGACTCTAAGCTATTCGCCACTATCTGCGGCAGGGCTAAGAACATGTCCAATCCGTCCCTTTGTCAGGTGGGAATTAAGCTTTTCTCGCTGACTGCTGGGAGAGACGGAGAGGAAGATAAATCAGACGACTTGAGAGCGGCATTGTGGACCTGTGATTGTCTCTCACATTCAGGCTCCTGGTTTAAATAGGTCGGAATTTCATACCCATGTCTGAATGCCTGCTTGCCATTTTTTGGTTCTGTTTTAATGCTAGATTATTAAAGACTTGGACAAAGGCTAAATCTTGTATTCATCAAGGGAAATTGAACCCTTTATATATATATATATCTTCTTCGTCTTGTGCTGCTCCAGAGCTGTTTGTGAGACACTTTAGACTTTAGTGACAGCATAGCTGACCAGAGGTTTACAGTGACCAGTGAGGGCTTCTCTACCTTTTTTAATAAGGTTGGGATTATGCAGATGCCAGGAGATGTGGACGGTGAGACTCTCCACAACCAAATCACTCCCCACCCCTTCAACCGCCATGCCCAGAGCCGTTGGTTCAGCCTGAATAACTTTGTGATGTGGTGCTCCAGTGCAGTGCAGAAGAATTACTTTGTCTTATCTTCCAGCGGACAGGGGATGACCTTGTGGAGGGATGAGAAAGGCAATTAATACAGCAATCACTTGTATGGCTTCAAGAGGTCTTCAGCAGCTCCTCCACTGCTAACCTTTGCAGTAAAAGGCAGAAATGAAGTCAGTTCCATTGTTTGACTTCATGTTCCTAAGGCTACAGTGTAAAATGAACTCCTGGGATGCTTACTGATAAATGTGCCACTTTAATATATTATATATTTCATAGTTTTGAAACTATTTATATTGTCTAATTATGAGACTTACACAATGTGAACAGCAAAAAAAAACCCTCCAAAAAACACTTTCTGGGCTTTGGAGGTAAAATGCAGTATAAAGTATAATTTTGTTTTGCATTACTGTTTAATCATGAAGCTGGAGGTGTAAACCACAAAAAACCATTACAGCAGCAGAATCATGACTGGATAGATGAATGAATTAGGCAACAAAGCAGGAGGAATCGAGTTCCAAGATAAACAGGGGAGAAGCTCAGGCACTGCACATACCCAGAATTCAAGAACACAGCCCTGCATGGCAACACAAACCTCCCATCATGCACCTACAGCCTTTCCTCAGACTGTCACACTCACTCCCTCATTACAGTATCACATTCACAAACATGTACCTCCAGAGCTGAACTACTCGGTAATCTCGGCGATAATAGTACCAACACACACCCATCAGTATACGCCCAGATTACTACTTTCCCATAAAGGCATCAACTTGCCTTGCCACCAGTGAACAGCACTAACACACGATCAGAGAAAGTGAGAGAGTAACCCCCTCTCAATCAAGCACATATGTGAGAAGGAGAACCTTCTCTCCTTGACACACTGTTCTCAGCAGTTCCAACGGCTTAATCCAGTGTTCATGTAGAGCTTTCCTAAAATGAGCTTGCGTGAGGCAGAGGAACACTCTTTCCATGGTAAACTCGCACAACTCCTTTCCGAGTGGGGTTGTCGTGCTACTCGTGGTCTTGGCAGATGCGTTCAGACGTTTGGAGGGCACAAGTGAGCAATGGTCAGAAAGAGCTTAACACAAATAGTTGATCTTTTTCACAGAGGTCACATGTCCTTGCATGCTTGTGTCAAAGAAAAGCGCGCGCGTGTGTGTGTGTGTGTGTGTGTGTCTGTGTGTGTGTGTGTGTGTGTGTGGCGGGGGCGGGTTCGATGTATAAAAATATTGTTCCATATATTGCTTCAGAAACAGTCTCAATACATCACATTGCAATAAAATACATTGCACTCAATACATTACACACCAAGTTCTGGTTCTGATGAGAGGATGAGGGATTCTGGGAGATTTTCCCCTCAGATAATAAGACAAAAAAAAATCTACTGCTACATGCTAAAACAAATGTTCTTTTGCTTGATTTAATAATTAAACAATAGTTTATATGATGCTAACTTACATAAAGAATTGTCTTGCCACTGTGGGGGTTTTCCATAATTATTATATATATGGATGTACACAATGGTACTATAATGATCCAGTTTCGTATTTAGTAACTGATAATCTGTTCACCTTATTTATAGGGAACAACATCGATTTGCTGAAAAAAAAAAGAAAAGCAAGCTACATACAGTGAGGGAGATGAGTGAACTAGTAGATCTAAAAGACACTTTGATTTTTATGGACATTGTAATTATCTTAATATATGTTTGATAAACAGAGCAATTTTGCAGTTTTGGTCAAGTTTAAAGCTGTGATTGAAATAATTAGCATGTTTACATGCCATGACCTAGGTACTGCGTTGCTTTGTTTTGATACCATTCAGCTTTTGGCTGTATATACAATGTAACACCAACATTTAAAGGTGTTCATTTGTTTATTTGCATAATTTAAAACAGAAATCCCCCAAAATGGATTTCATTCTCTGACTTAGGTAGTATCCTCCTCCACAAAAAATGCGTTTGTAGTTTCCACGGGTCCGTTCAGCTCCTCCCGTGTAAGGTGTGCTTGATTATGGGCTTGGCTAGGTGTGTTAGAGCAGGACAAACCGTGGAGAATATGAGCAGAGCTCCACCACCATGGCCCTGACTGTCTTCTGTTAGACTAACGACAGAGCTTGAAACTGGAGTCTTGTCTCCTAACCACAGCCTCGCGTGCAGTCATACAAACCGAGGCAGTTGTCGCAAAGCTTTGCCCTTTTAGAGAACGGGGAGCACGTGTAGCGTGCGTGCGGAAGAGACCCGCGCGCCGTCTGAGGCCAATTAGCCAGCTCGCTCTGCGCCTTTGATTTTCTGCAGCGCGCGGAGCCGGCGGAGCTCCGTCTCCCTGCCAGGCGCGCGGCGCTTGTCTGCGTGATTGCAATTAAGAGGTAATTCCGCCGCTGCGCTCCCGTTAGGTGGAGCCGGAGCCGGCTCGCTGCTCAAGGTGGTCTTAATCAGTGACCGCCGTGACGGGCTGGGGTTTTTTGCCCCTTTCTCGCACCCGCTTTTAATTGGGCGATGCAAAAGAGAGGGCTCTTCCTCTCGTGAAGGGAGGGAGCGCGGGAACTAGCCGCGCGAGTGGTCACGGGGCGTAGGCTTGAGAGATTCGATGTCACGTGAATGTTAATAAGCGCACCCGCAACTGTAGGATGTGGTATCTCGGGCTCGTTCTTAAACCAGGCTGCCACAGTCGCGTACATAACCGCAACATCTTGGATTCAGTCACACTTTCAGCGCTGTTGATCTATTTTTTTTCATGTGCTCAGTACTCAGACTTGTTGGACGCTACCACCGAGGACCATATCGCCTCCTGAACTGCACGCGGCATGCACTGAAGCAGAGGCCCTGCGCCCCCTGCTGGCCAATCAGATGCTCGCACGTGAGACCGAGTCAGCAAGTGTGGGGAAAAACGAGAGCGAGCCGATCCCTGTTTCAGTATTCCTTCAGCACACTGCCCCAGCTGTTTCATAATTAACACCAGTGTAAGGAGATGCTCTTCATCCTTGCTTGATTAGATAATTAAATAATGAATTAACGGGGGGTGGCTTACACAGCCTCTTCAGATCTGTCTTTCTCAGTGGAGAGAGAGAGGAAGAAGAAGAGAAAAGAGACGACAGATGAGTTAGTCTCCCATCTGGAGAGTCTCTCAGCGAACAGGGAGTCATGCCATTTGCCCTGCACTTCATCCCTACTGATCCCTACACACACTCACTCTCTTCCTCACTCACAAAAGCTCTAGATCTGAAGTACAAAGTACAAATATTAGTTCTTTTTGGCCTTCCATGCATCCTGTAGATGTGCGTTCCAGCATGTCTGGTGTACCCGTGTAAATAATGGGTTCCGCCGAGCTTCTGAATAATGAAACTTCATGGCTTGAACACAGAGGTGTAGAGTGCAGCTGCTTAACATAACAAAATGGGTTATATGCAGACACTTTGAAACAAGAGGCAAAGGCATAGCATATTGTCACTCACTGTGTAATTAGGTGAGAAAAACGAGAGAGAGAGAGAGAGAGAGAGAGAGAGAGAGAGAGAGAGAGAGAGAGAGAGAGAGTAATTAATAGAAATGCTTCTGCATGCTTATGGGTTTGAAAGCTTAAAGCCAGTAAAAATGCAATAATAATAAAAGAAACCCAAATGCAGATGTAATGGCCTGTATTTATGTGTTTCATTTTATCTTCAAAGATGTGCTGAAATTAAACAAACGTGCTGGCATGAAAGGCTGCCTTAAAAATAGTCTTCCTTTTTTTTTTTTTTCTTACAAGCGCGATCTCATCTCTGGTCCCAGAGAGAATATTGCTACCGTCAGCACGAGCAGACATTAAGAGATGAATCTGTGCAAGGAAGAACAGAAGAGAATAGCGCGAGACAGAGAGAGGTGAGCGGTGACAAAGACGTTTTAATCACGGTTATTTCCGCCCGCGTCGGCGCGAGCGCCGCGCTGTTCGGGCCGCGGGCTGCATGATTGAGCAGCGCCCTCCACCTTTAAACAAAGCCCACGCAACTTCCTTCACTGGCTTCATTTTAAAGACTCCTTTAGCCATAATCATTTTCGTATAATTCACTTTCATACAATTCTTTCTCCCAATCATTATCAGGGCCACTAACGTCTTAATGACTTCATAAATTTAAGCTATAAAAAGTAATGGAGAAAGACAAATGAGATAATTAGGAATAAATCTTAGTGGAAGCCCATTTATCAAAACATCGAGAGCCACTGAATATTCAGAATCATTAGGCCCAGTGTGTAATTAACAAAGCCCCTCAGTTATGAAGGAAACCTGTTTCCAAAGATATTAAGATCCAAAAGACTCCATGTTATTAAATTGACCGATGAATCTGCACCATATAATACGATGTGGCTTATTAGGATCCTTTTTAATTAAAAAGTGTGTTAGATTTTTTTTTATTATTATTATTTAAATTTTTTAACACTTTAATGGAGGGTTGAATTCAGTCAGAGGGCAGTACGGAGTCTTTCTCTCTCTCGCTCTTGCTCTGAAATAATGTACAGAAACCTAGCCCTAAGTCTCAATATTTTATCCTCTCTAAACGATGTTGTACGGCACATGGACGAAGAGCGTACTTTAATTTAACACACTTTTAATTCTTATTATCTTTAAAAGTATTTGCAATGAAATGGACTGTTCTGATTAGCTCAAGTGAGAATAAGAATTATGTTAAGTGCCTCTGAAATTAAAAACTGATTTTTTTTTTCTTCTCTAAATGTCTGAGAATAATCCCATCCTGATATTACAATTTATAAAGCAATTTCTACAAAGAAGTAGTGGGTTTAATGAGTCATTTCTAAAACTATATGAATCATTGCATTGTATTCTTTTATATATATATATATATATATATATATATATATATATATATATATATATATATATATATATATATATATACACTTGCACTTTTAAACTATGGGTTTATCGTCTGTCCACATGGTTTTCACATTTTGTTAAGTGTAATGTATTTTGACACACCACCAGTCTACACCAGCATTATGCCTTGAGAATCAGAAGATAAAGGACATCAATTGTAAATACACTGCTGATCTCTTTGCAGTAGAAAACTAATGGCCCTTGGGGCCTAGAGATGTTGGAGACCATCTCCACCTATTACAAGAATGACAGGTCACCCAACCTGTTTTCATTATCATGGTGATAACAGGATCACAGACTGACACACTCGCTTGCCTTCCATTGGAACAGTAATTCACTGATTCAGTGATTCAGAGTTAATAGAATCAAGCTGGTGTGAACGTCCTGTTTGTTTGTGGGCGGTAAGCGCATGATTTGTTGGCCCCTCGTCGCCCTGGTCGCCGAGGACTTTTAGAAGCGTGTAACCATGTGGCTGTTCTCGTCTCCGTTAGGAGCAAAATAATATCTCATCAGTGGCTGCCATCTCCCCTGTCAGCCTCCTCTGCACACAGATTACACGTGCTTATCAGCAGAACACACAAACAGCTCATCGTTGGAGCATTAATTGAAAAAGTGTAATTAATCCGGCCACACTGGCCGTCTGGAGCCCTGCCAGCTTTAACTGCATCTGGATGGGAGGAGAGAGAGAGAGAGAGAGAGAGAGAGAGAGAGAGAGAGAGAGGAGAGAGAGAGAGAGAGAGAGAGAGAGAGAGAGAGAGAGAGAGAGAGAGAGAGGATCGCCCCACAACCGCCACTTCTACTTCGTCAAAGTTGCGACAAAGAAGAAAGTGTTATGAAGCTTGGTCGTCTGTAACTCAATACTGCCCCCTGTTGTCTGACTAGTGGTCTCCATGGGACTGGATGATGGGGAGGTGTGACAGAAAGAGCGCTATGCTTCTCTCCCCATGTTGGAGGACGCTACGGGATGCCTGGGGCAAGTGAACGCGCCTACGTCAAGCAGACTGACACCCCAACGGGCTGCAATTACCCCCCTGGCCAAACCTATTGTCTGCATGTCACCCCCCTGATGACTGCACACTCTAAGCAATAGTTTCTTTTCTCCTTCAACATTTGTACAAATAGCTTCCAGGGGCATTGAGATAGACAGAGCAATTGGATATTTTTTTTCCCCCATCTGACAGGCGAGAGGCGAATGGTGAAGGGATACAGTCAGAGAATCATTTTAGGTTACATTTGAACAGAGGCGAAAAATGATAAAGGAACAATCTTGCTTGAAAGAAAGAAAGAAATGCATGAATGTTCCTAACACGCTGGATTGGACGAATTCAGTAAAGCAAACCTGTGATTAGTGAAATGTGCATGTGGCAGGCGTTAATGTCAGGCCCTGTTATGGTGGACTCAGGACTAGCTCTGCCCGCTTTAACCCAGCACCCCTCGTTCAAATCGCTGCCTACCGCTGAACTAAAAGGCTGTGGGATTTTGAACTTGTGTCGGCAGCAGCTAAAAGACCCGTTAGAACCTGTTGTGCCAAAAAGGTTCTATTCCTGTTTACAGGTCTTTTCTGTTGGGCCCATGTGTCACACACACCATGCTCCACATGTAATTGAGTTTCCAATGGGCGATTTTCAATCCTTTGAAAGTTCCAGATGAAACCTGAACGTCGATCGAGGACAGTGGCGTGTGGTTACGTCGCTGTTGTTAACAGAAGGGCGTCCATGGCGTTAGGTATCGACTTCTTAAACAAGGGTGGAGATGTCAGCTCTTTCCATGTTCGCAACAAACCAGCCATCGTGCACTTTTAATGAACTCCCCAACACATAGAATCTTGTCATTAAGAGATACAATGATGGACCAGTACAAGTGGCCGCCAGACACTTCTCACACTCGGTGTTGCAAATGTCAACTGAACAGTAGCGGTAAAAAACTGTCTCAAGATTATGTGATGATTTGAAACACTCAACCTCTTTTATTTCATTGTCAGCTTTGGTTCCTTACTGTTTTGTTCCATAACATAAATGATAGTCTAAAGCAACCACTACGTGCGTTACTCTCCAGTCCCTGACGATCCCTGAAAGAGCTTCTGCTAACCTCCTAGCAAGCGATCCCTAGAGAATGCTTAACACAGGCATCTGGATAAGGGTGTAATTGGCTAAGCCTGGACATACAGAGCCTTCCTCAGGCTTAATTAGGTTGGTCACGCATTCCCTTTCTATGCCCTTTTCCACACGACCAGCCTAAGAATGTGTTCAAACTGGGGCCAAAGGTTCTGTTCCCAGGTCAGCTTTAGTAGCAAAGGTAGTCATGGATTGGATGGTATAGCTGCAGGAAGGTCTGACCCAAAATCAGCAGACCTTAGAAAGTCATAGACCGTGTGCAGCTTGGATCAGTTCCAGAGCAGGAGAGTAGTGATGAGGTCACGCCACAGCCAGCCTTCATAGACCAGGTCCGGTGGTGTGGCAGGATGAATCGGACTTCTGGCAAAGGGGCATGGCTGTCCCGCCAATAAGAGAGAACTCTGGCTGGGTGAGGCACAGCAGGCCCAAATACACTTGGCATGACTGAGTTGGCTGATGTAACAAAGTTTTTCCCCTCTGGGAAAAAAAAAAAAATTCCACAAGTACTTGTTATGTTGAAATGAAAAGAAAATGAACTGAAGATTCTGTTGCATTATCTAACTGTCCAGACATGTTCAATCGCTTTTGAACACAAAACTTGCACTTTAATACCTGCACTTTAATAGAACCTGTATTTATTATGATGAAAAAATAATTTAAAAATAGACAAATTTGAACAATAAAATGCATTTATTATGAGTAAATAAATTAAGTTTAAACACTCAGTAAAGTATAAAAAACAGTCTGCAAAGTTGCACTCCTGTTATTTCATTTGTTCCAGGATATTATGTAGATGACAACGTGCACTATTTGCACTGTCCAAATGATCACCTTTCCACCGAAGGTGAAAATTAATAAACACCTCCTGATTAGAATTTGTGCTCCGACTTCCTCTACGTTAGGCGTCAGACGGAGGTGCAGAGGAGACATCCTTTAGCTGCCGCTACCTCGAGAGTAAATGAGTGGAGAAGCAGGGCAGCTTGCTTTATTATCATCATCCACTGTGCTGTCTCCGTGACCTTTAGTAAGATGATTGTTTCTCATTTATGAGTTTGAAGGTGCAATTTACTGAACGGTTTGATCCATAGGACCTGACCTTTGTAAATTGGCTGTTAAGCATATCAGGACTCGACCAACCTGCCCCCCCCCCACACACACACACACAATGTGCAAGCACCAAATAAAGATGCTGCCAGTGATAAGTGCAACATTTCTAATTTCCTCTAAACAAACAGTGCACCATTCTCAGTTAATTGTGACCCGTGGCATTTTACACTTTAATTATTGTAAACAGAGGTGCCTTGCAGGACCTGGAAGATTCTCCACAGCCTGCCACACACTCTGCTGACACTCTCAGGCAATTTGTGTACTGCCTGCTATTAACATGGATTAGCCGTTTATGTTCCCATGGTAAGAAGCTCTCTGCATGTTTATATCCCATGTACCACTACATTGTATATTATAAATTTGATATTTAAATTTGTTTCATATAAAGCTTTCCATATGTTTATATCACAAGTTTCAATAGACTGTAGCTCATACACCTGTGAAATTGAATATTATGTTAAAGCAGGCTTTTTTTATGAAACAAAGCGTAAATGGAGGAAAATTTCCATTATGGAAGAACACTAAATTATCATTATGTTAATCAATCTAGAGGCAAATGAGTGCTCTTTTACCAACGTGCTCTGGAGCAGAACATTACAGCTGCCAGCCATGCTAGAGGGGAACTCTTTAAAACAGAGCACCGAAATCATTTAGCCGAGCAATAGATTCAATTAACGTCTGAATTACAAAACCACTTGCCCATATGAGAGGATACTGTTATTGGTTCAGGCCACAGTAAGATTTTTTTTTTTTATTTCTTGTAGGGATAGGGAGGGACTGCATGAAGGTCATACGCATATTCTGGAACCAACTTGCTCATTGCGATAAATAAAATATCTAATTTTCTGCTGTCTCTCTTTCTTTCTTTCTTTCTTTCTTTCTTTCTCTCTCTCTCTCTCTCTCTCTCTCTCTCTCTCTCTCTCTCTCTCACACACACACACACACACACACACACACACACACACACTCTCACTCTTTGGACCCTACTATCCTGCAAGCTGTGCTGTAACATTTACCAAAAGCTGTAAGATTAAAAAGGCCACTGGCCAGGATTAAAAGTGATGATTTCATTATGGATTCATGGGTGTCAGATTTCATTTCATGGATTACATTTTTGCCGATTAAGCCGTTTGGAATATTCCGTAACATCTCATTAATATCTAGTAGCAATAAAATGTCATTTGTGGTAGCAGTCATGTAGATTATTTGGGAAAATGTGTGCAGCACTGAAAATGAAGCTTGGAATGCTGCAGTATCTCTACTATTTGACAACAATTATTTAGGAACATTCCCAAAGTTGTTTAATGCACATGATTATAATTGAAAGGACTAAACGCCCGTGGGCACTCAGATAGCACTAGTGAAAAGACACATGTCCAAACAGGGACAGGGTGCTTCTACTGCTTCGTACTGAAACGGTTGCAGGCAGACCTGTGATCACATTTACTACGACCACCTGATATTCTGACAGACAGGGGGAGTTCACCGCACGGCCGCCTAGTCCCGGGGGACACGACCTCCGTTTGCGGAGGGGTGACTTCCTGTGGCAGGCGACACTCCTTCAAACGTGGAGGACAGCACAAGAGGAGATGGATGGATGAAGGAGGAGGCGCAGGAGAGGGCAGGAACCGGGGAACGGAGGCCACTCGTCTGCAGGTGAGCCATGGGGAGCAGACACATGTGAAATTAATGATGATCTGCCCACAGTCAGGGAGAGAGAAGCAGGCTTGGGCGTTTTGGCCTTCCGCGTCTCCCCACAGAGACCCGTTCTAAGGCATGTGCCTCTTGCCAATCAGAGCAGCCTGGAGCTGCATGGCTTCACTGATGAAATATGGACAATGGCATGCAAGGTGGGCGCAAGGGGAGGCAGACGACTTAATGAGGCAATTTCTCAGATAATAAGATTGGAGGATATGCTAATATTTCTACCTTAAGGAGATAATTATGATGTAGAAGATAGAATATTTTATCTTAAAGCGACAGTGCGCTGGTCCCAGTCCTGCCACGTTCTGTCTTTACTGCTTTCTCTGTTATTCGACTGTGTTCAGTTTAGGGTTTGCGTCTGTGTGGGACAGTCGCAGAACGGTGGAAGCAAAGCTTTGGTGCTTCAGAGTTTTTCATGGGCTTTCTTTGATCTGCTGAAATTTGACACCAAGAATAGGGACTTGGGACTCCAGAAGAAAGCAAGCAACTCTCATAAATATTTATGTGACTAATTTCTTTGGGGCTTAATCATAGAACACAAAAAAATTGTATCCACTGATCTTTGTTGTTAATTGACCCTAAAGTACATAGTTAGATACAAACAATAAATGATATTTGTGCTTTCACTTTCTCCTTTAGAACCTTACAGTATGTTTACTGTTCTTTTTATTTCTTGTGTTCAAGGTTATCATAGATTGTTGCATTGTTTCATCATCATTCATCTGGAAACTACTGACGCCTTTTAAAAGCACTGCATCACTTCCCAAAATCCTCTGCTAGCCATAATGATAAGAGCACCCAGCATGCATCAGTGAACCTGTCACATGGGTATTAACCAGGTGAGATGTCACATGAGCGCTCTCAGGTCATTAATTGGTCAGTCACTGAAAAGGGCCTATGCTAATCCACTTGAATATAATTTGCATTGTCAAGTGGTTGTTTGTCCCCTGTTCAGACAAGACTGCGGGTCAGTGCAAGGGTGCTAAGGTCCCTGAGCTATTGACCCCCCCCCCCCCCCCCCCCCCAGTCTCACTCCTATAGTTTATTGCCTTCTTTCTGAGCATGCGGGCACACCTGTGCCACACCACTCCAAATACAGCCCATAATGAACCCATCAAACGATCAGCAGATCAGCTGGACAGAAAAGCGTCCAGAGCAGGTGATGAGGTGCGAGTGGGAGGACAGCCACGTGAAAGCCTCCATGTGGGTCTTCAGCTCCACGACCTGAAACATATATGCAGCGGTGGAAAGCAAACGTGTTCAATCAGGTGAGAACCAAAGAAGTACACGCCCCAGCCGGTCCAGGAAGGAGGCTGACCGATGATGTCATCAGACAAACGTCCTTTAAAAAAATCTAACGTTTAATCAGACCTACCCGAAGTATTAGCTTTCTCAGATTTGATTGATTTTATGTGTACTAATAACTTTTTAGATGATACTTTTCTTATTTTAACTTTAGGTGTACGAATAACTTTGTATATTGTACTCGTTTTTACTTACAGCATATTACATGGTGTTCCCTGAAGCACATTTGGTCAGATACAAAAAAATTACTTTATTCTGTTCAGCTAAAAGAAGAAAAAAAAAAGTGGTGTGTCAACGTGCACGTGGATTTCCTCTTTAGCATACCGACCGCTCTCACAGGGCTTTGAGAGGAAGTGAACTGAATGCTGCCTCTGGGCAGCCACTGGGCTCTGTCCTGCCACCATGACACCATCTAATAGAATTTATTTTTGAATCCTTGCATCCTATTATGCACAATAAACTAGGTACTTTATCCTTGACAGCACCTGGTGTGCGTGGAAAATACGCACAAGCCAGTCTGCCAAACATACCCTTCCAAATCAAATTTATTTAGTTAGAGGCGGTTTCAAAGACACTCTTGTAAGCTATCATGTAACGCTGTGATTAGAATACAGACAAGCAAAAAATCTAATTCATTTCAAATTCGGGCCTGTGCGGCTTCCTATTGTGTGGCAGTATCAGTAAATTGTAAACCTGCTGTCGTTGCATTACAATTCAAACAAGGTTAGTTTTCAAACGCCTGATTTGAATAAGTCAAAAAAAAAAAAAAATGAGGAGGAGGATCTGGGAAAGAGGCAGAAATGCAGAAACGAACGCGCATGAACGGGAGAGAGGCCATTTTCAGAGGCGATGGCGCCGCGATAGCGCCCAGGGAAGTGGCAGCTAATTTCAATGCAACACCCGCAGCACAATTATTATTATTATCACCAAATCAAGGAAATAAATTAAAAGAGGTGCTCCTAAAATAGAGCATCTGGCCCTTTGTACTTTACAGGTACACCCAGTGGGGCTCCGGAGGAAGATGACTTTGCCTCATTATGTGCTGTGTGCACGGGTGTGGGTGCGTGGGCGCCGGCGTCCGTGTGACAGAGGGGAACTTGCATTAATGTGATCATGCAGCTGTGCCTTCCTCTCCCATCCCCCGACGAGATAGGGGCTGCAATTTGAATGCCAGTAGGGGGTAATTTAAACATAAGGCTGGCAGGGAACACCAGGGCTGGGTGACAGACACTCTGATCAGGACCTGGGCTGCCGTGGCCATGCTAAAGACCACCTTACGCACGGGACGCCGGCCCCTTGACACAGGATGACTCTCTTGGGTATAGGAATGTTGAAATTTAGGTTAGAACCCAATAACCCAATGGCATCTGTGAAGTGTTTCAAATCTTACTTTCGAGGCAGTATATTACAGGATAGTCTCCTAGAGCTCCAGAATTGATAGAGGATAACCTTTCATTCCTAATTAAAGGTACTCTGAAAACAGCTGTACCAGGCATGACATTAAAAAAAAAACAAAAAAAAACAACTTTGGAGTCACCACTGTTAAAAATAAACTCATTGTTTATCATCTTTTAAACTCCTACTTTTGTAAAATGAATGAATGCAAAACAAAGCCTTTTTGATGTCATTAATTTAATTTAGTGACATGCAAGACTCCCAAAGCCCCTTTATTTTAAACTGCCTAACTATCCAATTGCGGCTTTCCAATAGAGGGCGCTATGGCAGCGCCCCACCTGATATAAATCTATTTTTATTTTTAAAAGAAACATTTTTAAAATAATCATAACCTATTTTAAGTGTGCTAAAATGCACAATAAATTGTAATATACAAAATATATGGGGGAGCATTAGCTTCCTGGTTCATGATTCCCTCGTTCTTCTGGGTGATAGAAATATTGCCTCATCGCTGCACCACACAGCCAATTGTTCAACATTGCAGAAACAAGATACATAGCAACATAAATTTAGCCAATCAGCATCCTAGAAGATGATGCCTTAAGGGTGTATCATTTATTATCCTAAGCATAGTCAGTCAGTGGTGGAGTAGACACAACTGACGTTATTGATAACCGAGTCAGTCAGTGTTGGAGTAGAGACAACTGACGTTATTGATAACCGAGTCAGTCAGTGGTGGAGTAGAGACAACTGACATTATTGATAACCGAGTCATTCAGTGATGGAGTAGAGACAACTGCCGTTATTGATAACCGAGTCAGTCAGTGGTGGAGTAGAGACAATTGACATTATTGATAACAGAGTCAGTTAATAGTGGATTAGAGACAACTGACATTATTGATAACCGAGTCATTCAGTGATGGAGTAGAGACAACTGCCGTTATTGATAACCGAGTCAGTCAGTGGTGGAGTAGAGACAATTGACATTATTGATAACAGAGTCAGTCAGTGGTGGAGTAGAGACAACTGATGTCATTGATAACAGAGTCAGTTAATAGTGGATTAGAGACAACTGACGTTATTGATGATAACTGCAGCTAGTCAAAACACGGCATTTCAGGTGCCCCCATGTCAATAAGATTTCTTCTGTAAAATCTTTTAAATAGAACTTTGGTGGAAAAACTACATGTTGCTGATTATCTTGCTACGATGGCTGGATTTAAAAATGTTTCCTTTAGTTAACAATATATTAAATTGTTTTTCTAATGATGCATACTGTACCTTCTATCTGAGCACCTTAGAGCTGCAACTAATGATAATTGTCATTTGTTATTAGTCTGTTGATTTCTAATGCCAGTTAATTAATTACTGGCTATTTCACAGAGCACTGGTAGTCTGTGTTAAGTTGTGTTGGGATTGCCCCACCTAGAATATTTTTTTTCAGCTGCCACTGAATTGATGTGACTGTGTAAATGATTGCAAATCATTTCTGTGTATGACTTCAAGCCAGTCATTCATCCAGTGGCATAGAATTCATATAACTTCTGTTGGAATGACACTTTGGGGTTTGGAGAAGTGATTTATCTAATGTTAGCCATAGCTGTGTAACAATATTGGAAACAAAACACTGTCTGTATCCATAACCAAGTTCCTCATGTTGCCTCCAATTCAGGTGGCTGTGTGGCTGCCTCCCTGTCTCTGTCTGTGAGGCTGCCTCCCTGTCTCTGTCTGTGTGGCTGCCTCCCTGTCTCTGTCTGTGAGGCTGCCTCCCTGTCTCTGTCTGTGTGGCTGCCTCCCTGTCTCTGTCTGTGAGGCTGCCTCCCTGTCTCTGTCTGTGAGGCTGCCTCCCTGTCTCTGTCTGTGAGGCTGCCTCCCTGTCTCTGTCTGTGAGGCTGCCTCCCTGTCTCTGTCTGTATGGCTGCCTCCCTTCTCTGTCTGTGTGGCTGCCTCCCTGTCTCTGTCTGTGAGGCTGCCTCCCTGTCTCTGTCTGTGTGGCTGCCTCCCTGTTTCTGTCTGTGTGGCTGCCTCACTGTCTCTGTCTGTGTGGCTGCCTCCCTGTCTCTGTCTGTGTGGCTGCCTCCCTGTCTCTGTCTGTGTAGATGATATCTGAAAACTGCTAGATATGTTAGCTAGCTAGCTTCACTATTAACGTCAGGTTCTTTGTGCTATCTTGATGGAATGGGTTACCAACTACAGCTAAGTTTATATCAAACAAGTTTGAAGAGCTTTTGTCTGTAATCAATCAACAGGTTCATGGACGTGAATAACAGGGACACTGAATGGGTGAAACAGATTTTAACTGAGACCGGTGATCTCTGGTGCCACCTTGACTCCATCCCTGATTGTAGGGCTTCTTTCACTTTACTTTGGTGGTGTTACCTGACTGCTGACTACTACTTACTGACTACTGACTACTACTTACAATGTTAGCCCACCCCTCTGTGACTTACTTCTGACTCCAAGCTGTGCTCTTCTGTAGGAACATCTGCTATCAGACTTCCCGTTAGCTCCAGTGAGTTCCTGTCAGCACTTTGCAGGAAATGAGGGAAACAAGCATTCAGCAAGCATTCAGGCCTTTAACACAAGACAGGATATGGGACAGGCGGAGTTTCGAGTTCGCGTGTCCTTTTGGAAACAATGCATTGCGTCCAATAGAGCACACAAAAAAAAGCCACTGATGAAGATATTATGGCCACTGTGATCCTACTTAGATGCGATGCCACATATCCTGCATGACAACGTCACGTACATAAAATGGGAGGCAGGGAATCGAGTGAAGAACATTAGGTCTCCTAATCAAATATGCTCAGCAGCTGACAGGCTCTGTCATCCTCCATTTTTCTCACTGTCCTTTCATTTCCATATATATGTGTGTGTGTGGTGTGTGTGTGTGTGTGTGTGGTGTGTGTGTGTGTGTGTGTGTGTGTGGTGTGTGGGGGAGGAGGCGTCTGATTCTGCACTCCTCTATTTGTCCAGGAAAGTCGGTGACTCACTCTTCAACATTATATCCCCTCCTCCATCCTATGATTCATGGATGGAGTGGGGGGGGGGGTGTCCTATCTCCCTGGAGAAATTAACAGTGATTTTAATTGCACCGACGTCTCCAATTCATTACAGCCCACTCGTACAAATTTTCGTCCTCTCGGGTGTCAAATGGCACTTAACATCTCTGCCAATCACCAGCGGCACAGAGTAGAGCTCAGAAGGGAGGACGGATGAGGCAGGCATAAGAGGGGTGCTGGCCTCTAGCTCAGAGACCTCATGAAGGGCCCCTCTGGTTTACCCACTGCACCCTCTGCACACACACGCACACGCGGGTAAAGCCATGTAACTGTGATGTTTAAAGAGTGTGGGTCCTGTATGATGCCAGAACACAGAAGCTTCAAGAACACGATCAGAACATCAATTGTGTTTTGAATTTTGTTGCAAGTGCACATTCCATATTCATATTCTGCCGACCAAACAGGGGTGAAGATGGGGTGGAGCGAACAGGCTCCTCGTGCAAAAATCCCCAAGGCGCACAAGAGTGCAGCCCCCTGAGGCTTTGATTCGTTTCAGACGATCAGCGGTGGCTCCTTGACCTTGCCGATCGACGGTAATGCCGTTCACACCCTCCCTGTTTCTCCACAGAGAAAGTGTGGAGTCGGCAGCACAATGCCCTTCGTTCATATCCCTCGGACTATTTTCAGACACACGGATGACATTCCTGCATGTGCACATATGTAACATTCGTGTACTCTGCCTTCATGCATTCACGCTGCTCACTGACAGACACACAGTGACTGATCACGCTTATTGATTACATGCTATGCAAAAAGTTTGGGGTGATAAATAGCATTCTCCGATAAGAGAATGACTGCACAGACCAAAATATATTTAAGTGTATAGGAAATAATATTTCTTGTTCAACAGACATTATGCAGATGACATCAAGACAATGAGAACACAAAAAGAGGATACATGTGTCAAAAAAATACAAACATTGTGATACAGAAAAAAAATCTTGACACAGTGGCCAGCAACACTGGAAACGAGAGAGCGGAAAGATTAGTGGCCTAATTGAAGGAATTTAATTTGCTGTAATTGGAGAAATATGTCACAAGGAAAAATGGCTCACGACAATCTTTTCCCATTCAAATGTAAATTTGAATTCTGCCGCCTGCACACTTCTCGCATGCGTTCTGCTATACAGTCCGTCAGTCAAACGTTACTGAATCTAACAAAGGCAGAAAGGTTTGGTATTACGGACAGCAACACATCATTTTTGCACACAAGAATAGATTTGAGGTCATGGAAAAAAAACACTGCTATATACAAAACCCATTTTTTATGTCTGTCTTTCAGTTTAGAATGTGAATAAGCTATTACTGTACAAAGCATGATAACAATGATCATGGTCAGTCAACCTCAATAAATATCAAAAACAGACCAGATAAATATGCATTGACTTGATTATTAAATTGAAAAAAAAAAAGGCATTTGTTATTTTACATAAATTAAATTACTGAGTATAGATATGGATTTCATTCAACTGTTAAGTTTAATTTTATATCCATAGAGAACCCTGCTGAGACTAGAATTTATTTTAGTTCCTGTAAGTATTTTTAGTTTCTACAACTATTTTTAGTCTCTACAGCTGTTTTGAGTTATCAATTAATCAAACCCAAGATAAAGCCTAAGCACAGAAAAGCAGCATCTGACTTCTGTGCTGCTGTTAGATGAACCAGTTGTCACAGAATCTTAGAAGCATTATAACATTTTTCAGTCAAAACTGAGAACCTGTCTATTTGATCGATTTGATCTATTTGATCTCGCTTTTAGTTACATTTATTTGATTGGGATTTTGTTTTGGGGGGGGGGTTTGGTCTTTGGGACTTCTATTTTTTAATTTTTATCTTTTATATTATCCTTATCTTTATATATATATATATATATATATATATATATATATATATATATATATATATATATATATATATATATATATATATATATAAATCTTTTATCCCCTATGTTACATGATGTTATGCAAGTTATTTCTTTTGATTTATTTACATTATATATTTCAGTTTCATATTTTAAGTAATTTTATTTTCTATATTTCAAATGAATTGTCTTTTATACTTTTAGTTTTAAAACACTTTGAATTGCCCTGTATATGAAACATGCCAAATAAATCACCCAAGAAGCAGTAACATAGGTACTACGTGAAAAACAGTTCACTTTTTTTGCTTTGTCCACATTTATATTTGTGCCTGAATATGGCTACCAGACACAGCAGTAAGGTTTGGACAAACAATAGCTCTGTGCAAGATATATGAGCTGTAGGGTCTTCTGCATCTGTCTGCCCTGGGTACCAGCATCACCGCAATACAAGAGCTCTTCAGTGAATCTTTGGTTCCTATTTTTACCCATCACAAAAGTTTATTATTTCACCTAAATTTAAAAAAAAAAAAAAAAAAAAAAAGTTATGTGAATCTAAAATTATTATTATTATTTTATTTTTTTATTACTGTTTTATTATTAGGCTTAAATGTCATAATGGCTATAACAAATCTAATGTCGGCTAGGAGACTATCACTGATGTTTACTACATGTGCCTCACTCAGACAGACAGGAACTACAATGGAAAGGTCATGGAATGTTTGTGTTGAATTAGATTTTTAATTATTTTGCACTGATTGGGAGGGAGGGAGAGAGAGATAGAGAGAGAGAGAGGGAGAGAGAGGGAGAAAGAGAGAGGGAGAGAGAGAGGGGGAGAGAGGGAGAGAGAGAGAGAGAGAGAGAGAGGGAGAGAGAGAGGGAGAGAGAGAGAGGGAGAGAGAGAGAGAGGGAGAGATTTGCCTTTGTCCCAGACTCCATGACTTTACCAAACTCTGGCCTGTAAAAGAACATGATGGACGTCTTGAAGGGCTGCAGAGAAAGCCGCTAAAGCTGGTGATAAATGAGAAGGAGAGCAGTTGCTGCTCTGGGATGGTTATTAGACGGTTGTTAAGAGCGCTTCAGGTTTTTAGGCAGCATATATTTATGACATAAAGCTGCCGGCAACCCCTCCATAACAAGCATGTACATTCACAAATGTACTCTTTGAGTAGATTATTCAAGAATATTTGAACCTTTTATCCACATATCCTAGTGATGACAAAGACATGTGAGAACTCTGTATAAACAAAAGCATGAGGTTCAGTCGGGGTTAATCAGCAGGGAGGGATCCCTACTGAACCTAGTGGCTGGGTGTGCTGCAAGGCTCCAAGCTCCAGCAATGCATGCTGGGAGATGTAGTGCCTGCAGTGAGTCAAGTCACACAGGATTAATTGTTCCTCATCCCACATTAGAGAGGTGAGCAGTTCATGCTGGCATTGAAAGCAGAAGGACCCACAGCATCTATGCGATTGTGCCCAAATACAAAATGACCTAAAGTTGTTTTTTGTTTTTTCTGGCCATTTCCTTGTTCACCATCTCCCTGGAGAAGAAGTGAGACATTTGCATATCACCAGTTTTGATGATATGCCTCATAAGGGTAAATCATTGGGAAAATAGCTCACCATCAATCATCATATTTAATACACCCTCCACTGCCAGGGATTGACACAAACAGAGGGCACCTCTGTTAATAACTTCAAACAAAATGTCACATTTTGGTTTCTTTTTATGATCGACTATTAATAATCACTGAGAGTGGTGTGTAAAAGCCAGACTCATGCTACCGTAATTGGCTGTGACCTCTGGACATCCAAACCAGCTGTGAGCTGGTCATCTGTTTATGCAAGCCGAGGTCACCGGAGGTCTTATACCTGCATAAGTATGTAAATATATTTAGAGAGACTGGAGGGAATGTGAGTACAGCCTCTCAGTGGCCTTGTTTTTTCAGTTTGCTCCTATAGCCCATTATCCACCTGTGTGCATGTGACACTAGCAGGGTCTTGTCCACCCCTTTACCTCAAGCATCCTCTGTGTGCATTGTCAGCCTTCTCAATATGGGGCTCTTAGAAAGCTCTGACCCTGGACCTGTATCATTGGTCCAGGCAGCTAAAAATGTCAGCGAGCTACTTCCAAGCCCCAAAAGACAAGTTTGAGAAATGGATCAGCGATGAACCCCCGAACTACGAGCCGTGCACGTGTGCCCGTGGGAGGGCGGGTGTGTGGGAGGGTGGGTGTGTGGGTTTTGGGGGGAAAGGCATAAATTGCTTTAAAAAAAAAAAAAAAAAAAAAAAAAACCTGCAAAATGCCAAGGTGCATCAGTAACAACAGCCTCCTGCTAATTAACTGCTGCGCAGAGCTTTTACAATTAATTAGCCCCTTAAGGTGCTTTTGTCAAAGCCAGTAAACAAGGCGAGGAGACGTTAATGACTTACTCACATCAAACGCTGAGTTCTGGTCTCTGTTTCCACATGTGCACCTGTGGGAGGTTCAGCGCTGCAGAGCAGTGCAGAGAGCTTCGCTTTCATCACCACATATCTGCAGCCTACTTCACAGTTCGGGACAATGAAACAGCACAGCGAGACGTGGAGAGAGAGAGAGAGAGAGAGAGGGAGGGAGAGAGAGAGAGAGAGAGAGAGAGAGAGAGAGAGAGAGAGAGAGAGAGAGCCTCATCGAATCAAGATTATCCAGGTCAAGGGAGAATTCGCAAAAAAAAAAAAAAAAAAAATCGTATTTGTCTCTTTTAGTTCGTCCCAGGCTAATTGTATCGCTTCCCTGGGGTATTTGCAAAAAACAGATTATTGCTGCTGTTCTCTACAGGAAGTGTGATGAAAGTAACGTTAAAAGGCAATCAGTGAAAAGTGCACAAACAACAACTAGGACACCATGATGAAGTTCTTACTGGACGTTTCTTTTGGGAATCTGCGATAGTTTTAATTCCAAAGAGAGAAAATCCAAGGTCACACAGTGAACTTCCTGGCCATTAAGAGATCACAAAGACTAGCTGAGAGAGTGCATAATATCCTCACAGCTATTTTTGGCCTCAAATTAAAATATATGACATGTTGAAATGACTGCAGTGTGCAAGAGGGGTATTCAAACTAGACACTAATGATGCTTATTAATGGCGTGAATGAAGTCTTGACAGGTCGTGTGTCATTTTTCAAGGAATGCTCCACTGGCATAATGGCTAATGTAAGTGGGTGTAATTATATATATTATACCCTGTCTTATGGTATTTTGGCAGCGGTTTGAAGGAGTCAGGCAGTTAGGATGAAAATCAAAGCGCTTATACTGAAAGAACAGAGGTAAGGGGATTGCAGGTTATAATGGGGACCGATTCAGTCATTTCACAAAGGCTGGACTATGCATGAGACAATAGCACCCAGTAGTGGTGGAAGGAAAAGCTTTCCCGTAAACAATATTTCCAGGTAATTCTGTAAGATAACATCTACCTATCAGTGCATCATACAAATTAAGTGGAAAATTGATTTATACAGCATTTTCAAAAACGAGGGGGTTTATCTAACAGGCTTGTGTATGCATTAACACAGTATATTGAAATATTGGTATAGTCTATGGAAAAAGCTATGGATAATGACATATTAGAATTAATCCCCACTAAGACACAGAAAAAGGCTGCTGGGTCTGTCAGCATTTTTCCCATCCTGGCTTGGGGGAGGGGAACTCTCACTAATTGGAAGCCCAGAGGTAAAGCCTTTCATTAATCGTTAAGCCTCCCAGTCTCGATAACAGATCTAGGAAGCTCAAACACCTCTCTCATTTATTTTATATTTACATTTCCCTTTTTTAAGCATAGAGCAGGAGACCTAGGAAAGCATCAGAAAGGTTTTTCTTTTTCTAGGAAAAGAGGGGCTACGAAACGCTAACTTATGCTCACTGGGAATTAACAAAGCTCTTAGTAATTAAATCTAAATTGACATTCTAGTAATTAGCCCGTTAATTAGGAGGAATAACACAATTAGCCGGCGAGTCTTTGCTAATTGTTAATTAGCACAAGCAAAGTTATTGTGTGTGTGACAGAGAGAAGCATGTAACAGAACAAATGTTAATCTGTCTCGTTCAACACAAGGTTTTTTGCTTTTTTTTCCATCACCCTTTTCATTCATAGACAAAACTCCCGTTTCTCGTTCTTGTTTGAGGGCTTAATGAACAGAAGTATCGTGGCTGTCATCTACAGAAGGGTAATGCCGTATCATGGCATAATTGCTCTGCTTTGTTTGTTACTCCTTTTATAAATGCAAAAAAAAAAAGAAGTTGCGTGCGCTGTCCTGTCCTGAACGGGGATCCGGCGCGTGAGCCTAGCTCTAATGCTGCGCATCGGTGGGGGGGGGATTTATCCTCTCTCCCGCCCGCGCGCGCCCACCTGCCCCGTTTGCAGTGGCAGAGCCATGAGATAAGGGTATGTACCCAGCCGTAGATTACCCTGCTTCGCCAACACAAATATTTGGCCAGCGGGACAGGCCATCTTGGAATCCAACCGAACATGAAATGAACCGGTGCGCAGGGACGCAGGGGTGCGGAGCGACCGAAAACACGGCTTAGGCCCCGGTAAACGTGTAACAGTGCAGGGGGCGAGCACTCAGAAAGCAGACGAGGACAGACGAGTCACATCCCGTGAGTCCTGCACCCCAGATGCACATGCAAACGCTATTTTTCTAAATGCACTCTCTTAATGCAGGGCTACAGCGGCACTTCTGCCGTGTGCACGGACGAGGACTGAGCGTCCTCTTTTGACAGCAGGTAAAGGACAGTGAGCTCCGTCGTGCTTCTTGCATGTGACGTGCAGCGCACAGAGTGCAGTTTGAAAGCGATGCACCCTCTGCTCCTTTCCTACCGGGTCTTTAATTGGATCCTTATTACCATTCCGGCTTCCCCGAAATGATGAATTTGTATGTGTGAGAATTTCATTAATCATTCTTATTCACAGTCTGCGCAGAGAGGAGAGAGAGAGAGAGAGAGAGAGAGAGAGAGAGAGAGAGAGAGAGAGAGAGAGAGAGAGAGAGAGAGAGAGAGAGAGAGACTGGACTGAAATGCCTAATGAATATTCATGTCTGCAAGATATTTGGGGTCAGCGGTAATCAGGCAGGTAATTTGTAATTTGCTGTTTTCGCGCAGGACTTGCTGCATAGGTTAATATACATCTACTTCAGCTCACTTGGGGTATTTTAGTACCTCTCCATTACTCCTTTTTACCTGGACATTTGAATAATAGGAAAAATCAAATATGTGATATATGTATGTATGTATTATTATCATCATCATTCTTAAAAGTCATTTGTTATGGTTATTTTAACATGATTTTTTATGAATAGAAAATCAGTTGTATTTTGGAGTGATGATATTCTGACATTAATATTTCTCCAGAGTTCAGTTCAAAACTGAAATGCCTCTTAAATGTGAAACTGCTCTAGAAATCCATTTGATTTGCCATATGTATGTGATTAAATCTTTGTAGGTAGAAACAGTAGTCAACAAAAATTAATCTAGTTGTAACATCCAATGGATGAAGTCCCATTTAGGCCTCTTGGGGTTCAAAGTGGAACATGCTGTATAATCCAGGAACTGGGAACAAAAGCTGCAGCCCATAAGTGATGATAGAGGCTCTCACACAAACTCAGGGCCAGGGGCCCCACTGCAACAGATACACACAAACTCAGGGCCAAGGGGCCCCACTGCAACTAATATGATATGCACAAACCCATAGTAATTATAATATTTTAATTACATATGTGGAAAACAGATGCAAATGCCCTCTTGCAAATGACCATTCGTTTTGTCTTAAGCTTTGTGGTTGTGATGAAAATTATGTGGCTGTACAGCTCAAGCTTTTTGTGACAGAATGAACATTTTCATCGGACATTGTGATACAGATGAGACCAGAAAACAGGCAATTTAATGGCAATTAGTCTGGGTTACCAATTCACATATTTTATAGTTTCTTATTCACATTGGCATAACCAGTTTCTCAAACACACCGGTCTGGACGGCCAGGCAGATCTGGTCTGTCTTAAATAAAGCACACCAAATTTCAAATATGTCTCGAGGGTTCAAAAATTCAAAAAGCTGCCTCTTGCAAACAAGAGACAAATGTTCATGCTTACAATCCACTCTCCAAATAAGAACAAAGGCCTAATTTAGAGGGGAAGAAAGTGTTTTTTGAACATACTTTGTATATCCACAATGTCTGTACTTTTAAGATCTTAGACCCAAAAGGATTTTTTTTTTCCATATTTCTTTTGAAATTATGCCCACCTGGCATCATACAAAGTTACATAATTAATAATTAATCAATACATTTTAGCTGATTAAAATTCATGAAAAGAAAGTGTTTTTAAAATAATGCCCAAAGCCCCATGGGAGTCTAACATGTTTGAAGCAGTCGCTAGGTCTTGCTAAAATAATTAATTGCACCTGAATGCTTAGCAAGGTCAGAGTGGTGGCTGGGTGCCTGAGGTGAACGGGTGTTTATAACATCACTTGATAGCATACCAAAAACCAACATTTTCATCTGGAAATTAATTCAGCAGCTGAAGCTGGAGGCATCCTCTCGGCCCGCTACCTCCCCTGGGAGAAACAAGCCCTGCTTTAATTAGACTTTGATCATTACCGATGAAAGGGATTCGATTTGTCACTTTTGGAAGGGGAGGTGCTAGGAGTGTGGGGAGGCGGGAACAAGGGTAGGAGAATCAGGAGCCGGGGGGCGGGGCTTAGGGGGGGGGGCTTAACAAGTCACAGCTGTGTTTCCGCTTGATATTAAAAGTGATACTGCGGGGTCACTTGGAGAGGAGATCTAGACACAGACCAAGAGTGTTTTCCAAACCCCCTAAGCAGTCTGAGGCACCACCTGCGGTAGTTGGGTTACTTGCACCGCTGCACTGGCTCCTGTTCACCAGGACTTTCATGCTCCTGTCTTGTTATTGGGAGCATTTCAGCTTTCCTTCCAAGTGGTCTTTGAGGCCCACGTCAGTGTAGCTTTCCATCCACTGATAAACAGTGTTGGCTCCAGAACCCTGAGATGGTTGCCTTGTAAGAGGTCAGCAATTGGACTTCACAGCAGCTTCTCCCTAATTTAAGGATGTCTGCGTAGACTCCTTGCAGGCCAAGAACCACTTTTCATAAAACATAGCAGTGCTGTCAAATCTCAGCTGACAAGCCAGCAAAGGATCAGTGGCAAAAACGATGAGCTACGATGGCTTGCTAACTAAATGAAACATTTTCAAACACTGGACGAGGGCTGCCCGTTGGTGTGTTTGAAAGGCAGATGAGTGTGGTTGGTTTCCTGGTGGACGCCGTGTGTTACGAGCGAGGGGCTGGTTCACATCGTTCTCCTCAGCTAACGGACAGGACAGGAGACTTGGGGACAGCGACTGCAACGACAGCTGCACGCTAAAGCAGGTGACCAGGACAACATCAGTTGGATGCTCGGATGTGTAACTATTTGTGGTGAACAAGCTTAGCAAATAGAAATATAATATGAATAAAGAACCATGGGTAGTTGAATCGGTATTGGCTCTGATCTCATTAGGTAATATATTGCTCTTAGTGTTGGAAGCACAGTGAAGTCTATGCGGTTAACTTCTGGTGTCTGTCCCAGTGCCTTATATCATAAGACTTGATGGCCTGGTGGACTTCTTGACAAGGGATCCAGGAGAAACGGTGGACAGAAACAGCCTTAGCTGTCAGGACGTCCAAGACAACCGTGGGGCATTGTCCAGCAGCGTTGTCCAGGGAAAAGCAGAGGGAAACTAGGAGCTCTGATTAGCGTATGTAAACATGACCCGCCCGATCTGTAGCGTGAGCTTATATACAGCATCGCACCTCCATGCATTATATATAAGTGTATGCTACATACGCAGGTTCAAAGGCCTAACACCCATGAGGGTTGAGAAGTCTTTTAAAGATATGTGTTCGCTTAATCACTCAAGAAAGAGCCCCCTAGAGCGAGCCAAATATTATAATTAATTAATTTGCCAAAAAAGGGTATTAAATTCCCTCCTTCTAAGGATATTATCTGAATTCATTGACCTTTTAGGAAATCGGCTTCTAATTGTAACCAGGCTACATCGCATTTACGGAATAACTTGTATCCCCCGTCTCTGTCTCCCCGCCTCTTTTCTTCTCCTTCACGCCGAACAGAATGGCAATACCGGAGGAGGCTTCTCCGGGCTCGGCGTGGCGTTCCGATCAGGCTGCTGAGAACCCCACCTGGGCTTTATCTCCAGTGAGTCTTCCTGCAAAGTGGGGAGGAACTGAAGTTTTCTTATTACCCGGAGGCTGGAAATAGATCCTGGCTGGAAGTCAAGGCATATCACAGAAGGACGGTGGGATCTGGCCCTACACACTCCCCACTGCCTGGTTCACAGTAAAACTCAGGAAGTTTGTAGATCTACAATCGAGGAGACAGGAGGGAGAGGGTTTAAGAAAGATTGGTACAGTGGAAGGTTTTTTTTTTTTTTAAATCAGTAGATATGAAAAAAGGGATTATACTCTCTACATTATGATACTTAATTCAATCCAAGAATGGTGCTCAAATGAATGAGATATGCAAAAAGGGCTTTCGATTTTTCCAGCAGAATTCTCAAGGTTGAATGGCGTACCAGTCACCAGCTATGATTCCTGCCTGCAGGATAATGCGGTTTTGTTCAAGGATGTGAAGTTTTCTTACGTTTTGTGTCCAAAATAAGCTGATTTTGCCAGGTGCTATACTGAATGCGAGTCAGTTTACACAGGTTTACTTTCCTACCTAATAATACATTAATACATTGCCTCTAGGTTCTAAAAATGTATATTCACACACTGCCATTTGCATAATCCATAATGGCATTTAACAATAATAAATATAAAATAATACATATATACAAATATACTATATATACAAAAATATTGTACTGAATAGGAAATACTGAAAAGGAAATAAATATATATTTTTTAGTTTGTTTTTATTTTTTCTTTACTTTTAGAACAAATGAGGTTGTTAAAGTAAAGCATTGTATTAATCTAAAAGTGCCATAAATGATATTTCCATTCAGCCAGGGTGTGGTCCTAAAGAAGGAGCATTTGGATGCGGATTATTTTCTTCTCTCTGAAGCACATGAAGAGACAAAAGGCATTTAACCTGCCCACTGGCAGAAGCAACCACTCTTACCATCCTTAACACAGCCCTCTGGGTCAAGCACTCGTTGAATAAACATGAGTCTCTCTCTCTCTGTCTCTCTCTCTTTCTCTCTCTCTCTCTCTCTCTGTCACTCTCTCTCTCTCTTTTTGTGTCCGTCTCTCCTTCTCTGTCTCTCTCTCTCTCTCTCTCTCTCTCTGTCTCTCTCTCTGCCTCTCTCTCTGTCTCTCTCTGTCTTCCTCTCCCTCTCTCTTTCATTCTCTTCCTCATTTTTATTTCATTTTTACCATTTACTGGATCAGAATATATGATTAAGCTGAGTTCCCAACTCCCAAGACACTTCAGGAGCACACACTGCCTCATTCACGTTGTCTATTTTATAGAACTTTGAGATGTCTTCTTTTGCTCATTGTCTACATTCTCCCGTTTCTCTCTCTTTTGGTATTTTTTATATCATTCATTCTGTTCCTACTGTAGAATGGATTAATCATGGACTAGATTGGTTCCAGTGTTCTGGATAAACTGGATAATTAGAATCTGCCACTTAAATTCTCACTGCTATTTATTTGAACATCCATCTCATCCCTTCAACCCAAGTATTATATATGCTGCTTGCCCCTTCTAGAGGACACACGTTGATCGGCGACGGTAGTTTGTGGAGCCAGTCCCCAGTGCTGAAACCCAGTCTCCCCATTTGGTGCGACTCGCCTCTTACCTCTGCTCTTAACTATGGACCACTGCCTCCCCCTATTGGATGTCTGGGTGCAGGTCACTGAATCACCGGCTCAGAGATCGCACCGGTAGCACAGATGGTAGCGGAGATGGCACAGGATGTGAAACGTGTCTCTGTGCTCCTCCAGTTCCTTCCATTGGCCCGGCGGTCAGTGCGGGTGCAGGAGAAGTCAACCTCTGCTCCGGATTTATTCAGTCTGGTTGTCTGTCCAGCCGGGGAGAGAGAGAAAGAGAGAGAGGGAGTGAGAGAGTGAGAGAGAGAGGGACAGAGAGAACGCAACCAGAGCACACCTTCCCACTCTAAAAAGCACACAGGTTTGCTTGACCACGTACATGACACACTTTGCGGCTCACTGGGGTCCGACTTCTCCATCCGCTCTCCTTTTCCTCTCCTGTTAACCAGTAACGTTTCACTCCTTTGTCCCTCAACTGACGACCTGCCTGCGCCGGCGTCGTGCGCGGTGCGAAGGAATCTCCCTTGTAGCAGAGGAACTTCGGTGGGGTGCCTTGCTCCTCGGGCTAGCAGCGGTGATTGGTAACACCAGCATGAGAGCGAGCGGTTGGGGCGAAGCCGGGCTCTAATCTCCAAGGTCATCTCCCAGTTTCGTACAACCTTAAGGCTAATCCTTAATGGCGGCGGCGCGCGGCACTAAAAGGGAACCTGCCGCGGCGGAAGGCGCTCCTTTATTCTCCGTCCCTCGTCCGTTAATTGCTCGCCAGTTGATTTGATCTCCCCATTTGGCGAGTGGTAAATTGGCCTCTTATTTCATCATTTCCCATCCACGCCGCTTTAATTAGGCTTATGTGAAAAGAAGAAAAGGTCCTCTCGAGCCTCTGTCGGGTCACGGCCCGCGTCCGGAGAGCGAGTTTTGATCTGCTGCAGATGGAGAGGGGCGGGGGGGGGGGGGGGGTCACCCTAAAGACGCGCGCAATGTCATTCCACCGTGCCTCTGTTCCAGCCCAGGCTCAGGCCCCGGGCCCCGGGCCCCGGGCCCCGGCCTCAGGCAACAGTGTCAATGGACATTCTTCAACCCTCTTTGCTCACCCCTCTGCCAGTCAAACTGAGAGAGGCATTAAATATGCAGAGAGAGAGTGGCATGGCGTGAGCGCGTACCTGCGGAAAAGCTGTCACAGGACACCACTGACCTTTTCTGACGGAGGGGAAAGCGAAAAAAAAAAAAAGAGAGTTCCTTTTACCTTACTGACACAATGCGCCGAACGTCAGTTCCCAACTTTATTATTCTCTGTCTGAGGGTCTTCAGCATGGACAGGGACCCCGGTTCTGCCTACCTCATTAAAATACACCTCAGCAAGCAGACAGAGGGCACGATTGATCATTGTGGATGTGTGAAGGAGGACAGGGCCATAAAGAATACATAACCTTCAATTTAGCTGTGAAACGGCACATTTCGGGCCCTTCTGATGGCATGTAGCAGACCAGAAATATGGGCTGTCAATCCCTCAAGACGAGATCATAAAAGCAGCTGTGACAAATGGCCCGGTAATGGATTGGGTAAGATCAATAAGCAATATCCAAAGTTTTAAAACAAGGCAATACGCATAAACCTTTACGAACTTCACAATGTCACTCAGCATTAATAAAAGTTTTTTACCACCTTCGCGCAAGGCGGGATAAATCCGTCCCGATCTGTCAGGTTTTACAGCACTCCCTCGCGCCCCCTCATTTTGCTGGGTGACTATTAGGAACGAGTGGGGGGCCACCGTTGCTCTCGCAGCCAGGAGCTAAATTATATCAATCAGCAGCCTTTCGACCCCTGCCCCCTAGTGGACGGACCTGGTGACGTAGCCCTACCAGGCGATCCAGCTGGGCTGTGAGCGGAGCGGTGGGAGAAAAGCCTGTGGGATTGTGACGAACTGTGATGAACCCCAAGAGGACGAGGAGGAGGAAGAGGAGGACAGAGGAGAGACAGAGACGATAGGAGAGAGCGACTATGGAGGAATGCGGCAAGGAAGAGGAGCATCTTTTTCCCAGGGGCTGGAAACGGAGGTTGACCGGTTGTGCAGGTGCAGCCTGTGTGCGGAAGAACTCCGTGAGAGACTGCATGGAGAAATCCTGGCAGACTGAAACACATGGAATACGCTGGGAAGGTTCTGTGTAATCCAGGCACATTTTCTGCCATCAGTGGATTCCTTTATTGCTGGTTCGTTTCAGCACTAAAATGAGCAGTATGATTGTCCTGTTTTTAGAGTGGAAAGTGTTTTGCTAGCTCAAGTTTCTGCATCATGCTGTCGGAGATCTGCTCCAGAGCAGCAGGGACACTTCGTTCCTGCCATACTCCCAGAACGGTCCGGCCACGCCCACTCCACGGTCCATCCAGCCTCTCTCCGTGGTCCAGCCAGGCCTCCTACATGGCCCAGCTACACCTGCTGCAAGGTCTGACCACGCCCCCTCCACAGTCCGGCCACGCCCGCTGCATGGTCGACCACGCCCCCTCCACAGTCCAGCCATGCCATCCTTCTCCATGGTCAGATGGCCCTCAGCAATGCTGTGACCTTTAGAACTTGCAGCATGACACATAACTTGGCTTTTGTTTCTGCTTCTTGCAGTGGCTTTAGCGCACAGCCACCAGCCAGCATGAGCTTGGCATGCATTTCCCCTGCACATGAGGATGAGGAGATCAGAGTGTGTGCGGTGTGTGTGTGTGTGTGTGTGTGTGTGTGTGTGTGTGTGTGTTGGCAGAAGAATGAGGAGAGGAGAGAGAAAGGACTTGGGGGTGGGTGCTAGATCCTAGCGAACGAGTCATAACATCTCCACACTTCAAATCTACAGGGATTTATTAGATATGGAAGTCCATTAGCATCATAAAGAAGGAGAGGAGAGCGTGGCTGCTCCAGGGCCGGCGCCTGGGGAAGCTTAAAGACACAGGCACGTGTGAGTCGGAATAAGAGGATTGCCTTGATTTAAGTCCGGGAAGGGCAGTTTAACTCCGAGTGCTGAAGATGCATATCTGCTCACAGCACAACGGTGCCTCGTAAATCAGAGCTGAGAGGACCATGGGGAGAATTGGAGCACCACGGAGAGAAACGGGATTTGGGAAGGCCTGAAGGACCTCCATCAGCACTTGTGACAGCCACGCGCACCTGTGAAGTGGCTGTCCGCGGGATGGCGTTGTCAACATTCGAATATGCGCTTGTACCAGCCCGATACGTCTTACAAGTCATAGGTCAATATTTTACAGGTAATATTTGACAGTTTGGAGGATGACAGACGGACCACACTTTACGTTGTTGTTGCAGGAGTCTGGCGTCAAAGCTCATTCCAGCCGCCCTCATGCGGTGCTCTCACCCTGGTATGCCAAGTTCCCAGAGAGCATACCTCAGCCTGTCAGGCCTGTAACACCAGCATTGTCGTACTCGTTGTCATGGCCGGATTGATCCAAGTGAAAGATTTGAAACAGCCACGCAAAAACTTGGCTACCCCTGTTGTCAATAGTTTTGTCTCAAAAGGTTGAGTCTGGACAATGTTGCTACTTGACTTATTGGATGTGTTTAGCAATGTTGATATTACCACCGGTATTGTGGTTTTTGTGTGGATTGTTCAGGGTCTCTCCGACACAGCTGGCTGTTCGCTCTGTTCTCCACCACAGCCTGCATCAGCGCACAGAGTGATAATTGGATTTGATTGTGGCTTGCCAAGAACCCTTCACTCAAATGGATTCCTGCGTTTTTCTCATTTGTTTCTGTTGGTAATTGAGAGTCTGCGCATCGGGTCAGATGACTCGCTCCCAGAGCGTCCGATGTAGATGAATTCTCTCCCCATTCATCCGGACTCCATTTTTAAGATTGGTTTGTTTAAGTAAAGCAATGCAAACCGTTGCCCGTGTGTTTGGTAGCCCACGCGTGTCGGGTGCAGCGAGTGTAGCAAGATGACGGCACACTAATTATTCCTCAACTCGTTCTATTTCAAGCCTTTCTTTATCTGGGATAAACCGCCCTAATAAAATGGTATTTAAAAATAGGTTAATTGCATCGCAGTTCTATTTCTGTAATTGTTACAGGAAATAAATGAGACGAGGCCCCTGTGCTGGGAGGCAGCCAAGAGAGGTGCACCGAGAGTTCATGGTTCTCTGCTGCCCCCTAGAGGAACCATAGAGGACACGCAGCAGTGCTTGGTTGCCAGTGGTTTGGTCCTGCTCACTACTGGAGAAGATTTCCACTTGAATCATGAGGGCTTGAGGAAATTAATTGGTTACGGCAGATTAACTGTGATTGATGCTTGAATTATGACTCTAAGAGCCCGTACTTCACTTTCTTTCCTCTTTGTTTCTAAAAATAGCAGTCTAAAGCCAGAGGGCCAGCGTGAATTAGTCAGCTGATACCCTGAGTCATCGCGCCAAAGGTCACTTTGTTAAAGTAACGAGGTCCACAACAAAGGCTGATATTCTTGAGAATCTTATATTTGTCCAAAATTATAAATCGTCAGCTATAAAGGCGCTTTCAAACATTTAAAATGTACAACTCGGCCGTACAATTGTATTGTAATTGATTTGTTGTACTTATAGCGGGATATCGTTTGAACAACTTTTATTTAAAAATTCCGAAGAAAATGCAGTCTTTCAGAGTGGTTAACACCATGGACGGTACTCCTCAAAATTATATAGAGCTAATGTAATTGTTTTATCTGAAAGGATTTATTTTATAAAGTCAAATTATATATATAAATGTTTTTTAATTTTTTTTTACATTTCAATCTAGGCTCGAACATGCCTCGGCAAATAGCCGCAGCTCCCCGCTTATATTTGCTTAGGACGCCCTCTCGTGGCGCACCGATCCTAACCGTGCGGAACATCAGGGGCAAGAGGAAGTGGGAGAATTGGTAAGTAAAAAAATGAAAAACACACACAAGACTTGACTACTGGACTTAAATACATTTAATAAGAGCCGTCATTTCTAAAACATTTCATAAAAGAGCAGATTCAAAACATTCCGAAGGCCTTCACATGGATCTGTTAAAAACAGCGGAAAAACTCCAAATCACGTTCTTCCACCGTGCTTTATGTCCAAGTGCTGGTGGCTGGAAAAGAGCTGATAGCAGGGTTGCTGTTCGTTGGTTGGTTGGTTGGTTGGTAACCCCTCTCTTTGATTGCAAACCCTCATTTCTGGCCAAAGGCTAACAACAACAAAAAAAAAAAAAAAAAAAAAGCACAAGCAAAATCGAAGTCCTTTTCACCAGAAGAAATCACGAAAGCCGTTTTTGGTTAACCAAGTCAAAGATTTGAAATAAAAAACAAAAAAAAACACAAACAAGCACTGCGCTCTGAAGTGCTGCACGTATATGCATTTAGATTCGATCAAATCTCCCCTTGCCCATGAAGTAAAGAGGCTTGTGAAATCTAATTCAGTGGTGCACCGCAGCAACTACATTTTAAACTCTGAGGCAGTTTTTTTTGTTTATCTTTAATGATGGTATACTAAATTTTGTTGCTGTTTTTTTTTCAGGCAAAACGAAAAGGCACAATGGGAGAGAAGGCATGCTTCTCAACTGTACAATAAAATTCACATTCACAAAGCTTTAATTAAAATGAACAAAATTACAGAATCACCACTTATTTGTATTTTCTTTGAATAACTATGCTTAAAAAAAATAAAATCAATATAAAAGCATAATACACTTTGTCTCTTAGAAGCCTGGTGAATTCTTAAATTTTTTACACAAAGAAAAAAAAAGAAAAGTACATAATACGGCGGTTCAGGCTTGCGGTTTTAAATATTTTCATATTTAAATGGCTCTGCACTGAGATAGAAAAAAGTCATTTTTAGAAGATCAAATAAAATAAGGTCATGTACAATAAAATAAAAATACATTTAAGTGGCTTAGTGGCATATAATATCTGAAATAAAACTTAGAAATCATCTTTTATAAAGTCAATAAAAATCAGGTTTTCTTCAGTGCTTTGGGAGAGAGAGAAAAAGAAAAAATCCCCCATCAGAAGGATTATATATACACCTTGTCTTAATATTTGACTGCTCTCTTTTCCTGCACCTTTTATGGCCATGTGTTTGAGTGTTTGAGCCATGCACTCTGACGGGCACCTAGGGTGGAGAAGAGGCATGGCACTCACCGCCTACAGGTGTAGGCTAAGGCACAGCTCCATGCCAGCACACCGTCTGGGCTTAAAGTACGCACTGCAGAAGCAATCTAGCCCTAGAATACGCAATTCAGAAGCAGTCAACCCTTACAGTAAGCACTTCAGAAGCAAAGTCTTAAAGTATGCACTTCGGAAGCAGTCTACACTTGTACTAAGCACTTCAGAAGCAGTCTAACCTTACGGTACACACTTCAGATGCGGTCTTGCCTTACAGTACACTCCTCAGAACCAGTTTAACAGAGTACGCATCGACTTTGGCTGGGGGGCACTTGCTGAAAGCAGACCGCTGGGGTCCTCCGTGCACGGGTGCCCTGACCCAGGCCCTTCACAGTGCTGACCCCTGCTTGGACACTGAAACTCGGCCTCGTCTCCATGCCAATATGCGTGCTATCCAAAAAAACGTACGGCATTAACGCTGAAAGCAGTTCCACTCAGGCCGCCTGGCTTATAGCTGTATTGCTCCTCCTTGCTGGATTCTCACCTGTGGACCGATGCACCTGAGTAACCGCGACAAGGCACCAGAGGAACGTGTACCTACACTACAGTACCTTACAAAGCCACAGGTCGAGTTCCCTATTAAATGCTTGAGGAAAAGCTGCCTTAGGACGATACTGTATTATATCTACACCACTCCTCCCTCTCCGGCGGGTTTAATACTAAAGGCCAAGCCCATGGCACGAGTGAGTGGTGTGGAGTGAGCTGAAGATGCCTCACCCCTGGCCTGAATCTTCTACACAGAGCCCCTTCTGGACACAGGATATTCTCAGTGGTAATACTGGCAATGTCACATCTTGAAGGGGTGACTATAGAAAAAGAACCCTGTAAATTGGCTGTGTGTGTGTGTGTCTATGTTTTTAGGAGTGCATAGCCTTTGAAGTGTATATATGTGTGTGTGTGTATATATATATATATATATACACATACATATATATATATATATATATATATATATACACACATATATATACACATACACATATATACACACATATATATATATATACACACACATATATATATATATACACATATACATATATATACACATATACATATATATACACATATACATATATATACACATATACATATATATATATATATATATATATATATATATATATATATATATATATATATATATATATATATATATATATATACACACATATATATACACATACACATATATACACACATATATATATATATACACACACATATATATATATATATACACATATACATATATATACACATATACATATATATACACATATACATATATATACACATATACATATATATATATATATATATATATATATATATATATATATATATATATATATATATATATATATATATATATATATATATATATATATATATATATATATACACATACATATATATATATATATAAAAAATGATATGATATGATATTAATGTGATCAGGTCCAAACCAACATGAGGGAGTGCAGAGTTTGAAGATATAGCCCTTTTCCTTTGGCCCTTCAGTCAGTGGGCGTGCATGCAAATTAATCAGATGTATGACTAGAGATCACAAAGCAGACACAGAGTGTATGTTTGGCCTGATTTGTGTTGTGTACATGCATGTACATAGAAGGATCCCGTGTGTGTGTGTGTGTGTGTGTGTGCGCGCCATTTCCAGGTCACAGTATATCCGTGTCATCTATGCTGAAGCTGCTTCGCCGGCTGCTGTCCACAGACGCCTCGGGGGACATGGCAGAGAGCAGGGGATCGCACCCGAGTGGAGACAGGGCATCGTCCACCAGCATGAAGCCCATGTCGTCCTTCTTCCCCACATGGGTCATGTTGCACCCGCCGCCCCCGCCCAGGGAACCCAGGTCTGCCAGACACCCCATCCCGTCGGAGTAGGCGGGGCCGCCGTCGCACAGGTCCAGCGACTGGGTAAAGTCAAAGGGCTGGGGGCCACCCATGGGCGGGTACTGCGGCGCAGGATGGGGATGCATGTGCTGGGGCAGGAGGGGCAGGCCTCGGTGCGGCGCCTGCTGCTGCTGCTGCTGCTGCTGCTGCTGCTGCTGGTTTAGGTGGTGGTGCACGGGGAGGTGGGGACCGAGGCGGTTCTCCTCGGGGCTGCTTTCCTGCTTCACAAACGGGTTTGGCAGATCCATGTTGTTGAGGCCCGAGGGGGAGTTGCTGGGGAGGCCGTGCAGCTGAGCCTGCATCTCCAGCTCCTGGAGGACGGGCGCACGGGAGCGCACACACACACACACACACACACACACACACACACACTTGAGCCAAACACAGCAAGAACCAACTCCAGCCACTGGGCCTTGTGTTTGTGTTTGGCACTGCGTGGTTACCTGAATGCGGAGCCACAGTTGTTTGTTGGCCATCTCCATCCTCTTGAAGTTGGTCTCCACCTCCCTGGTCCTCTGGATGTCCTTCTGCATGCGTTTAATGTATTCCACCGAGGCCCTGAGGATGGTGCCCTTATTCCAGCGCACGTCCCTGCGAGAGAGAGGGAGGCGTCAGACGCTCGAGGTAACGGGTATAGCAAGACTACCGGAAAAACACACTGAACACTGAGCTCACAGTGCCATCTGTGTTTACACAGGACCTTGGTTTAAGAGCAACGCTCAAGGACTTCATAAAACATTTACAACGCACACTGCTGGTTTATCAGTCATACACAGACATTTACAAATCCTTACACAGACATGAGGTTTTATGAGCAAGTTATGCGTTATGAATTTTTTCTAAAGTGTTTCATAAATATATTTCATTAAAGTTGGGAACTTTAAATGAAGTGGAACTATATTTGTGCACTCCACCCTGGCTAAACAGTCTATAAAATGTGCCATGCTTCCGTTGTCGTTTTGAGAAAGAAAATAAATAAATAAATAAATTTGACGCACCGAACTTAACTGTACACAAATATGATCGGAATAATTCTCAAAGTTAATTTGCAGAGTTTTACTAAACATTACTTCGACCACGTTGTACGAAACCTCCGGGTTCGGCTGAGCAGGAGCAAAGGCGACAAACATGGACTTACAGGTCGTTGGTTTTGGGGATCATGGTACCGAGCTCCTTGATGCGGTCATTGATATTAAACCTCCTCCTCCGTTCAACTGGAAGGGAAAAGACAGGAGAACACAGCAAAGTCAGCAAAAGCTACGCAGCACGCACACTTACGTCTGAGGCAGACGCTCTTATTCAGAGCAAGTTACAAAAGTGCTTCATCATTTACTCATAGAATGCGTCCAGTACAGTAGGTTAGAGTCCAAGACACCACTGAACTAGGATACTATTAGCTACAGTAGTCAATGCTGGTACTTAAATGTAGCATATGGTGCAACACCAAACAATGATAATTAGTCAATAGCAGTGCAATACAAGATTTCCAAAATGCAGGCCACTTAAAACACTCCACAAATAGATGAGTCTTCAGTCTGGGTTTGAAAACAGTAAGGGACTGCTGATAGGACAGCCAGTGGAAGTTCGTTCCACCGTATGGGAGCCGGAACAGAAAAGACCGCCGACGCTCGTCTTCCTTGAGACTTCAAGCCGAGACACACTTGAGGTTTGAAGTTCTCGAGGTACGGCTTGGGCTTTGACCACCATCATCATGTATGGAGGGCCTGGTTGGTTCTTATCTTTGTAGGCGAGCATCAGGGATTGCACCAGGACAGAGAACTAGGTTGCACACTCAATGACAAGTTTTTCAGCCAAGGGGGTCACAACGTGACACTTCCCTGTCAGGGCTTATATGCCCTCACGCTGTAATCACCGTGTTTGCAATCAAGCATTTACAAGCAACAAATATGACACCATATAGCAGTGCCACACTTATTTGGCTGGGAGCGGGCCAAGCTGAGCCACAAAGCTGCAACATTCCTGATGCTTATTGTACCCCTTCACCGCTCCGCTTGCAAACCGCCACAGGCAATTACAGTTTAATGCCAGTGCAGCAGAACGGGTCCAGGTTAACCATACACCAGAGCATTTGTCTGCAGTCAGCTGAATTCTCCCAGAGGTGGCAGGGGTTTGTGGGGGGTGTCAATGACAGGGTAAAAGTGTAATGTACTTTTAACTCAGAAGAGGTTGTAAACCTGGTGGGGTGGGGGGGTGGGGGGGGGGGGTAGAAAGTGTAAAACATTCTCACTCAGGTTGTGGTTGTCTTTCTTCTGCCTCTCCTTGGCCAAAGCTCTGGCCTCTGCATCTTGATGAAAAACAAGCAGTGATGAGTGAAGGTTGCTGAAACAGCACTTAGCAAACACGTCCGCCCAGCCTCATGTGTTATGATGCCACACACACACCTCTCTGCAGAGGTCAAAACATTTTACGAATCGTCCTTTAAGATTACACAAACCACGCTTCTCTCTTCCTTTAGATTTCTAAGCCAGTACCCTTTGCAATCATATAAACAGAAGCTGGAAACCCACTCTACAGTGACATTAACAAACTAGGAGGCATCCGTCACGTTCAACTGGCAATCGTTAGCAATTATCATTTTAAAACACGTTTTTAAAGACTTGATTGTGTACTTGTTAGGAATCCTCTTTACATGGTCAGCTACCTGACCTCTTGCAAATGTCTGTGATGACAGGCCACGGTGTCTCAGAGGCCATGTTACCCAGATACAGGGGGTTGGGCCACGGCGAGCCCTGCGGCTCAGACTGGTCCTACCTGACAGCTCTCTCTTGATGGCCAGGTTGGCAGGGCAGGAGTTGCTCGTCATGGGGATGGCAGGTCCAGCCATGCCCGGCCCCGAATACACGTCCATGTGGCCACTGGAAAGAGGAAGCTGGGGACACACAGACACAGAGAGTCGACCCGAGAGTCAGAACGGGCACACGAGGAGCCAGCGGGGTTCTGCGAGCCCTTCGGGATCTGGCAACAAAGCACACTGTATGTCGCCGCGGATCCTTTTTAAACCTTTACCGCCTGCCCGCAAATTCTCAATTCCCCTGAGCGAATGGGACACATTTAAGACACGAACCACAGTTTCAGTCTGCCAACCGTGTACGTTAAGACTTGTTTGCGAACCTTGTCCTCGGGACCTGCCAGCCGGTCCACGTTTCGCTGTAAGCCAGCTGCCCATACACCTGGACCGCATGTCCAGTGTCCTTAACAGCTTGGTTCGGGGGTGTTGAGAGCCGGGTGCAAACGTGTGGTCCATGCAATGGCATGCGAGGACGGGGTCAGAGACACGCCATGTTTTCCAACAACTGTATTTTATCATCCCGATTCCTTGAGGAAACCAATACTACTGCACCAGGGAAAGATTCTGAACCAATTTGTGTGTTGTAACCAGTGATTTTATGGAGCAATATTCAGCATAGCTTTAGTGCTACACCATAAAAGTGACAGATACCATGCAGATAAAAAAATAAAACATCACACTTCTTGCTCCGGAGGCCAGAGAAATGATTTACCCATTCCAGCCTCTCCTTATCATCTTTATTGGTTTATATTCACTCCTTCTTCACAGCGACATCATGTAATTGCGCCTGGCTGAGCAGTGAGGCGTGTAACGGACCCTGGCTGATAAGACCTCAGATAGCTTATCAGGCAAAGCTACCGGAGAGCACAAACCCAAACAAACGGAGATCGACAGCCGAACAGACGGCATGAGGATGGAGCGCGCCCGGACGAGGGGGCACCTCCGGCTCGCTGTGGAGGAGATGGCTTGAATCGCTCCAAAGCCACACGTCAGGAAAGGGGCCTTCAATCACTGCTAGCCGGTTATTGTCTGGTCAGGCGAGTGAAGCCATCCACCTGTCCCCCGGTATTAACCTAGGTGAATGGTCAGCGAGAATGTTTGTGCATGGCTCAGTGACAACAGTTCTGTTAGACGCTCTGTGGGTTGGGGTGCCAGCTCTGTGAAGAGCTTTGACTCAATCAGGGAACAGCTCTACAGCGATCACGGGAGAGAGAGAGAGAGAGAGAAGCAGCATACTCCGTCAAGCTGCCTCTTCACATGGCAGATGCTGGCATTAAACTAACTCTCAGTACACACACACACACACACACAGTGCTGAAGAACACATTAGACAGCAATAATACTGGAAATGCAAGCCTAGGGCATTTCAATTCATACCGTGAAAATCTTAATTACCTGAGTTAATGCACCTTAAATTCTGCTGAAATATATTAATGATATACATGATGTATACATGTTCATCGAAAATCTGTTCATATCCAGTGATGGCATAAGAACATACCTTCTTAATACCTCCCACACCCACCCACCCACACCACAATCTGTATTCAAACAGAACATTAATCCCAAGTAGCATCTTGGAGCAAAAGATCAATCCTTGCAACAAGAAACAACCTAAGAACCACGATGAGGAAAGCCAGTCAATTTCTAAATCAATGCACTCCCTGTAGCACAGACGGGTCATCTCAGCAGAGGGGCCACAGTCCAGCAAACAGACACTTTAGAAGAGTGGAATGGTTCTCCACCTTGCAGCCTCTTTATAGAAAGGAGCGAACACGTGTACACATAAAACTCGGCGTAGCCAGGCAGACTACTGGCAAGCCTCTAGGGCCCACAGCATTCCCTGGACAGCGTGGCTGGAGACAGTCCCTGGAGACTGCCCTCAGACACCGGTTCCTGGACACCATCCCTGGCAGCACAACGCAGATCTGGCTGGGGCTCAGCCTGGAACGAAGCGCCTGCGGAAACACGAAGTTTCCTCCCTCCCTCGATTTGCATCCTGGGCCCATGGAACTCTGGGAATCAGAACCCAGTGGCTACAAGCCGACAAAACCACACCGGGCCGAGGGAGGTGAAGGAACAAGAAGAGATGGAGGAGCCTTACCAGCTGGATCTTCTCACCGTTGACCACCTCCACGATGGCGTACGTTTTGTTTGCGTCTTTCATGCCTGTGCTGTGCCCTTCGGCCCACCTCTCCGGAGCGACTGAACCCCAGCTGCACCAAGACTGGCCCTCTTCAAGCTTCTCCGCAGCACTAAATGGCGAACTTTCCCCCATCTGGACTTTCAGCCTTGCTTTCTCCTTCCTCACCCCCTCCCCCCTTCTCCAGAGCGTAATCATCCCCACCCACACACCCCCCCAAACCCAACCAAAAGCCTTGTAAACAAGTTGAACTGTAACCAGCAACGGCTTAATTGTTAATGTTGAGCAGGTGCTTTAAAAGTCCAGTGCAGAGTGAGAGGAACGACTATGAACAAACGCGGTAGCTCCTGTAGCCTTGGGTACGTCACACAAATAAGCGCAGTGATTAAACACTTTAAATGCTTAATGGCCAGTCCTCGCGGCGCACAGGCGAGGTTGACGGCTGCTTAATTTCCATGCGCATCCTCGCTTTTCCGCTGTACCATGGGGAGACGATGCCCACAGGCACACAGCTCCTGGCGCAAACAGAAACAAACCATTCTGGAGGTCTCGCATAGTGGCAAAACAGCACCACACTACAGGCCCGAGGGGTGTGAGGGGGTGGCTGCCGAGGCATTTTTTGATGATCCACAAAGATGCTTTTCTTTCCTGTAAGCCCGATAGCGACTTGTCAACAAATGACTCCGCATAATTGCTCCACTGACTCACAGTAGGGGAGCTGGAGGAGTCTAAAATAGAACCATTGAGGAACCCTGGCACAGGCCTGCAGTGTACACTCCCATCGCAGCCCGGTCACTCAATTTTCCACTTATTTATTTGTATTATTCATGCCCTGAAAAGGGCCAAGTGTGCCAAAACAACGGGGCCGAAATCAAAGCGTGCATCAAGGCGATCAGTGTTACTTACTGTGTTTGGCATTTGTACCACAGGGTCGACATAAGTCTGTATGTCATCATAGCTGGACTGCATACTGATGATGTCATCAATAACGTCTTCCATCTTCCAAACAAACAGGAAAGAAATATTTATAATGTTATTTATAAGTTCAATTAAAAACAGAAGTCAAGAATGAAAAATAAGAACAGAATCCCAAAATGAAATGGTTATTGCTTCATTTTAAAGGTCTATTTATTCATTTCATTTCAACCTGTTAGGCCATTTCAAAGTTAAATAATTAAAAAAAAATAAATTCTCTAGTTTTTTCGCTGAAGACACGAAGTTCCGGACAAAGCGAGGTACACACACACACACACACACACACACACACACACACACACACACAGCTATCCCTTCAGATGCTGTTAGTGTAGTATCGCCATGCAAATCAACTCATCCTACCCTGTACTTAAACAGGAGAAGATGTGGAGAAAGACCAAAGTCTGCAAAGTTCTAAAGGTCTTTCCAGTGTCTTCTGCCATCTCCGTCACTCTTTAACCTCTAATTACGCCACCATGGCTATAATTGACCACTTAAGTTCCAATGACGACGGAGTTTGGTTAGTTAACACTGAACTCCGGGTGGCATAATACCCACTCACGCTGCACCAGGGGCGAGGGACGGGGAGGGGCGACCGTGAACAGTAAGAGTCGAGTTAGCGCGCAGCATTCGCTGAACTTTGGAATACCGAGAACCAGAAGTAGGGGAAGGGAAGCCTCTGCTGCTCTGATAAGACAGAGAGATGGAGGGATGAACAAACAAACAAATGACCATATTGTGTGTGTGTGTGTGTGTGTGGGGGGGGGGGGGGGGTTCTTAAAGCATCCAAACAAACACTCAGCCCAGTTCTTTACGGAAAGTGTCCTTAGAATGATGGCAGACGGGATCTCTGTACCTCTTTCTCGTGGTTGCAGCTGATGTTGAGTGTGGCCATGGGACTGTTGGGGGCGCTGTTCCCCGCCGAGGTGATGAGCTGCTCAGGGCGCGTGCGAGGCGAGGGCAGGGGTGGCAGGCTGGCGGGCTGGCCCTGGGGCATGCTGGGGGATGACGGCTGGACGACAGCGTGCACTGCCTGCTTGGTTGCGAAGGTGGTAGACAGGTACTCCTTCACCTGCTGCCGCTGCGACTGGCGTATGTGGTAGTCGGTGGGGTTCTCCAGGTTAGTCTGCACCTGCCGGAGAGGCAAGGGGGTGGGCTGGGGTTAGGAACGGCGAGGCCCACGCCCTGCAACTCAAAATCCGCTTTTAAAAACGTAAAACGCAACGTGAACTACACCTAAACGTGCCGGAACAACTACCCAGCTGCAGCCTGACAAACGAGCTCAGTGACTCACACACTTCTATTACACTGACTGGGTGGACAAACTCCCAAAATCCCACAGGCACCTGCTGATGGTGAGATGCTGGCCATCAGACTGACCTGAGACCTGGATTTCAAAGCCAGAGGTTATAGGTGACCTTCCTGCCCAGGCCTTGGTTCAACACCGTGAACCTATCACATGTTGCAATGACAAAAGAACTGTATTCACCCATTAAATTACAGTCACTGGGTATAAGGATAAAAGTCAAATTCTGTGTGTGTGTGTATGAATGTTTGTGTTCGTGTGCAGCCAGATATGGCTCAATTAATCTGAATATCTGCATGACTGGACACCCCTCCTCTCCTACAGTGACGTAAACGATCAGGAACAGCCAGGAACCCAGGAACAGCAGTCCATGTTCTGAAAGAAAACATGCTTTGGCACAGTGGTCATGATCACCGTGCATGATACGGGACCTGGGTTTATCAGGACAAACCCCAGGTCCCATAGCGTCACACAACGATGTGCTTGGCACATCCTCCGGTGCCCCAGGGTGGCACCGCTGACGAAGGGCCCTTGGTGACACACAAGCCACCACGGTTCACCATCAGGTAACGTGCCTGGCCAGACCGCTGTGACTCACTCCACACGCTTCCTGCACGTGGCCCGAGTCTCAGCACTCCTGGTTCCAGCTAGGACGTCTGGTCGTGGTCACATGGTATGGACCCAAAAGGGGCTGACCAGTCTCACTTAGCTCCTCTTCAAATCAACACTGTCCGAACGAGCCACCCTGCTAAACTCCACTGGTGTGACCTCTCCGGTTAGAATGTCAGCTAAGGTGATGTACTGGAGTTGCCTCTCTTATGCAATCCATGTTCCTCTGCGTGTAGCCAGGCTGATAAGAGTCTGCGACGCAATCTCAGTTTTTTGTCTATTTAGAACGAGGTAAATCACTCTAACAGACGCTGATTAGTATCAGATGTTAAATTCCATTATGGCTACAAACAATAGCATACAGCCATCACCACTAATAATCTCAGGAATGCGAACTACGTACAAACCAAGCCAAGTCACATTTGGGCTTCTTTTGAGTTGACATGCCGTGGAAACTTTCGTGAAACTTTTGTGAAACTTTTTTTAAGCGACTCTTAAACAGCACAAAAAGCAACCTAGATCAGAGGTGCTCGTTCCCAGCAGCTGATGGCTAAAGCAGAGTGAGTAGTAAACCTCTGGAGTGTTTCCACCGCCAGCAACCAGCGCTTCAGAGCTGGCAGCCGAGCGCAGGCAACGCTTAAGACGTGTCAGTTATCCCCCCCCGCCTACCCTAACCCCTCCATTTTGTCATGCATTGTGTGAGGCAAAGTGCGTAGCAGCAGCTCGAGATGGAGGAGGATTCCTGCAGTCGTCCGGAAAACCAGGAACGAAATGGCACCGACAGGAACCGTTCGAAGGAGTCGTGTAGTTTTGCACACGTGCGTATCCGTCCCGGGCAGACAGGTCTCTGGCATCAGACGCACGGCAGCCGTGCCTCTTATCCCGGGAGTGACGTCTCTGTAAGAACATGTCCCATTACGAACACTGCTGCTTTTCTTCCTCCGACGCCACTCTGACTGGCTCGCCGTCCTGCCGTTCCACCGCATTCTTCTCGAAAGATCTGTCCCTCTTTTGCTCTTCCAGTCGGTTTTCATAAGGGGAGGTTAGCCTGACCTAATCCGCCCGGACCTCCTGAAGCCCGAGCTTCTCCATTTGGGCTGGGACACAGAAGCACAGAACGGGTTTATCTGAATGTTGTTGTTGTTGTTGTTGTTCTTCTTCTTCTTCTTCTTCTTCTTCTTCTTCAGGATTAGGAACTTGGGCCCTTTAGCCTGCCTTGTCTGGATGGGTGCACCCCCCCACACACACACAGAGACATACAGACACCCACCCACCCCTCTCTGATTACGTAGATGACTATAGCATGAACAATTGCAAACTCCCAAGCCGACACGGAACGCCCTGCTTGGAAAGCAGCTCGCATTGGTCATCCCCACTAGCCACGTAGTAGCTAGCCAGCCCTTCTGCGTCGGGCCCTTGGGAGCCCCCGCTCTACCCGCTGGGCTTACCTTCAGCACCTCCACGGGCACCTGCATGGGCGTCTGGTAGGGCATGGGGGCGCTGATAGCAGGCGAGGCCACCGGCGGTCCGGGCGTCCTCTGCTGCATGTAGTGTAGCGCTGCTGCCACCTGCTGACGCTCACGCTGCTCTTCCTGTTGCATCTGGTCCCGCATGAGCTGCTGGCGCAGGCCAATTCGGGACGCCATGGCCGGGGGGCGCGGGGGCCGGGCAGCTGCTGCACAGTCCAGCCCGAGAGGTGGAGGGGGACCTGGAGAACAGGGGGGGGGGGGGGGTCAAGGTGCGAGTATGCAGTCAGCTACTGCTGCCATTGTACGATGAGGAGGCACATACTGAGAGTCTCAGTCACAGGGTGCGAGTCAAGATCATAAAATGCATAAATCCATACAATACTGTGACTCGTTTAATGCATGAGCCACAGTCAGATTTATTTATCAACATAACTTGCAGATGCTCTGTACAGTGTTTCACGTCTCTAATAAATCACATTAGGTCACATTAAATAATGGCATGACTTATTAACCAGTGTTATTTTTAGTCAGTCATTCAAGCATAATAGCAGGTCCTCTCATTGTGACAGTGGTACAGTGGTACAGTGGGCACCAAATAAATAAGGATCAAAACAGCAAAACAAGTCCCCTGATTGGGGAAGTCATGTGACAGTCATGTGGCCCTTCTGTTTTTCAGCACTCATGTGACTGGCCTTTCCGTGCAGGAAACACCCCCTAAACCCGCCTGCTGTGCACCTCCTCCCCTCACGCCCACCAGAAATGCCCACACCCTGCGGCCACTGGGGTCCTGGGGAGTCCCGGCGAGGAGGAGTTCCCCTTTTTTGCTCGGCTGTGGCAAACCGATGCACACAGCCATGACTCTGCTGTTTTCAGGCCGCGTGGCGAGCGTGTCAACGAAGCAGGAGCGTCTCGAATCTGCTCCCCTTAAATGATGCAGCAAAAGGCATGGTTAAAAAAAAAAAAAAAAAGTACCAAGATATACTAAGTCATGTCTGCTTTTCGTCCCTGGTCTTGGTGAGGAAAGGGGGAGTTGGGAGGCCATGGCTGGCTATGGAGAAAAGCTTATTGTACACGAGGTACAATAAGCCAGGCAGCGCCTATTGAGATAGCACTGAAGCAGCATTTAGTCCACAGTGTACATTTCAGCGGGCAGGCAGAATGGGGCGGGCTGGGCCACACACTGCCGGCTTTGTGGTGCCGGCCGGTCGCAACACACTCTCGCGCTTTGTGACCAGCGCAGTGGCCGGGAACTGGCTCCAGTCCAGCAGAGCGGCGCTCCAGAACCGACTGGCTCTGGAACAGTGGACACACAGCTGGCCTGGTTTACAGCAGAGCAGGCTTCAGGCGTGGACCACCTGGGGTCAGGCAATTGGAGAACAAGATGCTGTTTGCTCTGTAATGCTATTCAATTTAGCACCAGCTGGCTGAAGTCTGGGCACCCACAGGTTGCAAACAGGCCCTTTAAATAGTAGCAGAAGTGTAATTTACATTTTCAGCATTTGACAGACACTCTTAGCAAGAATGACTAGTATCTTTCAGTTTGACAGCATGTGCCCTTCCTGAGAAACAAACCGAGTCGAGTGTCCAGTGACATAGCGGCTTACAGGTACGCCCAGGTTTGCTCAGTTGGCCAAACGTGAGTGTGGTTGAGGCAAAAGCATTGTGGTGTGTAACTCAGATCTCCACCAATCAGCAGTGACCTGTGGAGCTGCCACACTAGAGTGCCGGTGAACAGTGTGCTGCAGCTAATCCACCCATCCTACCGGGCTCATACTGACGTGCTCTGCTTTCGCAGTCTGCCGTTCAGTGTGACGAGATTCTGTCGCACAACGCCCCCCCACTCCGCCCATGCGGAATGCCGAGCTCAGCCGGCACTGAACGGGAACACGGTGGAAAAGCTGGAGCTTCCACAAAGGTCCACCATTGTCAGAGCTGGCCATGACATCCCCGCACGTCCACATCAAAGAGGAGAGAGGGGACGAAGAACGCCTTTATTTATTGTTTGGCATGGCAGTACAAGAGAGGGGGCAGACTGAGGTTAAGAGTGTGACACACACACACACACACACACACAGAGAGGTCATATGAGTGCTAATGTAAACCCTGCTTTTCTCAGCTTGATTTTTTTTTTTTTTTTTTAACCAAATATGGGGACGCACTTAAATGAATTGTGGGTAACTGGCAGCAGTGTTTTCCATGCCAAGAAAGAAAAGAAAAGGGGGGAAAAAAAAAAAAAAAAAAAAAAAGCATACAAAAACATCTGATCTAGGAGATTTTTGTACTGATGTGCACAACTGTGGCACTAGTGTATGTGGGCACACCCTGCAAGGATGCGCCCTGCAAACGGACAATTTTTTGCTAGATATGACCAAGACTGGTCACATTTCGCTTCTTCGTCACTCAAGGGGCCACTCCTCATCTTTTGCCCACAGGCATCCGGTTGTGCCTGCACAGCCCCAGGGTTGGCTCTGTTCCCACCTACACCTCAGTTTCACCCCTCCCCACCTCTCTCCCATCTAGTATGGCAGTGAAGCAAGCAGGCCCAAAATAACCCACCCCACCGCTTTCTGTTCCTCTTTTCAGGGACGCCCGGTTCCACTGGCACGTCAGGCGGCCGCAACCAGGGGCTGGGGTATGCGCGGCGCCGAGCCGTGTCGGCGGTAGGTTCGAGCCATTTGTGCTTCTATGCTGAGTGCGTACCCGCCAGGTCGAGGCCCCCACGTGGAACCGGCTCGCCCGCGTGTGCGGCCACGTAAAGCAACAGTCCGTCCTTCCTCCTTCACGTTCTGGACGAAAATAATACGATCAAGCTAAATCCTCGTGATCATGTATCAGAAGATGCAATCAAAACTCACTGCACCTTGGAGTCCTGGAAAAGACCGCTGTGTCAGATGCACCACAGCTTGCTGAACCTAGCTTCAGGACTTCTCACTGAAACGTCACTTCATTGGTTAAATTCTACTAGGTTTAGGCAGTCAGCATGGCCTGTGTTACAAATGCAAGCCATGCCTAAACTAGAAAGTGTAAGAAGGGAAATTGGAACGTAAACCATAATATCACGCAATGCGATTTCACAGAGGCTCCCAGCAATGAACGTGAAGGGAACGTACGCACGCTTGAAGACACGCTTGAGGACTGTATAAAATGTCCTGTAAAATGTCCTGATATGTCCCATGATTAAAATTCCCCCAAATATGACAGAGCCATCATGTGCAATGCAGTCAGGACTAATCAGAGTGACCTCATTACTAGTATTTAAGAAACACGGATCACATTGCATCTGATCTTTATGACTTCTGCTTTCACTGTCTTAAGGCATTTGTGGTGTCAACAGACCAAAACAAATAACTACTAGTTTGCAAGCCAGCCAGTTTCATTTTTGTCTAAACATCTGGGCTTCCAGAAAAGACACATCAGTGAGAAGAAATGCCGCCATGGAGATCAGCTCAACCACGACACACTCCATACAGAGATTTTCTGCTGCGCTGAGAATGTAATCCTGACCAATTCAGCTGTCCATCACACAATGGTTTTTAAAAATGTTTAGTCCATATGGCTAAAACAAAAATGCACATACTTACATGCCATGGAAATATTTAACTTATACTGTTTATTATCTGTATCAGTGGGGGTCACTGCTGAAGTGTCCAGGAGCCGTGTATGTTGGGAGGTACCCTCAAACACAGTTCCTGAGTGGTGGAACAGAAAAGTGTTCATCTCATCATTGGCAGATTGTGAGTTCCTTGTTCTCACAGAGGGAAGGGTGTACACTCAATCTCACCTGTCAATCACTGCAACACTGTCCAATCACAGGTGTCTGTGAGATCATGCACCAGAAAGGTGGATAATGCTATACTCCGAGTGTTACTCCCCCTGCTCAGATTGGCTGTGTGGTGATTGGCTGCATGTGCCATGGAGGAAATGTGCAACGGCGGTCATGTGACCGGGGGGGGGGGGGGGGGGGGTGGAATCCAAAAAGCAGAATACAGAAATAAACAAGTCTCAAACGCAAACATGTAAAAGCACGAGTACATTACTATTGTCCAACACCAACATCCTAGCTAATTTTTGCTAACCCATTGTTGAGTTTGCAGACCATTATGAATAACTGTTATTAGTAGCACATGGCCATAGTTTAAACCACAAGAGGAGCACTTCTTTCCTACCGCAAGTAAAAAAAAGTTCAGGACAGCAGCAAAAAAAATAAATAAAAAATACAACTACAGGTTTCAGTTCCAGTGGAGTCTCTGTGCGCGTCTGCACAGTGCAATTCCAATTCCAAATCTGCATCTTGAATTTTATGATACCTGATGGAAATCACTCACTGTTATTAACTCCAAATCATGTTCATTTCACATACACATTCAAGAGATCCTTCAGAAAGTCCTTTTTCCAAAATTCTTGGGGGATTTTGGTTTGTTTTTTGCAAGACTAAGATATTAATCAAAAATCCCCACCGATGTCATTATGACTGACACTAAAATCACACCCCTTGGATACAGCAAATCCTCCCTCCTTTAACATGCATTTCTGATAGAATCCGTCTGAGCTGACCTGGGCATGGGCCGGCCCTTGCCTCGTGCTAGGGTCTGACCCCTGTTACAGGGCACCTCTGCGGTCTCCAGCACGGACGACTCTTCACTCCATAGCTTTGGATGAAAAGTCTTTTGTTCCCATCATTGCAGAGGAAAAGTCACTAGGAAATTACGAATGCCGTTTGAATCATGTTATGATCGCATAATTACAAGACTGAGTGACGCAGACCTAAGCTTTTACTGCTACAGGCAGCAATATTCCTAGAATATCCATTGAGCGGCCAGCTTTTTAAACTGCCTTTGCAGATAAAAACATCGAGCCCTTTACTTTGAACTTCCAGTCGAGTTCAGTGTGACCTGTACAGAGTGGTCTCTGTGCCTACAGCCCATGGAGGCCAGACAGCAAAAAAAGATCCAGTGCCTCTGGCCGAACCTTAATTCTAACATGAGACCCCAGTCCTACCACTAACTTCACCTTACACACTCACCCCGAACCAACAGGACACCTTATTGACATATTAACTCCATCTACTCCTAGGTTATTCTCCACGGATGCCCTGTGGTCCAAGCTGGCCATGCTCGGCGACGCACGTGGAAAGGAGCTTTCTCAGCGCCTTTCTACATCCCTGCTCTCTCTGCTCCAAGGACAAAGCCACAATCACCGCTGAGTGCTGAGAGTGACCCATGTGTCTTTCCGCACCCGGCGCTGTACAGTCCCCTGAGCTGGGCCGATGGCAGCCCAGACACAGGAGGAAAACGCGCACGGTGCTGGGAGACTGCAGAGGTCAGAGGTCAGAGGTCTGAACTTTGACCCTAGCCCTAATTCCGCACTGGCTACATGAGCAGGACCCTGTGTGAGCACTGATACAGAGCCCCTGACTGCGCGGAAAGATCATTGCAACAGGTGTACACAAGCAATAACATCCATCTTATTTATTTTGGTCTGGTTTCCCCATGGGCATGGGATTTAAAGCATTGTGTGTGTGTGTGTGTGTGTGTGTGTGGATGTGATAAAATTTGAAATATTAACAATGCACTTTTTAAAATATATATATATATATACACATTATATATATATATATATATATATATATATATATATATATATATATATATATATATATATATATATATATATATATATATATATATATATATATATATATATATATATATTAATTAGAGAGAGAGAGAGAGAGAGAGCGAGCGAGCGTGAGCAGGAGAAATCCCTCCCCCGAGTGGACTTTTTCTTTAAAGCCCAGGTCCTCTGCCAGCGGTCTGGTAGCTGGAGAGTCCTACATAGCATCTCAGCTGTTCTAGACAGAGATCTCATATGTTGTTCCTGGAATCTGCTGGAGCCTCTCTTAGTTTGGGGGTCACAGCCCCTGGTGCTCCAATGACCACAGAGCCGGTTGCCTTCACCTTATACATCTTTTCTAGTTCTTCTTTCAGCCCTTGGTATTTCTTGAGATTTTCGTGTTGTTCCTGATGTTGCGATCACTCGGGATTGTTGACTTCGGTACGAGGGTGTCAGGGGTTTAAATTCTGACCAAGCTGTCTCCAGTGTGGTCCTTTATGCTACCTGCCTGCCTCACTATCAGAGCCACACTGGCTCTGATGTTGCCCAGGTCAAAAGGGTCCACGCCAGATGCTGGGGGACAAGTGCAAGCTAATGAAAAGTGTACAACTGGAACAAATACACTCATGGACTAGCATGGAGAACACAGGACATTGATGTCACTCAGGTGCACAGGTGCCCCGCTGGCCCTCAACATAGACCTGAAGCCGTGCGTGTCGTCAAGCAAGAAAAGCCACTACTCAACAGCGGTGATGTTCAAAATACAGAAAACTTCAATCCTCTCGTTTACAAGCCTGGCAGCACCTTAGGCAAATGTGATGCGGTCCTCTTACCTTGCCCTCAAACAAAAGTTTCAGGAGCCCAGAAGATCCTTAATATGCAAGTACGCCTAAACGTCTTGGTAACGATGTTCTCATAAATCCCTATGTCAATAACAAGAAAAAATTAAAATGGTTGAGATTCGCAGTGGTTTCCACAACACAGCCAGGAAGGGCAGAGGGACGATCTGGGGCAACGCTGCCCGCCAGTGAACTGCCCTCGGTCACTGCTGAGATCCAGCCTGTACGCTTGCGGCAGACTCGGCCCTCAGAGCGTGTCGCATTCTCGTGCTGACCAAACAGAGCTCAGACTGAGCATTCATATTGGAGCAGCTCTCTTTAACGGCACAGAGGCTCCACAGAGAGGGAGGGAGGGAGGGTGGGTGAGGGGTAGAGCGAGAGAGAGAGCGAGCGAGCGAGAGAGACTTGCTGGGAAAGCCTTAGTCATGAAGCCTCTCTGTCCATTGCTCCCTTCTTCGTCCGCCTCCACTTCCCCTAAATTACTCAAGTGCCGCTAGCCGGCCTCAAACAGGAACAAGGGCCCTTAGTTCCCCAGCCCCCTTCCCTACTGCGGTATCCTATCTCAGGGAACCTCTGTGCGTGCGAGCGAGGAGCGAGGCGTGTGCGTTCGTGTCTGCTGGATCACAGGACAAGATGGAGGCACGGCTCACACTGGGTGTAGCACGTACATACGGCACATGGGGGTCAGGGGACGCAAAAGGGGTTAAAGAACAAACGCACGAAAAGGAAGATGCTGCGTTGCACATGTGATGGTCCATGTGAGTGTCACGCCTACCAATTCTCCTGCCTCCACGTGAAGTTCAGCAGACGCAAAACGTAAGCATTTAAATTTTAAAATGTATATACATTTTATACTGTGATGTAAAAATTCCAGAATACTCCTCGTTTCACTACCAAATGGCACCAAATCTACTTCACTGGACAAAGGGCCGGAACACTGCAAGAGCCTTCCTTCTCTGAAGATTATTACTTGGAAAGAGAGACAGTAGCACGTTTTAATCAATAACGTTTGCGACAGCAGCAACGGCATTTTGTCACCGCCTAGTGGTCATCCAAACTTTTTCCAAAACATCCAAGACAAATTTCACTTACACCAAGTTCAAGTTTGGTTTATTTGTCACATACATGGTCATACACAGTATAACTCGCAGTGAAATGGTGGAGTGCTCGTTCCAAACTGAGGAAAAGAAAACAGGGGTGCATTGCGAAATATATATTCTATATATGTACAAAATATATTAACAGTGTCTGTACAATATAAGTATAATTATGTTTATATACACAATGTATATATGGATATTTAAATATGTATGTACACAATGTACAGAATGGTGAGTGTTTTAGGATGCAAAAAGCCTGTGTGGGCGTTTTCACCGGGAGCGCACCACTACCTGGGCTGCTGCATCGCTTGTGTACGCGAATACAAAATTCACTTCCAAGAATCCACTCCTTATTTTTTCAAGGAAAAAGGAGGCGCGCCTACATTATCTGGCGATTCATTAATTCAGAGGTCAACCGATTCAGTGACTCAGTGGTCAACTGTCTGCGACTATTCAGTCAAGGTTTATACCGGCGGTCTCTGTGCAGAACACCCTCATCTGATGCAACTCTGACCTTCCTCCAGGAGGGAAAAGATCGCAAAGCAAAAGAACAGAGAAAGGAAGGAGAGAGAGAAGAATAATGCTGGAGTGACTTTAAGAGGAAGTTAAAAGGGCACTTACAGGAAAAGTGCTTTCGTGATGCTTGACTCAGACGGACTGCGAGGACTTAGGTCATCACTCACCTATGAAAACCAAACTGCCCTTTATATCTGGTGACATTTAGCCAGCTGTGCATGAACACAGACAGACAGACAGACAGACAGACAGACAGACACACGAGCGTGTCCGTCTGGTGAACGGGGCTGCTGGCCCGCACATACAGCATATTCAGTTGCAGTGTACTCATAGACCAAGTCTGTTCTCCTAGTTCATTTTGTAAACCTTAAACAAAACAAAAAAACAAAACTTGTTTACCTTGTTTAAAAAAAAGTTATCAGCTTTATTTTTTATAGCATTTAGTATGTAGGACATTATGCATCTGTGGTGAGGCATTAATAACTAAACTAATATGCATTAAATATCATCAATAAGTGCGTGTATTTCAGGATTATACCAAAACATTAACATGCACTAATACAAGTCATTATTGTTCCAATATAATAATCATTATTGTGTTAAGCAGAGTAGATTACTTTTAATAACAGGATGGCGTACTGCACGCTGCTCTGGGGATACATACTGAGCAGATGAACAGATTACCGTGCTTTTGACACTTATATTCCATTTCAGATACAAGTTAATGAGTAAAAATGACAAATAGTAGCTGTGAAATACCCAGCTGGCCTTCTACACAATTCATTTGCCCTTTTTTGATAGCACATTTATGACACCAGACATCTCATCTTACTAATCCTGATACCAGCTGCAATATCTGAGTGACTCCCGGCACATAGCAGACTTTCACTCTGAAAACATTCGAAGTGTCCCAAAAGGAAGGGTTGAGTTGCATCATGGCTTCTGTTCCTGCTTAGGACTGCATTAACGAAACATTTCTGTATGTGCATTTGATTATGGACCCGTAGGGGCACATAGTTACTAACATAGAAACACAGTTACTCGAAATGGCAGTCTAACGCAGATACAGTGTTAGTCTTAGAATGCATAATACAGTAGGCACTGAGTAGGCAGCAAAATTGCAAAACAAGCTTTGTTCATGAGGGTTCCTGATGACATTCATTTCATAAAGAAGAAATGACCCATTATGTTCAGTTTAGCCTCCATTAGCCTCTATAGGTCCGGTTTGTGGAGGCTAATATGAATCTCAGAAACACAACACTCAAAAATCCATTACAGTAACGACTTTTTTTTAGGGGTTCTTTGTGAACAGATTAGCTCTGAAATCAACTTAATCAAAAAAACGCTTCAGTTCATTCAAAGTGTAGCTGCCAGAGTTCTCACTACGAGCAAAAGAAGGGAACACATCACCCACATTAAATATCTTACACTTTAAGATATTATCACTGGTCTATAAATTGCTGAATGGTATAAGACCAGTGTATCTATCCGACATGCTACAGTGCTGTGAGCCGGGCAGAACTCTCACATTAATAAATAGTCAGTTAGCTCTGACCAAGGTACAAACTAAGCATGGAGAGGCAGTGTTTAGCTAGTATACTGTTTTTAAATGTAACCGCTTGCCAGAGGATATCAGAAGAGCCCCAACCCAGACGGTTTTAAATCTAAACTAAAAACATTCTTAACTGGCCAGGCTTTTGGCTCAGGTTAAAAACTTTTATTAACTTTAATTCAACTTCATTCAATTTCTCATTTTATTTCATTTACAATGTTCCTTTTCTATTTAAATCAACTATATTCAACTTTAATTTTTTGTTTTAAAATTAAAAATTGTTTTGTCATTTTATTCCATTTCTAAGGTGATCAATCTCTGGAGGTAACAATTATGCTTCTACGACTGTTTACATTTTGCATTTCCACTGTAGATGACGTGCTACACAAATAAATGCGCCTTGTCTTATTTTTAAACAGAATTACTTACAGTAACTTACAGTAACCAGAACCTGTTTGTTTATGCTCTGCTGATTCTGGTTGAGGAATGCACCTGCACTGGAGGCCCACCACATTTTGACCTCCAGCGTCACTTAAAATTACAACTGTACCATTATACCTCCACTTGCTGGCTTTGAAGTTTTTGGACACCCCCAACCCCCTTTTTAGAGTTGGATCCTGTTCAAAGATTTGTCACCTTGCAGTTTTGTTTGTAATCTCTGGCAACTGCTGGGATACCCTACATCTTTTAACCTTTCCTCAAAAAGTCCTGGATGTGCCCCACGCAAACCCTCGCAGGACTAGTAGAGCTCAGTCGGACGCAAAATAAACGGCTTCAAAAACGTGCGCAGACAGCAGCTCGGACAGCAGCCCAGTTCCGGACTACAGGGCCAGGGGCGTGAGCCCTCTGCCTGTGCTTAGGAAGAAGGGGCTGTTGTGCTCCTGGCAACGGCCAATCAGGAGGGGAGGCACGAGCATCATATTCTGGCTCGCATACACGTGCGAGTCTTCCATTACTGTTTGTTGCGTTTTTATTCGTTCTTACCCCTCTGCTCTTTCAAGTGAGGGAGAGAAGAATGAGACACCACAAAAGCATGAGTTTCTTTTTCGATTTCTCCTCATTAGCATTAAACCGTACTATGCGTCTGATGTCTTGCCAGTACAAAAACGTCCAGGGTGGGGGGGGACAGGCTGGACTGCATTGCTGTGATTTTTCAGATGGTGGGTCACTTAAGGCTGATGTATGGCACGAGATTCCACCCCTGTCTGGAAAGAATCAAACCTTATCTGCTCAGCAGGCTTGACTAATGGATGTCAGAGCAGCAGGCCAGGCTGGATGCATTCAGAATAGAGGATCACCTCCCCCTCCCCTCTGGATTGTACGGTGCTGGGCTGTGATGGCATGGGCATTGGGTGACCGCAGCTCAGCAGTGGCAAGCATGAAATCCAGAGGCCCCCCACCGCCCCCCGAGTGTGTGTGGCAACCGTGCCAACATGCCAAACTTTGCCTAGTTGGCATGAGGCGTGGAAAAAGAGAAATGCTTCGTGAAGTGAGTCAGAGGATAAAGAAGGGGTACGGAGGATTTGCCGCAAACTCTGGCTGTGTGTACGGACAGGGAAGCAGCGCCCAACTCCAGAAAGAGCTGAGGCTAAGCACAGCTCCTTGTGTGTACACATACACACACCGACTGCTCATACACACCTACTAAACACTGAACAAGCCACAAATGTTCTGACATCACTTGACCGAGACAGAAATGCTTTATCAAATGCTGTGACAATAAACTGCTTTGATGTCTGTTAACGCGTCTTAAAAGGGACCAAAGGCAAGAACCTCTGCGTCATCGACATGGCAAGCCAGTGCTGTTTGTAAGGGAAGAGTGTATAATCCCTCTACAATGAACCACCTCCAGCTACGCTGCTCAAACATGTGAAGGAGATGGACTACACACACCCTTGCAAGCTGTCTGAAGGTCATGGGCTTGAACTAGAATGTGAAAAGACCACACGCACCAGACACTGTTGCGGGGGGGGGGGGGGGGGGGGCATTAAAAAGGTGAAAGGGCACAAAAACAAAACCACCACACCAGTTAAACTGAAGGGCCACTCGGTCTGTGGTTGCCGAGAGAGACTTCACAGCCTAGCGCGTGTGCAAATCACAGCACGGCGTAGAAGAAGGAAAAGAGTGTGAGAGCGGAAGCCTCGCTACAAATCCGCTACTGCCACAATTCAGCAGGGTCACGCTTCCATAGCAACACACAGCCACTGCCTAGACTGGCACTGTGATTCACAACCCACACTAGACTATCTTAATAAAGCTACGCTAATCAAGGGCTTGTAACTGACTAATCTTAAGGCAGGCACTACAGTCAGAAAGGACAATCTATGTTCCACAATTGTACTGGATGCACTATAGTTTTTTTTCCAACTGTGATTCACCACTCTATTGTCATGTAGGCCTAGGCTTAGCTAGCCCAAAAAACAAACACAACGTGTATTTACTGCATCAGGGCCTCAAGTCCTTTGGATGCGCAAGTCCACACTGTTCAGCACTAGACCAAGACGAGAGACTCTGTTAGTTCTCAGAAGTTGCTTGATGTGAGCCACAGATCAACCCAGATACCGCACAGAGGAACAAGCCCAGCAGGTCTGACCAGAAGTGAGGGGCTGGTGGTGGTCATAATCACAGCCAAGATGGCATAAGGGTGAACAGGTGAGCTGCAAACATCGACAGTCTCATAACGTGGCCTGGAAAATGGCATAAACTGAAATGTATTCACACTAGGGGATATGTTTTGTTGTGTTCTCAGTGAACCAGTGCTGTGACGTGTTGGGGAAATCCACTGCACTATAGAGACAGTATGTGTATTTCTCGCTCGCTCTCTACCACAGAGGAACTAGAAGCACGCGGAACGGCTGCAGGACGAGGCCACAACGTGAAAATATCTTCGTAAGATCTGGTGTGAGCAGAGGCCACTGGCAGCCACTTCTCCAGCGTGACTCACTGGTGGTTAATATTTTAAATCAGCCCCCTCACGACAGCTAGCTGGCGGCCCTGACGCTCAGTTCTCTCACACAGTGAGGGTTACCCGTGGATTTGAATGAATCCTTAGTGTGAGATGCAAAAAACATCAGAGCTATTTAAAAAAAAAAAAAAAAAAAGGAACATTAAAATCTGCTCAAGACTTATTTTAAACTGTTTGTAAACCTTGAACTCAGTCTTTCCTTCACATTTTTGAGGAGAATAAACACGAACAGAGCCAATTCATCATATTCTTTGTGGTCAAGAAAATGTAGGCATGAAGTTCTACAAACATAAATAGCGTTATAATAATTGATGACACAGCGTTGATTACCAGACACGAGACATTTCACATTTAATGTAATCTGTGGTTTACGTTATCCACAAGAGGAGCTGAACTTGCCAGAAATTATGATATAATGTTAAGACATCACTGCGGGCAACCCATGTGTGCAGGTTGCGGTTTCGACATCTCTGATCTGATTCAAGTCACTCGCTCACTTCAACAGACACGCGGCTGTCCTCTGCACTGTGAGGGTGCACGCAGTGAATTCCAGCCGTACTTGTCCACATGGAGGATTGAAACGGTCTCTGGGTTTGCCATGGCTAAGCGTGACGATGTCCCCGTCTCCCAGGAGCAGGGAGGAGACACACGTGCGGTGGCGGTAAGAAGCATATCTGAGCTGAGCTTCACGGAGTTCTCATTTTCTGGCACCTTATAGTTTCCTTATGTGATTCGGTGTAATTTGACTGAAATGCACAAGGAGGCTTAACATATGAAGAAACCCGCATCTCACTCTGTCTCTAAGTGTGCATCTTGAATATGACAAGGGGCATTGTCCACTGAAGCATGCACAGCAGGCATGGAACTAATCAACCCGTTCTGAATTATAAGTGATGTGTGATAACGATTTTAGACTTCTCTACATGTATCTGCACCGTTGAACTAATCAAATTACATAAACACCCTCAACCTTTTCTTGCACTTAAGAATTCTGTCTGTAATTGAAGGAGGATGATGACTAACAATGAACAGTATGGGTGTTATATATAAACTTTCAATACCATCAGGCCACACTGCGCAAGTCAATACGCACCCAATAATGTTCAGTACCAATACTAAATGACAACTGTAAATAATGGTTTAAGCATAAACTGTAGTACTGCCCGTTTTCCACACAAGCACCACCAGTTTAGTAGTGAAGTATATTTACAGTGAGCTCACTAAACAGGTACAAACCATAGGCCAGAAAGCAAACATAGATGTAACAAAACTGTCCGCATAACTGATCATAAACAAATACGCCAAGACACTCGACACGTCTATTTAGAGAAAAGGCTACACCCGGCGCATGAGAACTGCGTCGGTACAGTCTCTTCACACAGTCACATGTGGCCACGGAGCCCGTGTACGACCCGGACAGTGCCAAATATGTCAAGCGTAGTGCGCTCGGCTCCCAGCGACAGCGCCAAGTCGAGTGTTTTCACGGAGCATGCCGGACAGCGATAAAAATAACCTGCTCTCGGCTACGCATTGTGTGTAAATAGAGCTGGTTAAGCCTTGTAAGGCTGCTCACTAGGTCTCCATTAGGCTCCAGTGCCGAGCTCTCCAGCAAAGTTCGCGTTACGTAACGCGTATCCCGAACGCGGTCTAAAGTTGGAGACGCGGCTCAAGTACCGCTAATACAGGAGCTCAGCGCTCGGGATCTGGGCCAAGTTATTACGCGTAAAACAAAATAAACAATATTTTAAAGTCAATTTATCCGCTCCACTTTCATATTGCGTCTTTTTTTCCGATTTGTCTCCTCCTTTCAAATGAAACAACTGATGCAATAACTGATCCAACGACTTTCACAACGACCTAAAGCGATTCGCAGCAGTTTGTGAACAACACGTAGACGTAGACACACACACACACACACACACACACACACACACACACACACACACACACACACACTTACTTACTACTTACTTACCTGGCCTAAACGCGAACTTCAGCAGCGCTGTCGGAACTGCGCTCAGGCGCGTTTGGACGCGGCGCAACCGGGCGATCACTTACCCGCTGAAGGTCAGACAGTACGCAGTTAGTAGCGGCTCTCAGAAACGCGCAGCAACAGCGCCGCACTAGTATCGCTTCCTTCTGGAAGTGAGAGTGTGCAGAACATTCCTCCCCTCCGCTTCTCAGTCATTTACAGCCCGACCCGCTATTCGTCGACTTTCTGCTCTCTGTGAGGTGAACTGCGCCCGTGCAACCCGGGCACCTGCGCGCGCTTGTGACAGCTCCAGCTACCAATGGCGCAGCGTCGCTGCATTGTGGGACATGTATTTCCTTCGGAAGTTAAACACGTTTCACGTGACGCGTTTGCGGACGCAACGTTACCCTGGTCTGCCCTTTATAACAGATCCTTATTCTAATGGTATACTGTAAATCTACAGCTTTATTATATATGATTCACACTACAGCTTTGCTGTATGTCCAAATTCTGCCTTCTTATAGAGCATTCTTCCGTGGAAGAAGTTTCCTTTTTGAAACCTTTCCGCTTTGAAAAATAATCCTCCCTATCATGACTGAAGCCATTTAAACAAGAGTGCTGGTCATTTTAACTGGCTCCTTTAAAGAGTGACATGGTCACCGAAGAGGAAACGTAGTATGTTGTCGTGTGGTGCTACATTACCAGATGTTTTTAACCCTGAATGTTCTACTTTGATAGCTACAGATAGAAAAAAAAAAAAAAACGAAAAGAGTGAACCCAGGTAGGAGCTGTGTTTAGTGAATCTGGTGTTCATTTTATTAGTTGTGCATTACAGACCGCATGTAATCCCTTCAGATACAACACCTACAACCATCGTCCCCGGTCCAAATCCTTACATTCTGTCACATTACTCCCTGAAACTTCCAATTAAATAAAAATGGTTACATTTAACTTTTCCAGCTGTATTTACAAATCATCATCAAAGTGAGAATAACATTTTTTTTTTTTAAATATTAACACTTATTAAAGTTTTATTAGTAAAATATCTGGCTTCTATAAGCGATCAGACTTTTAAAGTGACCAATAGAAACCTGCTAAAGTACAGCCAATCACCTTCCAGACGACGCACAAGGCTAATTAGCCGGCACCTGCCATCACGCAGTGGGTTTGGTTGCTTTAGAATAAAACTGGATGATCATGGCAGATTCACCTGATGGTACTATAAGGTAATGCAAAGGTCTCACAGAAAATCTGTGGTCTTGACGAGAGAAGTCCATTCCCATTCACCATGAAATTTGACTGAGCTGCAAGGTAGCATCAGCAGACATTCTCCAGTGTGTGTGCGCAAAGCTGGTACTTAATCAAAAAGACTGATGGCAATAATTAAAGCAAAAAGTGGATTTACAAAGTATTAGACGAGGGTACCGATCCCTTTTCCAACCGTGATCCAGCATGCAGAAGGCGGTATGACTGCACCTCTGTGCAAAAGAATGACAGCCTCCAAAGAGCCCTGATGTCAACACCAGCAAACACCTTTGGGATTAAATGGAATATTGGTTATGAGTCAGGCCTTCTTGTCCAACATCAGTGCCTGACTCATAAATAAAAACTCATGTAAGAGAAGACACGGATGTGAATTTACAAAGTGGAATTTTTCCTACATTCACAAGTTCCATTTATTCAGATGCATAATTCATATTGTGATATTTTAGCTTCCTTTCTGTATCTTTTTATTTCCACTAGGTACCACTAGGTTTATTATTCGATGATTTGTTCAGCATCAGAAATGACCAGGCTACGTCATCAGTTGGCACCATTTAGGGGAGTGTGAACGGCAGAGTGAATAGGTCAAACCTGCGCATATTGGTGAATTATAACCGCACATCTCAACAGTATCTCAAAATGCTGTAAGGCAATCAAATATACCTGAAACTACCGTAACAAAACTGCATTTTCTCACTGGTGAGCAGAAATGACATTAAAGTTGACTTTGACGTGTTTGTGGAGTGCACTGTTACTATTTGAGAGTGTTTACATTTGTTCATCATGCACTTATATTTGTGAGAGATTCTGATCTTGTTTTAAGTGCATTGGTGCTGCAGTAATCGTATTATCGTAGCCACAAGCAGCAATCTGCTCGGTCCAAGCATATTTTAGCAAGTCTTTGCAACTTGACACTGATCAGATTTATTTATATAAATGTCAGTCTCTGGGATTCATGATTTGAATGCAATTATGCCACCATGTGTAAAACATGCAAAAGATCTGCTTCTTTTTCATATTAACCTTAACAATAGTGCCCCCCAGTGGTGAATGTATGTGATAGAAAGTACTTCACCTAGCTGACCATTAGAGTTTTATGTGCATTGGCCATTGAAGTCGAACAGCATTGCTGAATGTCCGAATGATTAATGGCTCCATATCCCTCACATGAAAGGTGGTAATGATTGTGTGTGTGGGGACGAGCAGATGTCATTTTAGACATGTAAGCAGCTGTGCTGGGCTTACCGTCTCTTCTGCGTGCCATGGAGGCACCTCCTCCATGGTCTTCCGCCCTTGCTGCAGACTCTAACAGAGAAAGTTCAGGTTCCCGTTTGAATGGGCCCTTCCCGACAGCTTGTGAGGGAGTGAAGGTTCTGTCTCCTCTGTGTGTGTGTTGGTCCACAAGAATGTTTCACAGCTCCTCAAGAACCATTCACCTCCTGAGAGGCTTCCCAGTGTTCCATTCCGAATCGGCATCTTGTACTTCACGGCCACCTTCTACCAGGGATTTCATTGACTGTGACCCACCTTTTACCCATTATGATTGCATCAGGTTGATCTATGCAGAAAGAACCGTGGGCACTGTCTGCTCATGTCCCTTAGATTAGCTTTACCTCTCCCCTGACATGTCTGCATTGTGATTGGGTTATTATTTCCTGCAAGAAATATTTAGTTTCTATGGAGAAAAAGCGAGAGAGTGCGTGTGGGAGAGAGAACACTGCACACACGTCCTAGGACATGTACTGTGTGTGTAAAACTTTATGAATTGGAATAAACTTTATCTGTAATATGTTTCCTTACTCCACTGCTCTGTCAACTGTCTTTCTGTATTTCAGGGTCAAATCTGATCCTGAACAATGTCCTCGTACTCAAATTGTGCACTTGAGAGCTTATAAAGACATAAAATTGCTCTTCATTTTAACAACGGTATCATCACTGCTGAGGGAGTCATTAGGTTTCATTAAAAAAAACAGCTTCTAGTATGTCTTCGCAGCATTGCAGTTGAAGTGATAGCACCCAGTGCAGATGCAGGTTCACCAGTCTGTGTTTTGCTTTGGGGTTTTGCACCTCAGGAATTTTCTGTTTTGAAACTGGAAGTTTGTTCCTGTTTTATAACGTGCAATTCAGCAGTCATATGATCAGGAGATCTGCATCCTTTCATCATCAACAACTCCTTGTCCTCTGGACATGTACCAACTGCGTTCAAAACTGACAGGGTGGTACCAATCCTCAAGCCCACACTCGATGGCTCCAACATAACCAATTAGAGATTGGTATCACTTCTCTCTTTCCTCTCAAAAACCCTTGAACGATCAATTTACAATCAATTATCTCTTTTCCTCACCCAGGACCAGCTGCATGATCCCAATCAGTCTGGCTACAACCTGGCACATTCTACAGGAACAGCTCTCATAGCAGTGATGGAGAAACTTCATGCTGCTAAAGCTGCCAAACTGTCATCTGTTGGCAGCCTTTGCATAGTAAACCACAACATTCTTCTCTCTGTTCTGTCCAGCCTTGGTGTGACTGGGTCTGTTTGGAGATGGTCTTATCAGGTAATATGGAGAGGATCCTCATCCAAGCTCTGTAGACTCTCAACTGGTGTTCCACAGGGCTCAGTATTAGGCCCCCTTCTCTTCTCTTTGTGATGTAATATCTTCTCATGGTTTCTCCTACCACTGCTATGCTGAAGACACTCAATTATTTCTTTCTTTTCCACCCTCTAACACGCAGGTCTCCAGACGAATCTCAGCACGCTTGACTGACATTGCGTAATGGATGACAGCCCACCACTTGAAGCTCAACCCCTGTAAGACCAAGCTTCTGTTCATCCCAGGTACTGCCAACCCTTATCAGGACCTCACAGTTTCCTTCAAGACCTCCCTGGTATCACCATCTGAAGCTGCCTGTAGCCTGGGCATAACTTTGGACAACCAGTTTTTGTTCTCGATTCATGTTTCAAATCTGACCCAGTCTTGCAGAGTTCTCCTTTGTAACATACAGAGGATTCCGCCCTTTCTCTCGCAGGAAGCTACTGAGGTGCTTGTGCAGTCTCTTGTGATCTCAAAGCTAGACTACTGCAACTCGCTACTTGCCGGTCTTCCATTAGAGCCATCAGACCTCTACAACTTGTCCAGAATGCAGCAGCATGACTGGTCTTCCATCTTCCGAAGTTCACGTCAATTCATTGCTGTGCTCCCTTCATTGGTTTCCAGTAGCTGCATGCATCAGATTTAAAACCTTGATGCTCACCTACAAAGCCAAAAATGGCCCAGCCCATCCATACATGATGGCAATGGTCAAACCCTGATCCGTACCTCGAGTACTTGAAACCTCAAGGCTCAGCTTTAAATATCAGGCTTCAAGTCTCAAGGAAGCCAAGCATCGAGACTATTCTCTGTCCTAGCTCCTAGATGGTGAACGAACTTCTCCTTGCTGTCCGGACAGTAGAGTCCCTTGCAGTCTTCAAACGCAGACTGAAGACCTATCTATTTGTAGAATATTTAAATGACCACTGACCCTTAATTGCCTAACAAACTCTAGTACTTGTTTATTGTACTTATTGTCTAAAATATTTTGTACTTCTAGGCATCAGCAGTGATCCCTGTATTTCTACAGTATTGTAGTTCATTGGTATATTGGACTCTAACCTACTGTACTGGCTAGGATGTATTCTATAAGGAAATAACAAAGCACTTTTGTAAGTTGCTCTGGATAAGTGCATCTGCTAAATGTAAATGTAAAATTAAGATTTGAAACAAAAAACGAAGACTAGCGCTCCCCCCCAGACCAACTCTAACCAATCTCTGCTTGCATATTTGACCAATACAAATGACCAACAATTTTAGGCTTAACCCTAAAAGCCTAAAAAAAAGCCTGTGTTTCTGATCCTTATGGTCTTTACTGCACGTTTTATTGTTGCTATAGTAATGTCTGTAGGTAGTCAGAGGCAGAGTCTCGGTTCCTCTCAAGGTTTCTTCCTCATGCTCTAGGGAGTCGGTCCTTACTCCAGTCACCCTTAGCCTGCTCACTTGGGGCTTAGACTCAGACACTTGTTTAGTTGCTTTGTGACAACAATAAATTAAAGTAGCAAACATTAAAGACAGGTGGACACATTGATTTATTACAATTAATGCATCAATTCACTATCATTAACATAAAATAATATACAAGTCATCACTGTGGACAAGAAAATGAAGATTCCTTCCTAAATGTTGAATACCACTGCCATAGAAGTTACCCTTCCACATTGATCAGAGAGCAGAAAAACCAAAACCCCAATTTACTTAAAACTATACGGCCCAAAAGTGCACATCTGGCCAAAGAAACACTCAAAAGAGAAACCCTTCCAGCCAAGTTCAGCCACACGCTGTTTAATTAGATGAACACGCATGACTGAAAAGCTCCGCTTGCGTGGCTCTATAAAGTAGACGAGTCTAACAAGCCCTACAGCTAACAAAGCAAAAAACAGAGCTACTTAAAGTAGTTTACATTACACCACCGAGCTTAATTCAGAACACATGATTTGGCAGGGGAGGACATGAAGCGGCACACAGATCAATCAAGCATGTCGTTTGTAGATCTGTCCAGATATTATGCATCAGAGCGCAAGATGCTAAGACTACTATATGCCACACCCGCCCCAAAAACATCTAGCCGCTCCATAAACTTGTCTGTTCTGCATAAGATGCATTGTTTGAACTATGAAAAGGATATACTGCTTTTTAAACCATATCTTAAAAGCTACTGCTTCCATCATTTCTAACTGTGCGTAACAGTCTTCTGTGTATTCCCCCACACAAAGTCCACTAGAGTTTGTTTAAACCTACAAAATTCCAGATAAAACTCCTTTTCAAAACCGAAACAACCCCACAGCATACACATGTGCATGTTTATTCAGAACATGCCCTCAACAACTGTACTTCGTAGGATCGGGTTGAATTTTTTGACTTCTTGCAAATGCAATGCAGCAGTGCATGCAAACCATTTGTAAACTTCTACGCACAGAATGTTTTGACATTTAAGGTCATTTGTGTCTGTGCATCCCATTTTTTAAAAAAAGGATGTTTACTGGGGCTTTTGAAGGCGTAAACTTTACTGCTTCACTGGTCTGTGAATGCCAAACAAGACAGCTGCAAAGGTGTTGAAGACCCGACTGAAGAGATTAGTAAGGTCATACTTAGAAATGAGGACGATTTCAAAGAAAACAAAAATACACACCCAACAACAGCAGCAAAAATATCTTTTGAAGGTTAGACAGATGATATGCCATCACCATCCCATATGCCACTACACAATCATCTATTTTTTCATACACATTCTGATTTTGGAGCATGTTTACAAGGTGCTGCAGTAGTATATGAGATTCACCCCCCCCCAACGTGTTTAACCATTTACAGCAGCTTGTGTGCACCGTACAAACGAAAGCTGAGGCTCCACAAGCATGAAAGCCAAGATTCATTGCTGCGTGCCGACACCATGTTCACGGCATTTGCCCACATGCCCCACTACAACACAAACTGGAAGCTGCCCCTCTACATCAATCAAAAATCAGCCATTCACTTCCGCTGGTTAGAGTTGAGAGCAATCTACATGAGCATACAAGAGCAAACTCAACCCTCGACCCTGGTAGCCTGGTTGCCAGTTAAGACACCCTAGGATTCAATCAGCGTAAACGCAACGAGAGAGCAGACCAGAACGTGAAGCAGGAGAGGAAGTGCGGTACAGAGCATGTTCTCAGCGAAGCGGCATCCTCCACCTCCAGCGCCGTGCCGACGTGGCTAGAACGAGGACGCGGGAAACTGGGGGTGCCACCAGTCTATGAGGCGCACGCTGTGCACAGGGTCCAGTACCACCTGGACACCCTGCTCCCCTCGGGGCTTCCTACCCCGGAGCACAGGGGAATCCTGGAACTCCAGACGCACCCGGTGGTGCCTCATGTCCGTGCTCACGTTAACGGTGAACTGAAGAGACACAGGAAGAGGAAGTCGGGAGGGAAATCAGGCTCACATTTCTCTGCCATCTGACCTGACCGTTAGACAGTGCGGACGTGAGGTTCTGAACGTGGACAGATAAGGACCCAACCAAACCCCTTTTGGTACTGTTAACAGGTCAACTGCTGGCATGGAAACAGCATTCAGGATGGGTTATTAAAGACTTCAAAATGATTACAATGGGAGAACAAACAAAAGGCAACCTGCAAGGTCACCCACCAGGGTTAGGGTCAGGCCCATGACGACAGAAGTGAAGATGAAGTTAAAGGTGGTGACACGCAGCAGATAGCAATCGGAGTCCGGATTAGCATGGACGTCCTTATACTGTCTGGGCAGCGCCAGACCACGCCCACAGCCATTCTTCGTCTTAACTGGCTGGAAATAAAAGAGGACAGTGACAGACCCGACACCACACTGTGGCGACGCGACACTTCCCATGGTGAGCCACAGACATCCAATGGAAGAACTTTACCTGCTTCACAAACTTGAAGTTGAATTCCCACATCGGTTCGGGTCTCGTTCCAGACACTTTATTGACCCAAAACAGCAGACACTGCGATAGGGGAAGAGAGGTGAGGTTTCATTTGGCTGCCGTCATATCGTTTGTGGGACAAAAGGTTCTCGGTGGAGAGGAGTCGCGTCATTCTGGCTGCAAACCTTGGAATTTAGAAGAGTGGAGGGAGTGGCCTCGGGGAGGGCGGGGCTCTTGGACACGCGGAAGTTAAATGGCTCGTACAGATGAAAGAGGGAGCGAATCACACGGGCGCGAAGGCAATGCATCTGTGAAACGGAGTCCAGCTGAAGGAGGGGTGGGAGCTCCGCGTCAACACTGTAGTGTCTTGAACCAGAGAGAGAACCGGAGAACATAAAGTCGCATCAATTACGGTACAGGGGGAAAAAACATTAATGAAAAAACATCAGAAGCAAGCATACATCTACATACCAAAGACAGCAACAGAGGAAAAAACATCTATTGTTTTTATGCCATTCATTAAAACTCAGTCGAGGTTTTGAACAATTGTGGTCTTACCCACGTGCATCAGCTGGGGGATGTTTTCACTTAATTCTACCTGCCATTCATAAAGAAGACTTAGCCTGATTGTTCTACCTCTTATACAGTCGTTTCCAAAATGCTGCCGTGCACGTGACTGTCCAGGCATTCTTGCAGATCAGCGCAAACGTGCAAACATCTTCAGGGCGTATGTATGCAGCGAGAACATGCCATATGTCGATAGGATACTCTTCTCCATCGGTGCTCTCACTGTTTTCTATAAACACGAATACCACAGATGTAGGATGTGCCATTACTGTCCAAGCACCAAATGCCCCGGCTACGAGAAGGCATCATTAAATTAGACAGGGTAATAAAATCTACCGCAAAGACTTCCTACTTTATTCATGTGCTGGACATCCACTGACAGACTTGATGTTGCAATAACACTATTGCTGTCCAACATTTCCTTTGCGTAGTGCCGGACATTAAAACCAATGTCGATAAAAATTATAGGCTTCTGACATTTTTACTTGATAGGGAGAGGTGTTACAGCCCATCAGACGGGAGAAATAAACACGACAGCATCCAGTCAGTTCATTTTTGCTTGCACATCAAAGTACACGCCTACTTTCTACTGCAATGCATCGTTTATGAGTGTGGCCATTGAAAATTAAAATGAACTTCAGATGTCCTCCAAAGATCATTGGACAAAAAAAGGTACCATGACATCAGTTATATGGAAGTGGTTTAAATATCTGAAAAGCAATGAAATACAGATTAAGATGGTCTACTGGTAGGTGAAAACCAAGACAGGAAACAACAACTCGCGTTAGTACACCCGCGTTTTAGCAGTGCTAGTGGGACCAGACCAACTATAAATCATGTCTTTTGCAGCCATTACTCCATATGAAAAGCAATTGCAAAGGCGCAAGGATGCAACAAGTGCAGATATTGGATAATGAATGGTTTATATTTTGCACTGCTTACACTGATTTCTATTTTTAAAACATTTGAGAGATGGAAAAGAAGTACAGATCACTTTATTGTGTTCAAATAAAGGCTGTTAAGGCAGACAAAGCATGTTTGCACTTAAATGTTTACATCAAGTTATTCTATTTTTGCACATAAACTAGAATCTAAAGTTTGATCAGCATGCAGGACGCACATCGCTGCGATGTTGTGCCCCACCTTTGCGCCTCTTGTTTTTCTTCTTGCGCGAGCCCCTGCTCTCGCAGTCACCTTCCTCCGAGTCTGGTTCCTCGCTGCTGTCGCGCGCACGCTCGCGCGCGCCCACCGCTGACGACAGCACCTCCTGCACGGGACCTTGGGAAGCTTCGAGCCCGCAGAGCAATTTCACTGGAAGCAAAGACGCGAAAAAAAAGCGAGCGTGCCGTTTCAACCACTCCCGCGCGGCGGCATGTTTCAACGCCGCAGCTCGAGGCGAAAGGGTGCGTGAGCTTTCCAGCTTAGTTACGTCATTAGCGCGCGCTCTTACCTTCTTTTTCTAGTGCATTGGCAACCGCCTTCTTCACTCTGCCGGACTTCACAATCGCAGGATCCGCGTTGGCATAGTCAGCCACCGTCACTGCGACAAGAGAAAGTCACTTTAGCTTAGCGAGCTCACGACCAGTACAGGCGTGGCACCAGTCCAGCGATGATGCCACAATCCCCAGTCCCGTGTACAGTGCACTTCCGGAAATACAGCTGGTGCGCCAACTGTCTCACCCGGCACAATTAACCAAAGAATACGAGCTGAAGTGTGTTTTATACTCCCGAGGTGGAGGTTGCGCTGCACCGTCCTCGCCGGCTGCTAGCTAGCTCTCGCGCTAACGTACCTGATTCCGAGCAAACATCCCCGGCCCGGAACTTCAGCCGTTTTCTGTTCCCTTTCTTGGGCATGACGACGTAAGCTTGTGGCCGTTCACCGGGGCCGCGTGCCCTGCCATGTCTCCAGCAGAGGTAACGGGAAAGCGGTGCGGATGAAAGAGAAGTTGGGATGAGCTCCTCCAGGATCTTCAGCCATCATGGAACTGACCCCTGCACGGCGCGCGCCTTCGCGCGAGACTTCGACGGTGATCACGCGATGGCGGATTGGGCGCAGCGCGCCGCACGAGCGCAGCGCACCAATGGGATGCCTTATTACTCATAACCAATGACTTAGTAAAGCAGAAATATGATGGACGTGAAACTCAAAGACATTACGTCATCCCGACATGTTTAAAGTGGCAGTGGCGTGGAGGAGCGGCCGACTTCCGCACTGGACACAAATGTTTGCAGAAATGAAGCATTACTGATGCTAGATTGATTTTACACGTGGCCCATGTGCAAATACATTTCCTATATTTCTTGCTCATCGGTCGTTCAAACCGTGCTTCATGTGAACTAAGCATTTTCTACAATACATATGTAATACCGATATTAAATTCTGCAGAAATGACACACCGGTGCTTCCACAGTTTATAGAGTCCACCCACTAGGGCGCGCTGCGCATGGCTCTATTTTCGCCCCACTCCTTACTGGGATCGCTGTGCATGACATTCACATAGACCAGTCGCGTGGTGCTGATGTGAGGGACTCCGGCGTTTTCCGGAGCATTTCGCGATACACCCGCCGGCCGGACATGTCCTTTCCCACGCACGCGAAGACCGGTGACTCGCGAGCAGGCAACATTCGGCACCGCGCGCGTTATTCACGAGGCAGCAGAGGCGCGTCTGTTCCGACGCGGCGGCAGGAACGAGCGCATAGACAGGGAGGAGTTGGTAGCGCGTCGTGCACGGGGATGGCAGATGGGTTCGAAGGATGCTGCAGACTGCATGCGTTGCACCGTTTAGTGACATGTTAATTGCAACTGGTGGGCGTTAAGGCTAAGGAACTGCGACCGTAACACACACGAAACGTCTGCAGATGTCGCATTCACGGAGTGAGTGATCAGTCCACCGAAATGCATTCGCATTGCAAAGGAACGGAGCTCGACGGCGAAGAGTACCACTAGAAAAGCCCTCAGACATGGAGTAAGTAAAGGTCAAGGATATCAGAACGAATAATCCCGTGAGCACAACGACACAGACTTGCTGATGTCTAAGGGCGATTTGAATGATAGGAAGAATTAATTGTGCTGATCAAAGCATCTTTTCTGACCGGATAATTCAGTGTTTTTCATTATGAAGTAATTTAGTCGAAGACTTAAGACTTTTTGAGTTGGAGTCCCAAACGAGAAGCAATATGATGTGCGAAGTGATGCCAACTATTAATGAAGGGGACTCGATGAGTTCCCAGAGAGGTTCTCAAAACGGCTCGGATCAAGAGTCCAATTTTGAACAGCTGATGGTGAACATGTTGGACGAGAGAGACAAGCTTCTGGAATCTTTACGTGAGACACAAGAAGCTTTGATCCAGTCCCAGACCAAGCTTCAGGACGCTCTTCACGAGAGAGACACTCTTCAGCGGCAGATCAGCTCCGCTCTGCCGCAGGTATGTCAGACACCAGAACAGAAATAAAAGTTCAAATGTTTCTGCTGCTGATGTATTTAAGCCCGGTTCGTAAGCAGGCAGGCAGTCTGTCTTCACAGTTTCAGTGTTCTGTAGTTTTACTTGTGTTTGTTTCTGATAAGCCACATTGTGAACTAGGGCTCAGAAAAGCACCTTATCTTACGAGAGGGAGGACAATGACCATGTACGCTGTCTACAGTCACGCCTTGTTTGGTGGCGGTGGGTGGCAGAAGCGTCTCATTATTCAGAGAAGCCACGGAGACAGTGAATCAAAGGACTCTGAATTCATATGACTAAAAGTGGTCAAGAAACCAGCACTTTCCACTTTATGGCAAAGAACACGATCATCCACATTCTCTCCTAAACCCTAAATTCGATGTGTAATATATGTTAACATGTTTTATAAGGTTCAACAAGATTCACAATGTTATATTACGTATATTTTGTACTGGATTAGGGTAAACATCTATTTTCAGAGGTGACGCAAGCATAATGTACCCACATTGTCCCCACTGTGACCCAGAAATGTCACCTACAATGACTGTGATTGTCTTGAAAGTAGAAGAGGCCAAACTCGCCAACAAGTTAAAAACACCAAGTACATTTTGAATGAATTTTATGAATGAAAGAATTCAATTGGTCTGGTTCTGTTTTCCCCTGCTTTAATACACTGCCCTTACTATAAACTATTAAACTTTCTTGTCTTGATTCCTTGCTCATTCTATAACCTCCTTTCATTTTGGTAGTTCTATGTAGTTGTGCTATGCAGAGAGACTGGGCAAGCTATTTCATGTCAAGGTGGGGGGTTGTTGGAGAAGAGGTCCACTGCTCAGGTTAGTGGAGCATAGGTGTCTACGTACAAGCCTGCTGGTCCTACAACTGCTCAGGTTGGTGGAGCTGACATAGGTGTCTACATACTAGCCTGTTGGTCCTACGGCTGCTTAGGTTGGTGAAGCTGACATAGGTGTCTACATACTAGCCTGCTGGTCCTACGCCTGCTTAGGTTGGTGGAGCTGACATAGGTGTCTACATACTAGCCTGCTGGTCCTATCAATGCTCAGGTTGGTGGAGTTGACATGGGCCCCACAATACCACAGTGTTGTTGGACAAACAGACACAGATGCAGAAGCAGACGCTAGGAGTTTATACAAGGACAGTCTGCAAACACGGAAATCATCTGTGATCTAGAGCAAATAATTTATTTTGACCTTACTGCAGAATATATTGAAGTAGTACAAGGTGATGAGGAATATGTACTGAAGTGTTTAGGATAGAAATGATGGAGAAAATATATTACATTTTTGAAAGTCATGATGTACAAGTATATGGGAGAAATTAAAGATTAATATCCAGCTCCGTCCTGTTGGATGGCTTCTTTCTCAAGGGCCTTTACATTATTAAAATTATATTTGATTTTGATAGCAAGTCCGCTTGCATAGGGTTCGAACTCTCAGCCTTTTAGATTGTAACCAAATGTTTTATGAGTTCAAACTCCTGATGACCTGCAGTCAAATGCTCTTTCATGGAGTGGTCTCTAGGGTCAGGCACCACCATCCTATGACACTGTTCTGGGATAGAGACTACTGCAAGTTGTATATGCTGGACTAATAATATGTACCTATTTTGCTTCATAATATGCAGAAATTCTGGGAGGAGTGTATGTTTGTGTACCGATTGTACTCTGAAGATCACATACTGATACAGGCTTGGGACAGGCCACCTGGTATGGTGCCCTTTTATCAGGTAATCTGACGCTTCAGGAAGTGGCCTTCGGGTTCTCTGTCTGTCTCACGTTGCTGTGTGTCAGTCACTTGCCAGTGATGGAAGACAGACGGAATACTAATTTTGTTATGAACCTGCCCTCTCTCTCTCTCTCTCTCTCTCTCTCTCTCTCTCAATCCCCCCATCTTGTCTGTCTGTCTTTCTTCCTCTTGCTCTGCTTTTATTGCTCTCAAGTGGTGCAAAAGCAGCTTACTGTATCCCCGATTTAAGTCGTGCGGCCCATCCGGTCGGGTGAAGGCCTAAAAAAAGATGAATCCCGAAGCACTAGCTCTGCTTAAGATATACCCCACCGTCCCGCATCCAAAGGGAAACCAGAAAATTGCACGCTCTTTTTGTGCCAAGGTTTAGGATGGGTTACAGCAAAACGTCTCTGCTGTGCTCATGCTGTGGTCTAGATGACTGCGCTGCATTGCATGGGTTTCTCTAACTCCAGGGCATGGGGTGTCGGCGATGGTGAAGACAGCGATGACGATAGTGATGAGCGTGGTGGTGGTGATGTTGATGACGACGACGATGCAGAGGTGCAGCAAAACCCAGAAGCCCCTTCTATTATCTTGAGTCCACGCAAAAGCCCTCAGCAGCTGACGTGCGATAGACGTGCCAGTGCAACGTTAGCATCCTGTTCCCAGGTGGTCCAGCATGGGAGGGTGGAGACTCAGCAGCGCTGTCACTCAAAACCATCAGACCACTAAAGAGGAAGCAGGGCGTGGAAGCCTCATTGTGGGGTTTTGGGGGGGGGAGTTATAGCTGGACATTGCTGGGGGAGTTGTATGTTTTATAAGTGCTGGTATGTTGACTTATGTTACCGTTATATAGATATGAAAACTATGAGGAATAAAACTTTAATTTTAATTAAAGTCAAGGGTCAGGATAGCCTGGGCCGCATTTTTATACTAGTTTCACATACAACATCCCTTGATGTGCTTTAATGGTACATCACATGACATGATTTGCAATTTATATGAATGATGTGTATAGATGCTTCCAGAAGGGATGTCAGAGAATAGTTAATGAGCACACTGAACTCATAAAACACCCAGGGACTGAGCAAGGATGTTTATAACCAGAAAAGCTTTATTATGATGCATTAAGCATCTGAACAAATTCTGATGTTAATGGAATGCATTAGTTACAGTGTTTTTATTAAATGGCTGTAGAGGGCAAAATTGCAATTAGGATTAAAAAGTCATTATTTCTGCAGCCCTACTCCTGCTGTACATCCCGTTTCTCTTTGGACCTGGTGGATTGCACAATTGTGCAGCTGTGTGTGTGTGTGTGTGTGTGTGTGTGTGTGTGTGTGTATGACACATGAGAGCATTCTTCAGCCTGGTCATTCCCTGAGAACGTTGTGCACTGGTATTTAGAGAGAGAAAAAATGTGTGTGTGTGTGTGTGTGTGTGTGTGTGTGTGTGTGTATGGTGTGAGAGAGTATGGGTGTGCATGCAAATATATGCATGCACAACTCCACTCTGCTGATATACCCGATATGTTTTGAAACATTAAACCTCCTCAGATTACATTTTCTATATTATCGTACAAACGTTTGTTTTGCTTCTTCTGCATCCGATCACAATCTCCTACTTCGTCGTAGATTCCTATTCATGGACAAATCTTTACAGCTCACTTTCACAGCAAGGCGTGCTGATGCCTCGTCACATTTTCAACAGGGTCATGTTGTGTTAATCTACAAACCACATATGAACTGCTCATTCCAGATAGCTTACACATGGCTTGCTGCTGCCGTGCTGAATGAACACTGTGTGTTTTTTTGTTTGTTCACGTCCAATGCCCCTCCCTTTCCACTACCTGCAACTCAGCAGCACAGCCCTGGGAGCTCAGCTCACAGTAATAGATGAGCCTGATCAATACCTGCTATTTCCTCTCTACCCATCACTCGACCCACTTCGTTTCTGCAGAGTCTCTGAAAATTTACCCTGTACCCAAAGAGCACTGCTTGGACTAGCTGACAGTTTATTTTAGAGTCCCTAAAAATGGCAGGTTGAAACGTGGCCTGTATTTTGAGACGTTCATGCTGCAGTGTGCCGCTGGTAGTGGATCTAATGGAAAAAAAACAATATACTGAGGATTCTCAGTTTGACTGATTATAGACCACCATTTACATTTATCTGACATTTTTATCCAAAGCGACTTACAATTATGACCAAGTACCACTTGAGGGTTAAGGGTCTTGCTCAGGGGCCCAACAGGGGCATCTTAGCAGTGGTGGGGCTTGAAACAGCAACCTTACGATCACAAGTCAAGTACCTCAACCACTGAGCTCCCACTGCCCTACCACCCATCACTCTGTTCATATGTCCTCAGTGCCTGTTACAACCCACACACCTAATCAATACTTCGATTAAATGGCAAAATAGAGACATTCCAATAGACTTGCACTAATTAGCAAAGTCAAAAAAAGGTCAGCTGTCTTTGCTGTATTTGGGGAGGCGATTTTTGAAAACACCCAATGTGCAAAAATAAGTTTGATTTCTGAAATTCATATGTAAACTGAATCCAGCTTTGCATGTCTAATTATTGTTAGCAGTTTTTAACTGCAGTAGGTTTTATTTTTGACACCTAAATTCACCTTAAAATTTAGCAAAATGCTATTTCTGGCAAATAGAGAGGTAATGTTGGAGCTGAAATAAGGTGCCTTGAGTTGCTCTTGTTCTTGACAGAACAGGTGTAAAAACTCTCACCCTCCATTTGGCAGGTAGTTCCTATACCAGTCTCTGCCTCACACTGCCTTCAGGCTGCTTTTAAAGTGCCCCAGATGACATTTTCTGACATACATACACCTATATAGCGGTCTGACTCCCTGACACGGACTTTGTTCTCCAAGCACAGTTGCGTTCTCCATAATGCCTCCATTTTTAAACTGTGTTCACTGTCTTTAAACAATGCTGGTGTGTTTGATTCATAGCGTGCGGAAATCTTGTTTTGTACTATAGCAGGCAGCTAGGAATGTGACCCTTGGATGATGTGAGGGAGAATTAGGTTGAAGTAAATGCCCGTGGATCACTCTTAAAGGTAAAGAGAGAGAGCTGCCGTGATCTGCTTCTTCTCTTTGCTGTTGTTTCCGCAGGACAGCTGCTTGCATTTGTATGTGTGGTTATATAAAGCCACGGAGCCCCGGCGCTCGTGACCGGCTGCTGTCTGAAGTCGTTTGTGCACTGGAGCTGGCCACACAGCTACTGATCAGGCTCTAGCAGGGAGGGAGAGACTGACCGGTGCTCTCCCTCTGTCTCGTACCTCCCTCTCCATCCCTGATGTCTCATCTCCTTCTCAGATGGCTGCGAAGGATGAAAACGAGCCATGGAACGCCCTCTTCCCACCGGCTTGCTTCAGGACTCCGCCTGCCGCTTCTTCCTGGTTCATCCGTCCTCCATGGTTTTAATCCAGCCCAGAATCTCATCAATAAATGAAACGTCCATTAGGAAGCCCATTACAGAGGAACCTCGGGGGTTGTCTTCTGCGGCCACAAAGATCCTCGCCGCCTAAGCTGCCAACTATAGGGGGAGCCGTTTGAACTCCACAAGATCATCTCCTGCAGGGTTAATTATAGAGAGATGAGGGGTTTCAGGGGGTTGGAGACGGATTAGGAAACCCCAGTTTGGGTGGTGATGGGAAGCATGGCGACTGAGAAGGCTTACGCTCGTCAGGCCAGCGTTTGCCGTCCGTGTGAGTGGAAAGGCAGCTCGGAAGATTATATCCTGAAATTGCTTTCACGTTTCCTCTGTGGGTGCAGTGCAGAGGGAGCGTGGATTAGAAGATGTGCTCGGTTGGAAGTGACAGACAGTGGTGTTCCGACGAGCAAGGGAGAGAGAGGGAGGAACCGAGACGGGGCGATGAAGTGAGTGAAGGTGCTGTGAGTATCTTTGAAGTTTAGTGGGAGGCTAGGCACTCCGCGGTTAAAGCTGTCCGTGGGACATGAGTATGTATAGTCAGATATGAATATGTTTTGTCAGATATGAATATGTTTAGTGCATGAACAGCTTTGAAACTGCTCATGTATGGTTTGTGCTCATTTTAACCCACACTTGTATGCGTAACATGATGGGTTGGGTTGTGTGAGCCAAACAGGATATGCTGTGTTCAAAAAAAAGTGTAGGAATGTTCTTTTCTAGGGTTATGACCCATCTCGTTCAAAGGATGCAACATAAAGAAAGAAGACCAAACCACATTTACAAAGGGAAAATTGATTGACTATTAATCCAAAACAAAGTGCAGTTCTCAGTGAAGTTCTAGGTGTATAGTTACTGATTTGAGGATCCAGAAACTAGGAAGTGAAAGAAAAGAATGTCACAACAGATAGCAAGGGGATAAGTAAGAAAAAGGAGAGCGTGTCGGATCACTACCACAGGTGCAGACAATCACCCAGTATGGCCTCCCACTCATGTGACACTGCCCCCTAATGGCCAAATAAAGAATTATATACATAGGCACCAATAAAGAATTATATACATACTTTATGATAAATGCTAACTACCATATTCTGTAGACTACAAAGGACAAACTTCCTTTAAACAGCTCTTTGTGAAACTGAGGCTTTATTTAGACACGTGGCCAACCAGATGGAGTACAGTCCGTTAAATAAGCAGCTGTGTTCAGATATATAACTGATTTCATTAAAGCCCTTTTGAGTTGTAAAAACTATCATCTTTACTCATTTAGCAAACATGGACCTTGAGTGGGGACTCCAGGGAACAGCTTTCAGGGCCGCGCGCCAGTTCATTTAAGGCCATCCTGAGCTTTGCTGAGTGTAGCACGTTATTAAATTGATCCGGCGAACAGGACGAGCATATCTTCTTCATTCAACCAGAAAGTCCAGTTTTTGAGCAAAAAGAAAAATATAATGTATGCTGGCACTTAACGTTAAATAAACACCTCCGAATAAGAAATCGGCAGTAACGAGGACGAGAGAGAAGCAGAGATGACGAGGGAGAGAAGGTGAAGAGACACTATCAGCACTGTGTTAACAGATACTGCCGGAGACTCCTGAATTCACTCTTTTTTGGAGAGGGTTTCAATGATGGCAATAGTTTTTCAGTAGATGGCATCTCTGTGTGTAAGTGTGTGTGCGCGCCTGGTAGGACAGAATGTTTGGTCGTCTGACTTGCGTCTTTGCATCTACGGATGTCTCCCTCACGCCAATCCATTGTGGTCCACCGCCACACCCGTAATTGGTGACTCGTGCACCCCATGCTGGGCAACGCTGGGCGTTGGACTTGCGCCTCTCTTTGTGCATTCATGGAAAAAAAACCGGGGCTTTTGAGAGCTAATGAAATCTCCCTCAGAGTGCTCTCACCCAGCGGGTCGCTGCGTTTTACCCTCTGTTGTGTTAGCCAAGCCATCTGCCATGCAAGGGGCTTCGTGCGATTGGCATGTGGAGATGCCTGTTTGCCCCCTTTCACTTTGAGGGGGGAGTGAACATTAGCAGTTCCTGGGTGCTGTTGGACCGGAACGTGGCACAGAAATTGCGGATGGCATTGAGCTGTCTGGCTTCGCCCGCGCGCGTTAAGTCTGTCTCCATGTGGTTTCGAAGTCAATGGTGACGTTTCTTTTGTCTCTGCTCTGTTTTATATTCCATTTGGCAGAAAGGTTTGTTGATGGTGTCTTTGGCGTTGTGAAAGTAAATGTTAGCTTCTGTGATCAAAGTACAGTGATCTAGTCATTTAGCACGCAGAAAGGCGCAGCGGGTCTCTTGACTCATTAACAAAACATCGCAGTCATCAGATGTGAAGAGGGGCCAATCTACTGAGCAGAACCTGTTCATTTATGAAGACAGAGAAAAACAGCTTTGTCAGTGGCGGTGTGCTGTCTCATTCCATGTATGTAATGTGTTGGTATCCATAATAAGGGATATTATGGAACTACAGGAAGCAGTCCTGTGTAGATAAATCCTGCCATACCAGCCTCCAGTAGTGTTGAGTTCAAATCAGAGAACAAGAGTTGAGCAGCACTTCCTTCAGCCTGCCTCTCAGTGTGCGATTTTAAGTGCCGTGAGGCAAAGAGTTTGAACCCTTCTGGGTCTCTTGCGCTCTTCAGAAAACCACGGAAGCACCATTAGCACGGGCTCTGATGGGTCGAGCCAGCACACGCGGCTTAGCGGGGCAGAGGGGATAGATTTGTTTAATTGGTGTCTATAGTCCCTTCGACAAAACGTTTGCAGAAAAAATTCAAGAAGTGCTATCGGAACCACAGGTAAAGGGAAACCCAAATCGTAAAGACCTTTGCCAGGTCTTTAAGCCTGAATTATTTTCTTCGCAGATCAGAGAAAAATGTGTCTTTGTTTTAAGCCTGACGTTTCTCTCTCCCTCCTTCCCGCTGTTCGTGAGTGTCTACGCTGGCTCGGTGAGACCGACACGCCGTTAAATGCACCGGGCTGCATCGACGTAACGTGCACGCCGCTCCGTCGCGTGCTGAACGAACGCTTCCTCTCCCCGTGTGTTCGGAGCACGTTCTCTTCACCTTCACGTGTCACGCGCATCTCCTTAATCCTCCACTCCACGCGGCCGGCATGCCACTCCCCTCCCTCGTATCGCTTTATAATGGACACTTAGAGATACGCTTGCCAAATATTAAGATCTGCGGAGTCCCTCTTTGGTGTGACTGTAGAATGAATCCCATCTGTCTGAAGATGAGCATCATCTGATGCATTATTCACGCGGCTTAGCTGATGCTGGGTTCACCTTCCTTTTCAACTTTGCTGAAGTGGGTGAGATAGCGTCGCATATTCTTCTCCTAATCTTTCTGCTGTGTTTAGATCTCAGGCCAACACTGCACACTCACTCTGAGGCAGCCAGAAGGTGTACTGACTGAATTGACTCCACCAGCTGTTTCTCCCAGAGCACCGAAACAGATGCTGGTCAGTTAATCAGCCGTCCATAAATCAAGCACCAAATCCCATGGTGGCATGCTGTAAAGTAATAGACCAGCATGGTCAATACTGCTGGCTGGCTATTGATAATACGCCCTGTATTAAGTCTGAGCTCGCTTGCCATAAGTGGGGCTGCTATTGTCTAACACTGTGTGGTTGACGCAATTGTTTTTGTGTTCGACTCGGCCTATGATTAATCATGCAATTAATTGCGCGATTAATCACGGAATGTTGTTGTTGAGATGCTCTGCCCAGCATCCTTTCATCAGGAAGTGCATTGTTCTTGAGTCCTGGCCAAACAAGGCCATGATGACCTCATTTCCCTGAACCAGGCAGTGACCACACAGCCATTCATCACTGGTGCGTGTCTAGGAGAGAAGAGACTTCGTAGGCCGGACGAAGTGATCTGAAGGCGCTCGGATCCTTTCAGGCAGGCGGACAATCACGTGCCTCCCTCCGCTAGACCTCCAACTGGATCAGCGACGAGTGGGTCAAGGACTGGAGAGCTCAGCCAGAAGCGTCATGCTTCGCCCCCACCTCTCGACAGCGACCGTGCCGCTTAAAATCACTTAAACGGCCTCCTGCCTCCTGGATATCTTTGTTTGTGTGTGCATTTGTTCCATGTTGCTATTATCGTCGATTCTGTCAATTTGCTATAAAGGCGTGACACGCACGGCTGTGTGAAGCACAGCACCAAGAAGCAATCAGTAGTCCCAGCCGGATATTTACTTCAAGGCTAGCTCATTTTCCGCACGGCTTTCATGTGAATCCCAATCCACTCAACTTCATTGTCAGATAAAGAGAAAGAATTTTAGGCTGTTTCGCCCAGGACGAAATAAGTGTGAAGGGTTGATTGGATTGCTTTTATGAGGTTAACCACTTTCCCTGTAGCAACATATGTGTTACTTTTCCTTAGCGTTGGTCTTCCTCCTAACTTTTAAAAGACTCGAGTTTCACAAATTCTAGTTCAGATGGAGATATCTAACAAGATCTTTTGTTGAGCCTGCTGTCAGAGCAGAACATCAATGGAGAAGAAAATATCTCCAGGAGGTAGATCTGTATTTCTTCTCAACAACACTAAGTAGGTCTTCTACAGAGACGAGTGATTAGATTTGTGAATGCCCACAAGGTATCACATGGCATAACTAAGCATTCCTGAGACAAACCCCATCTGGAGAACAGCTCAGTTCAGTCTACTACTACAACGGTATCACGGGACCCGTTGAAAGCGAAGATTTTTCAGTCAAGACAGCTGTCAATAATTGGATACCAATAATAATTTCAGAAGTAGCTGGAGATGGACTTTAATTAGGCTGCCTATTAAATGAGAAATACTGATGACATTCGCCTATTAGCCATTAGCCCTGAGCTATCCTAACTACCTCTGGCTTTCATTCAATGACCATAAATAAGAACTGTACAAAGAGACACGGCTACTTTAAGTATACAGGCACTAACAATGCTTAAAATTGCATTCTTTGTAGTAGATTTTTCTGGATAAAGGCATTGAAAACAGCAGAATACAGAGTCGTGTGAACCCTTCTAAATATACTTGATATATTAAGTAATTCATAATATTCTTAACTGAAGTTGAGAATAAAGGGTCAAACCACTTTGATGGAGCCCAGGAAACCATTGGTTTTCCCTGACATGATCCATGTCAAATGTGGGAATGAATCCTGAGCGTGTCTGAGCCTGCTTTTTTCTAGACTGACCTCATGGGAGGTTATTCTGGTACCTTCAGACTTGCCTCCTGTACACTGACTTGACCTCAGCTTGGCACATGGAAGCAGGCACTCAGGTTGCATCAGTGTGTTCAGGAGACGGCCAGAGAGATGGTGGTTAGGTAGTTTCATTCACTTTTCCCGAGCCATGAAGCAAACTGCTCACAGTCCCATAATTTGTTTAATTTCATTGATACCTTTAACCTATTTTGTGAGAATTTTTCACAAAGAAGAACATGGCCTAGAGGCCTGGTGGTTTGACCCAGTTCCTAGAGGAAATGCGTTCCTTTGTGAGTTAGTGCTTCACCATGGCGATGGATACTGTGATTGGGAGAGGTGGCACGTGCGATCTCCCTTTATCTGTGGGGTTACAGCATGCTTCAAGCTGCCATTGCCTATATTACAGTTCTACGGAAAGACGGGTTCTGTTTCATACAACTCCTTAGCTCAACTTCACATCACTTCTCTGAACAACAATAGCTTGCAACTGATTCTAGGACTGAAATGGTCTGGTTTCTCACCTCACACTGGCTCTTTTCATCAGCGTATGGAGAGCTCGCACCTGCCACTCATTTTTGGCCCGAGGCTGTGTTTCTCAGCCTCGGCAACCATGGTCATTCCTGCCTGCCTTTGATCTCTTGTGCAGACAGAAGAGACCATTCGTGGGTTATGGGAGGGGTTTCCAGCACAGGACGGTTCATGATAGGCTGGCTTCTGCATGCTGGGTAAAAATTATGTGTGCCCAGTGTGGACACGCTGGTCTCATTAGTGTAGACAGCTCCAGCTCCTGATGCTGGTAGCCAGTGCCTGAAGAGACCTTACCGGTTTAATGGACATCCAAAGATTTGGTTTTTTTTCAAGGATGCCCCCAACAGAATTGACTGATTCCAGTGAGACCACAAATGTAGAAAAAAGCTATTTTGTCACAGCCACGTCCTTATTCTTGCGGGTCGTGTTGTGGATTGCATTGTAAAGGCGTTTTGGGTTTTTATTTCAGCCAGTGAGCTGTGTGAAGAGTGCTACACATCCAAGGTGTGGCGTTAGGAAAGCTTGTTGAGTCATGCAAAGTCAAGCATCTTATGAATTAGTTTCACTGCACTTAAGGAAAAAAAGGTTTTATTGCAGGCTCACCAGGAAATTTGCTGCAATAAATAGCATGGTGGACACCAGTGTCCCTGAGGAGAGAACACAAAGAAACACATCTTACACGTCCACTCCTCTTTTTTCTCGTTACAAAGGGACGTTTATTTTTAGTTTTCTCTTTCAGAATGTGATTTTTTGTCTTTTGCGCCCTTCACAGATCAATAGAGATACAATCACTGCTCAGCTTTGATGGGTCAATATGTCACTCAGAACTTGGCTGCTGTCTTCAAGGTGAGAGAAAGTGGTAGTGAGTGAAAGGTAGAGAAGGAAAGAGGTAGAGAGAAAT
>NC_137518.1:16207500-16232500 GCF_041902795.1 Electrophorus electricus | reverse complement strand
GTTTTAATAGGCAAGGTTATATACAGTTAAAAACACACAGCACCGCCTCCAAAATATCACACTATCTAATGATAGCATGAGGCTCATCTATGCCTAATCCTCACTTCACTGCCTCTCGCTACCTCATAAAAGCTCCCTCTTGAGCCTCGGCCAGTTTGAGTTCCTTTTGAAGGCACTAACACAGCGACTTGCGAGCAGATCATTAAGGCTCTGTGTGGCTATAGTTAAAGGTCTGGGAGGCAGTCTGATCAGAGACCTTAAACTGTGAGCCATGGCACTTGGGGATCTTACAGAGTTCATAAATGATTCAAAAGCCAATTATTTACACAGTAATGCAGATTTTCTTGAAGTATTTTAACCACTAATGTGAGCCATGCTAATGTGATGCGTGGCATGTTGTGGTATGATGGTATATGGTAAGTATTCTGGATGTTCATACCTGTTTATCTATATGAATTAATATGAAGGAAGCCCTTGTGCTGCTTTGAGGTCATTTTTTTTCTTTCCTCGAACCTTCCTGGAAATGATCACTTGTGTATCAGCGGTATATAGTGAGAATAAGACATGAAAGAGTGTTACAGTATTATAGATGTACAGCAGTGCTTGAGTTCTTGTGTACGCGTGTTATCATAGGGTCATAACAGTCGGGTTTTTGGTGTCCTATAGTCTGCAGGAAACTGAACCTGTTTACTGTCGCTTTGCTTCCTCTCAGATCCCCTTGGCAGAGGGAGCATGTGGTAGGGTCTTCATCCAGGAGACTTTCACCTGCCGCTCAGAAGCCTGACGCGTGCAGCGCGATTCAGCGGCAAGCTGGCGGGGGGCGCTCTGTGTGGCCAGAACCAAAACTGTTTCTGGTGAATCATGGGAAATTTTGGGATGGGCTCCAAGTCGTGAAGTGATAATGGCAAAAGCAAAAGCAATTTTCACACACACACACACACACACACACATACACACACACACACACACACATACACACACACACACACACACACACATACACACACACACACACACACACACACACACACACATACACACACACACACACACACACACACACACACACACACACACACGCGTGTGTAGTACTCATTACAAGGTCATAGTTTTTATTTATTTATTTTTTACAATTTTCACTCATCTTGTAATTCATATTGTGTGGCTGGGGAAAGTGTTTATTTTCTGTGTAAGGAAAAACATTTGTCAATCAAAAATCAAAGTAAACAAACAAACAAACAAAATATATATATTCAGAAATTACATCACCAGACATGATCCAGGTGTGTCTGAAAGGGGCAGGGCCTTCTGGATCTAGAGGCATGATGCTGGCAGTGGCAGACACAAAGAGGCTACCCATAATCCTCTGTGTTGGCATGCCAGTCCCACCAGGAGCCCCAACCCCGCAGCATGTCACATGTCAAACACGTCACGGCTCGGCTCTCCCGTGTTACGGCTCGGGCTGTGGATCTGCGCGTGGGTCTCTGATCAGCTTGTTGGCACGCTCTACTCTATGCTGTGGAGGGGGGTGACTCTGATGAGGAAGTAAGCTTGACGCTCAGGAGCTGGAGGCAGCGCACTACGGGCATCCTGCCCTCTGCATTATTTATGGAGAGACAGAGTGCAGATGCAGTCATGGAGTGAGAGGCCCATTGCCTCACGGCTGTGCCATCACTCACTCACACACACACACACACACACACACACACACACACCTCCAGAGTCAACAGCCAAATAGGTCCCTCTCAAATACTGTTACCGTGATAGCCTTTCAGTTCCATGTTGTGCAGTTGTTTGATAAGGTCTGACGTCTATTGCAGAGTGTTCCAGGGTGTGGCAGAGAAAGGAAAGGGATTATTGTGGGCTGTGGAGTCCTGTGCTGTGCCTGCCAGGCCAGCCTCAAGGTCACCAGATTTGGACTCCAGTCCTGGCCTCCGAGCTCCTGCCAAGCACACTGGCCTTTCTCCAGAAGCCCTCCACCTGGAGTGGGATTTACAGGATTTGTTAAACACACACACACACACACAGCAATGCATACATGTGTGCACACCTTTGCTCGAATCTACCAACCTCTCCCCTCCTCTGCCAATCTCTGCCAATTTCTCCCTGCCTTTCCTCCTCCTCTCCTCTCCTCTCCTCTCCTCTCCTCTCCTCTCCTCTCCTCTCCTCTCCTGTTCTGGGGTTCTGTTCTTCCTTTGGTACCCAAACTCCTCCCTGGCTCATTTGGACTTGTAAAGGTCGCTCTGTCCATGTGGCCCTAAGGCAGCTCACAGTGTGATGTCATCAGTATGTCATCAGTATGATGACGGAGTAAACAGGAAGAACATAAAGATCAGGGATTCTTTCCATTCCTGGTTATGAGTGAGAATAATATCTTGGTCATCATCTTTGGAATGTTCAAGTGTAGTCAGTGAGAATTCTACCAAAAGGGAAAGAGAAATATATATTTGTCTAGTATAGCTATCACTAAGAAAGATCATTATTACTTAGAATAGGGTCCCTAGCATTTTATGTACTAAAGCTACTGAAGGATATAGCAAGGAGATGGACTGAAATTCATAAGTAGACACTATGAAACGCATTACTGATGGCCCAACAAAATCACATGCCTCATCCATCCATCCATCATACCATTCTTCCTTAGAGGGGTAATGTAAACCACTCTACCATAGAGGTCTAACCCAAACCGCTCTACCATAGAGGTCTAACCCAAACCGCTCTACCATAGAGGTCTAACCCAAGCCGCTCTACCATAGAGGTCTAACCCAAACCGCTCTACCATAGAGGTCTAACCCAAGCCGCTCTACCATAGAGGCCTAACCCAAACCGCTCTACCATAGAGGTCTAACCCAAACCGCTCTACCTTGGAGGTCTAACCCAAACCGCTCTACCATAGAGGTCTAACCCAAACCGCTCTACCTTGGAGGTCTAACCCAAACCGCTCTACCATAGAGGTCTAACCCAAACCGCTCTACCATAGAGGTCTAACCCAAACCGCTCTACCTTGGAGGTCTAACCCAAACCGCTCTACCATAGAGGTCTAACCCAAACCGCTCTACCTTGGAGGTCTAACCCAAACCGCTCTACCATAGAGGTCTAACCCAAACCGCTCTACCATAGAGGTCTGACCCAAGCCGCTCTACCATAGAGGTCTAACCCAAACCGCTCTACCATAGAGGTCTAACCCAAACCACTCTACCATAGAGGTCTAACCCAAACCGCTCTACCATAGAGGTCTAACCCAAACCGCTCTACCTTGGAGGTCTAACCCAAACCGCTCTACCATAGAGGTCTAACCCAAACTGCTCTACCATAGAGGTCTAACCCAAACCGCTCTACCATAGAGGTCTAACCCAAACCGCTCTACCTTGGAGGTCTAACCCAAACCGCTCTACCATAGAGGTCTAACCCAAACTGCTCTACCATAGAGGTCTAACCCAAACCGCTCTACCATAGAGGTCTAACCCAAACCGCTCTACCTTGGAGGTCTAACCCAAACCGCTCTACAATAGAGGTCTAACCCAAACCGCTCTACCATAGAGGTCTAACCCAAGCCGCTCTACCATAGAGGTCTAACCCAAACCGCTCTACCTTGGAGGTCTAACCCAAACCGCTCTACCATAGAGGTCTAACCCAAACCGCTCTACCATAGAGGTCTAACCCAAACCGCTCTACCTTGGAGGTCTAACCCAAACCGCTCTACTATAGAGGTCTAACCCAAACTGCTCTACCATAGAGGTCTAACCCAAACTGCTCTACCTTAGAGGTGCAGGAGAAATCTGGAAAAAAACGGAGGGGAAGGGTGTGTGTGTGTGTGGGGGGGGGGGCGTTTACTGGGGGCTCTAATTTCTGTTTCTCTGCACAGAACTGATGCTAGCACATACCTCTCTGAACTGTGGCCTATAAAAGTAAACACTTACTTGCTTGAGGACTGATAGGACCCTGAGTGGAAGTGAGTGACCTCTGTAGTTAAGCAGTGTTTTATTAATGAATTTCATGAAAGTGTTACTAAACATTAGATGGAGTGTAGGTTTATTGTAGAGCCTGGGATAACTGTTGATCACTGTTGAAAGTAATATCTGTGTTCATTCATACAAGGGCACCTTGTAGGTGAGCTCTTTTCAAAGCGCACCTGGCGAAGCAGCAGAATGAAAATCATAATTCTGCGTCTTTGTCTAGCACCAGCAGTAACCCACGCGGAGGGTTGGGGTCGATCCACAGCTAAGCATGGAATCGGAAGGTTAGTGGTGTTGGGCTATTTTAGTGATCGGGAGCATGCTAGAGAGAGAGAGAGAGAGAGAGACAGACAGACAGACAGACACAGAGAGAGAGAGAGAGAAAGAGAGAGAGAGAGAGACAGACAGACAGCGGAAGGTGGCGTGCGAGGGTCTGTGGGGCGAGCGGGTGTCACCCCTTCACCCAGGCGCCAGTCTGCCTCCCTGGAGCCTGAACTCCTTATCCGCCCTTTATGGACTAATCTTCATGTCCCGTGGTCTGGGTAAGGTTTCAGAAGCCTCTAGCCTGTACACCGCATGTATACGCGCACACGGTGGTACACACGTGTGGGAGGAGGGAAGTAGCTGTGGCCTTGACCTCTTTGACCTCTCTCCATGCACTCATTCTCCCTCACACACACACACACACACACGTACGCACGCACACACGGGTCCTGTTCAGTAGAACGAAATGAGTCAGTCATCCTGTCAAACTTTCAAAGCAATCTTTCCTTCTCATGCTCTTTCTCTCATTCCTTCTCTCTCTCTCTCTCTCTCTCTCGCTCTCTCTCTCTCTCTCTCTCTGTCTTTTCTCTCTTCTTACTCCTCCTTTCACCAAACTACATTAAACCACATTAAAATCCACAATCAGGAATCATAGCAGCCTCCAGGCAGGTATTTGTCTACACTGCTGCACACATATCCGCTATCCTCCCAGACTCCCCATGCGTTTCTTCTGCTCCTGGTGAGGAGTTGAACCTTGACAGATCAGCGACTGGCATATACTGGATGTGGTTTTACTCTCTGGGAAATGTAATGCCTGCAGACATGCCGTGCAGCTGAAACCCAGGAGGGAAACAGATTTTGAGAGCAGACTTCTTAAGGGGCAAAAAAAACAAAAAAAACAAAGACAAAACAAACCGGAAATGATGATGACCGAATCTTTCTTACCGAGCTGAAGCTCTGCCCAGTTGTGAATGAGGCTCAGTTTGACATGGGGGTCCTCTGGCTCTTGGGTCTTCAGGGCCATTTCCTGTGTGGCTGAAGCATCTGCTCTGTGTGCTAATGAAGCAGAAGGTTCAGCCATTAATTAGAAGAGAAAAAAGACTACAGAGTGTCACTGTACAGAGAGCAAGAACGAGGGTGAAGGAGTTCTTCATCAACTACTAAACCCAGGGAGGTGCATAAGTACAAGTGCCCGCCATCTTGGTTGAGATGTGTGTGTTTGTGTTTGTGTGTGTGTGTGCGTGTATAAGGGAGAGGTTCCAAAGCAAGGTGTGATGGAGATCGTGTGACGGAGACCCTCTCAGGAGGGTTAAAGTGGGTGTTCTGTCCACTGGGTCAGGGTGCAGGTCAGAGTACTTATCCAGGTTTGAGAGTGGGTGTGATTTCTGCCCTCAGCCTTTACTACATAAGGTTGGAGGATCGGGGCTTTCTTTGCTTACTCCTTAACGGAAAAGCCATGGAGATGAGAAAAGGTCCCAGAGGCAGTCGGCGGAGGGCATTAGAACACATATGTGTGGCAAACGACCTGTGCAGAGTGAGCTAGTGGAGGTGGGAGAGTGCTAATTGGTGGACTGCTCCTGTCTGTCCCAGCCCTAAAGGTTAAAATGAATAAGACTGATGAGACCGCCCCAAAGATACCCCTCCCTCTCTCTCTCTCTCTCTCTCTGCAGAGCATGATCTATGACTGCAACCTCTGTCCACACAGGCGAGCGTGTGTGGCAGTGAGTGTGTGAATGGCTGTGTGCGATCCTTGAGGCTCTGTGGTGAGTTGTAAAATGGCTCCCTGGTCAAGCGGCTGAGTGCTAAAGCACGAGCCGTCTGGGCGAGCGGATTATCTGTGGAGAAACGGCAGGAAACCGCTGGGCGTTGAGAAGAAAAGAGACATGACAAGATGGAGAAGGGCAGAGAGAGATGGAGGGAGAGGGAGAGAGAGGGAGGGAGAGGGAGAGAGAGGGAGGGAGAGAGAGAAGGAGGGAGGGAGAGAGGGATAGAGAGACTGAGATAAAGAATGGAGAGCGAAATACATACCCCGCAACTGCTGACTCTTCTCTGCTCTGCAGGAAATGTGCTTCGCTGAAAATGTTACTTTCTGCACCTCAGAGTGGGGGGTGGGGTTGCCCATGTGTGTATCATTATTCCACCATCATCTGTCTGAAGGGATCCTCACTGGAGGCTAAATACGTTCCGCTCGAGCTCATCGGAACGCGTGCTGCACACTGTGTGATTGCATCCTCAAAATTATAATCATAATCATCATCTCATCTTCGGCAGTGGCACTTGTCGTAATGGTTTACGTTTGGAATCATAGGACCGTAATCCAGCTGTTCCAGCTGTCGCTTTGCTGGCGATATGGAGCGGTGCCCGAGTGTGTGACTGTTAAATCCGAGAGCCGTGCCTCAGCTGCCAACCTGGGCAGGCCAAGCCAGTAGTTCCACCTCACGGTCACAAGGGGGCGCCATCTCATTGTGAACGATTGATTGGCTTGCGAGCAGCTCTGGATGGTCAGCAGCCTGGTGAAACTGCCTTCCTCTGGGAAGTGCGATGGGTGAGAGTGTGTGGCATTTAACTCGGTCAAAACCGGTCAGGATCACAACCTGAAGTACTCAGCGGTGGCTCCCAGCTCTAGGCTTGTGTTCCCTTTTTCATCATTCATTATAACAAAGCAGAAACTCGGTCAGGTCTGCTCACAGTCCTCGTGCCACAGAAGTGTCAGTAACCCCAAGGAGAGTTGGGCAGGGCACCGCTTCGGTTTTTCCGTTCAATCCGTCCTTTTTAACAGCTTGCTTTCTTGCTTTCTTCCTTTGGTGATCTCCGCAGAACTTCCGCCGTTTCCTTGACAACTCAGTCCAAGCACGATGTAGACTCGATCCGTTGCACGTAGAAGCAACCAATTTATGGGATACATGCAGTGGCGTATTATGTGGACAGCGTGGATGTGTTTGGAACTCCGTTGGAGTGTTTATCAAAGATGCACAGAGCCGTGCAGTCGGAAGTATCTTCGGCGTCGGCATCTGTTGGCAGTACCCTGGATTTTCCCTGGCTCACAGCACTCGATTGAGTTCAGCAGCGAATTTAAATAAATTGATGTGTTTCGCACATCTATGGACATTTAAACAAGGACTCCATTACCTCCGGTGTGCAGCTGACATCTTTGGGCGCTGCAGCCCACAGCATTGCTGGGATGCTCTGGCAACTTTAACACAAGGTCGTGGAGAGATCGGAAGAATCCCAGTGTGTCCGGATCATCTTACAAGAGCCCGTCTCCCAGGAGCAGACGGAAGTGGGGCATGAAGTTGTTTCCACTTTGAGTTGTGTACAAACACACATGGACATGCACACGCGTGTGCACACGTATCCACCTCTCAGAAGGGAAGGGATCCAAGCATGACCTTACCAGGACTGTTTGGCATTGTTGATAAATCTACCTCCTATACATGCGTTTGCAAGTACACTCACTCGGAGCCTAGCATGTCAATAAAGACTTGGACAGACCTCTCACCCAGAAGCTATACACACCATATATGAAGCTCAGGTCTTTGTTGGTCTCTGAAGCCCATATTCTGTCCGATGCACATTACAGCGCTATCCATTTAACCTATTGTGCTGTTAAGTACTGTACTTAACACTACACTATGCACTCCATTATGCAATGCACTTAACGCTACACTACATATTACACTATTTGCTACACACTACACTCTACGCTACATATCACTCTACTTACTACACTACACACTACATTACACTACACTCTTTCATACCTGCTGCCCTTAACACCACTACACTCTTAATTTCGGCCACTCTGATTCCCCCAACTAACCTACCCTCACTAGCAGAAGGCCTCAACACCTACACCTTCAGAGACCTGAATTATTCTCACCATAAATATATCAGCACCTGTGATTGTGGCAGGCCTGGGGTCAAGGTTGCATAAATGTGTCAGCACCTGTGATTGTGGCAGGTCTGTAGTCAAGGTTGCGTTTGAGCCACGAATCCTCCTGGTGACACAAAGGTATTGAACAATAAATGAAATTAGAGGGGAGATTGGTTAGCGGGGTCAGCTAGCACAAGGCCCTCACGCTACCCTGGCCCCACCCCAGACTTGGTTCACCCATCCCTCACCGATGCCCCCTGAGGTGAAATAGGCCCAAAATGAAGTTTAATAATAATGAACAAATGTGTTTTGGATGACTATACACAACTGCCATCATTTCAGCACTGAAAATGTTTTTGGTACCCCACACAATGACTGCACTTCAAGCCCACACACGAAACGAATCCTTTATAACTGTGACTCTGTAACAGTTTTTAAAAACTTTTTTTTTTTAACAGTTTATAATAATAATAATTATTATTATTATAATTATTATTATTATTTTGCATGATATTTGTTCCTGGCATCACAGCTAGCCTCTCTGTACTTTACAGTTCATAATATTCCTTTGTACTTTAATTTTGTACCTACTAAAGTGGAATTTGATTGTCACTGCCAGAGAGTACATGCTTGGTTAAACTTTATTTGACAGCTGAAATTTGTGGTCACTGTGCTCAACAGTATTGAATTTGGATGGAGCAGTTTGGCGTGAGCTCGTCTGCTAGGGAGTCACTGACTCGTGAACACGCGTGTCTGTGTTTATCTATCATGCGTCGGTGAGCAAGTGAACTCCGAATAACTGACGTACTTGTCATCCAAGCTTTGCTGTGGTGTGTGTATCTTTCACTAGCATGTTTCACCGACAATGTGTATCTGTTTGGAGGAGAGTCTTACGCGTGGGACAGTTGGCACGTTTCAGGGAAATTTGGGCAGGACAGCTATCAGGGTTTCACTGCCACTTGAACTTCTCTCTTAATCTGTACCTGCCCTTGGTTATTAGATGCACGTGCACACACACTCAGAGTCAGACTCAGACTCAGACTCAGACACACAAGCACAGACGCACACGCTGATGCACGCGATCGCACTCTCACACTCAAGCCAACTCTCTGGTCCCTCTCTCAGCCTGTTGGTTTTTCCTTCTCTCTCTCTCTCTCTCTCTCTCTCTCTCTCTCTCTCTCTCCCTTCCCTCCCCTGCTCCTCCACCTCTCGCTTCCTGCCTGAATCTCAGAGGGTGGAGTGGAGACGTCCTAGCCCACAGGGTTGCGCTCCTGGGTGTAGAGCAGGGCGAGTGCTCCTCACTCCTTTCTCGCGCTCCCTTTCCCTGTTCTGTCTTGCTCCACACTTCCTGGAGTGCTCAAAGACCTGAACTAGGTTTTGCTATGATTTGGGCAGCATGAACACACCTTCTGTGAAGATTCACCTGCAGAATGGGGTCCACTTGAGAACATACATGTATCAGGTAGGAACAGACAGACCTCAGCCTGTCTTTGTGCGAGCACTTGTTGCTATGATGTTGTTGTTGTTGTTGTTTACATGTGTGCTGCCACCGGTGTCTCCTTGCTGATTCCAGTTGGATTGTGCATTACATAAGAAAATGCTTTATAGGTAACAATGAAACCATGAGACATTCAAAGGTAGCATTCCTATTCAGTGTGCGTATGTTCTGCATGTGTTTGTGTGTGTGTGTGTGTGTGTGTGTGTGTGTGTGTGTGTGTGTGTGTGTGTGTGTGTGTGTGTGTGTGTGTGAAAGTTGTGTAATTTTATTTCTAATTGCTCTTTTTGAGTACCGGTATTTCAAAAACAAATATGAAAATGAATTATTAAACAGGTGACAGCAAAGCAGATTCCCACTGTAATATTTGCTAATGGTCTCTGTGTTAAACCATGTAACACCAGATCACTAAAAACAGCAATATTAATGCTGTCAACATACGATTGCACTAACAACCATAGACCTCTGTGTTGAGTGCTAAGTCACCTCTCTGACCAGTCTGACATTCCTGCTGTCCTGTGAGCATCCTGACAAATCCCCGTCATCCGCACTGACTAAGAAGTGCCGACTCCTCAAAGCACTCGTGCAAGTTCCTGTCTGGCCCCCGTCTTTCCTCCTCCATCGAATGATATCGTGACTAAAAAATATTGTGATGCGCCAGCCCTAGGCGGGAGAACTGTGTCCCAGCTGCACGGCGTAAGTGGAGCAGCAGCGGAGGCGGCGTGTGTGAAGCGATGCGGTCGCTCCAACAGCACTGTACGTCCCAAACATGGGGCCCCCGAGGGGGAGCGCCTCCTCTCTGTCCGTCAGCAGCCCATCTGTCGGTCACAGTTCAGCTGGAGCTGTGTCACCGCAGACCTGTACGCTTGTGCTCGGTGAGATCAGCGGATGTTTGGCGGGTTTGCGGCTTGTGGCTGTTGTCTTCTCTTTTAAGGGCATTTGTTGTTGTTGTTGTTGTTTAGAGTATCTGTTTTTCCCTGTGCAGATTCTCTTGTTACTCTGTGGTATCGCTCTGCTCCAGGTTTAAGACTGTGGCAGGCGTCCAGTGCTCCAGTGCCCAGCATGTGTGTAAGTTTACTGCTGATTAAAGCCAAGCTGGGCTCTGTTGTTTTTTGGCCTGCCGGGGACCTTGCTACACATCCGTGTGTGTGTGTGTGTGTGTGTGTGTGTGTGAGTGACTGTGTGTGAGTGTGTGTGTGTGTGAGTGTGTGTGTGTTTGTGTGTGTGTGTGTGTGTGTGTGTGTGTGTGTGTGTGTGTGTGTGTATGAGCATAACGTTTTGCTCTGCTATGCTATCCTTCATATGTACAGACTGTGTTATACACTGGAGAGCTATAATGCAGTCTGGACAAAAATCCAGAGAAAGAAAATATGTCAGAAAAACTAAGAGAGAGAGAGAAACCTTGTCTGGAAGAAATTTTGTTTTCTGTATAATAAAGAATGCATGTGTTTTGAGTAGCATGCTGAAACCAGACAACAAACAAGTTTATTGATGTATTTGATGTGTAATCTTTGCTCCACTTGTCTTGTGTGGGTCATTTCTCTCTAACAGGATTCATGTTTTCCGAGCGAGTCCTCACTCATCTCCTGTGAGCCTCGGTGTGTTACTCACCAAGTTAAAAGAACCTCAGTAAACCAAGGGAAGCCGAAAGAAAAAAAAGATTGTTAATGGTCTAATTTCAGAACTTCATATTCTCTTTGGGATTAGCTAATTTCTCACACCTGACTACAAGACTACAGGATTATAGGACTATAGGTCTATAGGACTTCAATATTACAGGACTACAGGATTACAGGACTATAGGATTACAGGATTACAGGACTACAGGATTATAGGACTATAGGTCTATAGTACTTCAATATTACAGGACTACAGGATTATAGGACTATAGGTCTATAGGACTTCAATATTACAGCACTACAGGATTATAGGACTATAGGTCTATAGGACTTCAATATTACAGCACTACAGGATTACAGGACTACAGGATTATAGGACTATAGGTCTATAGGACTTCAATATTACAGGACTACAGGATTATAGGACTATAGGTCTATAGGACTTCAATATTACAGCACTGCAGGATTATAGGACTATAGGTCTATAGGACTTCAATATTACAGCACTACAGGATTACAGGACTACAGGATTATAGGACTATAGGTCTATAGGACTTCAATATTACAGCACTACAGGATTATAGGACTATAGGTCTATAGGACTTCAATATTACAGCACTACAGGATTATAGGACTACAGGATTTTAGGACTATAGGTCTATAGGACTTCAATATTACAGGACTACAGGATTACAGAATTACAGGACTACAGGCTGCTGCCGTCCACTTTTGGATGGCAGACCATTTGCACTCGAGCAATGCCACTGACGCATGTAAAAACCTAAGCCTGATTGCACTAGCTCAAACCCCACGATCACACCACTACCGTGTTAGCGTTAGGAGTGTGAGTACACTCCATCACCCGGACAGCGTCCAGGCCGGTGGTGGGAATCCAACGGACCACGCATGTCACAAAAAGGGTGGCAGCCCATGTTTGTGCCCTTCTAAGGGCGTGTCTAGGACAGGGGCCAGCGAGGGTAGGCACAGGGATGGCGTTTGGGATGAAGAGGGCGATGAGTGCAAGTCTTGCCCCGTGCGTATCTCCATCTTTTTGTAGTTGTGTGTGACTCCCTGTCACTTGCGTCCAGCGCCTTCTGGGTTGTCGTGCGTGAGCACGCCCCCGGGGGTGGGGGTGAGGTGGCCAGGTGGAGCAGGACGGGGGGGCCGCGTTCATGCCTCCTGCCTCTTTAAATGCATGCTGGCATGCTTTCAGCAGAAGATTTGTTGTCTGAGCTCTAAATTAACTTTGCGTGGGAATGATTGATGACAGCGGCAGCGGGCCTGGATCAACTTCGTCTACGCGCAGCGATGAGCAGCGTCTCTGCAGGGCAGCGCGCCGCGCTGTAGATCGCCTTTCTCAGGAAGCTCGCTGTTGTAGCAGAGGTTCCTGTTGTGCAAAATAAGAAGTTAAGGGGTAATTATCAGAGCAGAAAGTGTTTGTTTGCATGAAAATATTATATAACATGATAAATAAAGACTATTACAGAAAAAACCTCTCAGAACTATTGTGTATTCACGAATCTAAATGGAAGGATGAAGACAACCTGTTTAAGTTCAAATCAGATCATGATATAACATTCTTCTTTGTTATTATTATTTTAGTGTACACGAGGTTAGCATCATTAGTCTTCCTGTGATGACAAATAAGTGGTGTTGCATGTTAGAAATGGAGGTGTGATCAGTTTTGTTAAGGTTCCCCTACGTATTCCCACCACAGAGGCGTAGCAGGAGCTTCCAGCCTCTTTTCTAGATATATGTGTGTGTGTGTGGGTGTGTGTGTGTTAAAGAGGAAGTTCCGCGATGACACCTGTTTTCCACACGCCAAACGTTCAGTGTGGAACGTGATGCCTAAAGGACAGATTGTTGAGGGTTGGTGTTGCCATGACACTGACATCAAGCTGTATTTGTGTCAAGTGGATGAGAAACGTCACTAGTATGTGTTTGCATGCTAGTGCTGCCTCTGGAACAGGGTGACCGTTTAACATGGTGGCTAAAGGATAATGTCGAGTCAACCTTGCGAGCCTAGTGTGCCCTCTGACTAAAAGAACCTATTAGAGCTAGCGTGAGGATGCAGCGACAGCACACAGAACTCCAGGACCTGTACAGCAGTGGGTGCTTAGACCTGATTGGCTCTCTCACCTGTACAACAGTGGGTGCTTGTACCTGATTGGCTCTCTCACCTGTACAGCAGTGGCTGCTTGTACCTGATTGGCTCTCTCACCTGTACAGCAGTGGGTGCTTGTACCTGATTGGCTCTCTCACCTGTACAGCAGTGGCTGCTTGGACCTGACAGATTTTCTCACTTCTTCCTCAACTCTCAGTGTGTCATGCACAAGTCAAGTCATAAAATTGGTGTTGGAGTGGGTGATTTGCAAATGTACCATAGGTATTTAAATGTCATATCTTTGCTAAACAACCATCATGACCTTTTTTTTTAATGGAAAATTTTACTGTGTTAATTATTTACTGACTGGCAGATGCAGTTGCTGTCATAGAACAGAACAGCTGAGCAGCTGCTGTAGTGGAGTTGGGAAAGAGCTGAGGTTTTGGAAATAGAGAAATCTTTTCCTTACTCGTTCTCTGTTTTTTTGTCTTTCTCACCCTGTCACATTTTCTCCCTCTCTTTTTCAGTCTGTCTGTTAGGAAACAATTCTCATTTTCTGTTTCTGCTGTTTGCAGTACCATATGTAGAGTACAAAATCTCATTTTAATGTAAAACTAATTTGCATGTACTGTATTACACATAATCAATCCTCTGTTACCATGCAGCTCAGCTTTTTAGACAGCAGTACAGAACATTCATGTCTAAATACTAACTAGAGTAAATTATTTTTTAATAACAAGCTGTAGTTTTGTAGATTGCTGACTCTGGTTCGCTGTAAACTACTACTACTAATTAGTTCAGTTCTTGCAAAGATAAGAGCCAGATTTATTGAAAAGAATCTGTCACTGCTACTGGAAGCGTGGATATATGGATGTTTTGAGCTACCACAGCCTAATTGTACTGTTCCAATTCCTTTCACTGGTATAACTGACCTACAACCTACACTGGCAATGCCAAATGATGACACAAGGTAACGTTGTATATACGTGTAAACAACAGTGCCATTATGACTGTTTTCTGTCACTTTGATCATTTGCACCACATCGGTTACTTAGTCCAACCATCTGGTGCCGTTGACGGCTGCATGACTCATCGTTGTTATTTTTTTTCTTCTCCTCATCGCCACTTTTCCTCACATACTTTTTTTCATAACGGCGCTGCATTATGGCTGAGCACATGTGCAGCTTTGGGCCATGTGACGTGGTGGAGGAAGGCGCTAAAGACGGTCCCTGGGCTATAGCGGGTCCCTTCTGCCAGATTGCGGTGCTTTGTGTGTGTGTGTGTGAGTGTGTCTGAATGTGTGAGTATGTGAGTGTGTGTGTGTGTGAGTGTATGACTGTGCTCATATGTAAACCTTGGAGCATTAGTGAGTTAGGCAGGTCTCCAGGATCTTGGCTCTACAGCATCTACAAACTGGTCTGGCTTGCCCTGCCTCAGTGTTATGTTGCATATGTTTAACTGGGCATGGAGTGTCCTGGAGAAACACATATAGAGACACCCATAGCCTCATCCTCGCCGAGCTGGGGACACGCGTTTGGGTCAGGTGACCGCCGTCAGGATGGCACGTAAAACAGAGGCAGGCTATCCAAAGAAAAGGCCCCGACTCTCTTCTTACAGTACCTGCCGCCCTGCCAGAGCTCTGTCCCTCTCTGTGTGTGCTGTTGCTCGGCTTTCTGCACATCTAACCACGTCATTCCAATAGAAAAAGCCCATTCACACAAAGCACCCCATTAGCCTGCTAATTGAGCCCATGTTCAGAGAAATGGGCTTTCTGAGAGAGGAGGAGTGAGAGACAGGAACACAGACAGACAGACAGCAGACTGTGCAGCAAAACGATTCATTGTGATTTCATGGTGTCATGGCAACCAAAAAATGATTCAAATTCTGAATTCAAATATTCAGGAATCATCTTCAGATGTGACTTGTCAAATACATATTGGCCAGTCCTAGTTTAACAGGTATGTGCAAAGGAGTGACCGCACATGATAGCGCACGTTGATTCAGAGGTCATCTCATGAGCAGTTACAGAATTCTGCCGGCATGTGTCACAGCATATAGCTGCAGCTGAAAAATAATGTCAGTAATGAGAAAGCAAAAGTGACCGTGTGGTTTTGGCTTAAGCGCAAGATCGGCTGTCTAACGTAAAGACATGGAGAAGCCCAGTGCCTGTGATGATACATGCCTCTGCTATACTGCATTCTGTACTGGGTGATGTTCTCATGCCAGGGATATGGTGACGTGAGTACTGGAGACACTTTCTGTTCCTGTAAAGGATCTTGAGCAGTGCTGTACAGGAGCAACATCTAGTTGAATAGATGGGGATTTAGAATCATTGATCAGGGTGCCATGTGAGTTTAACTGTCTTTCTGCTCAGAGATGCATCGTTCTCCCAGTCCTGTGCCATTAGATCCAGTGATCTAATTAGTGCCAAATCAATGCGTTCTTCAGGTCTGTGTGATATAAAGTAGAGGACAACTGGAGCAGAAATATCTGTTAAGAGACTTCTGAAATGCTAATGAAGTGCAAGGCTGCCCAGAAACAGGAAGCTTTATTTAGTAAACCTCAGGTTTCCAGTTTCAGCAGTCGTGGGATTGAGAAGGCTTGACTAAAGACTGCTTCTTGCGAGAGAGAGAGAGAGAGAGAGAGAGAGAGAGAGAGAGAGAGAGAGAGAGAGATATGAGGGGAACTAGAGAAAACAAAGGGAAGAGAGACAGAGAAAGCCAGGAGAGAGCTCTCATTGCATTTTGGTGTTGGAGGTGAACAGATATGTTTGTAGTGAGGGATCTCTGCCTCTCCAACATGGTCTGTGTTCCTGATGTCATCTCATGCACAGTATGAACGGTAATGTATTAAACCCGTGACTCAGCTCATCATCATGAAAAGAAAACTTTACTGTCCTCAGAGGGGGAGAAGAGAGACTGCTTTAAAACAAAAGCAAAAAAAATGTATGATGAGAACTTTCCATCAAATCTGTTTCTCGGTCTCCAACATGACAGAGAAATCCAGCCGTGTTGTCAACACACCGGTGTTGTTGACACCATCCAGGCGTCACTGTGATCATGAGAACCCAAACCCAAACGTGGCCAGTGTGTGGCTAGCATGTGGCCAATTAGCATGTGGTTAGCGTGTGGTTAGCATGTAGAATGGCATGTGGCCTGTGACTGCTGTGTTTAGGTTGCTGTACACTGCGTTTCATTCCCCAATCCCAAGCATTCCAGAACAGGAAGACAGAGGAATCCTTCAAGTTATCTGGGCTCAGTCTCACAAAGCCACTTCTTTATATGTAAAATATTATATTACTATTAGCCTATTTCTGTTCCTATATTACTGAAAATATATTACATAATATACAGTATTACTGATACTATATCACTGATATATTACTGATACTATATTACTGATACTATATTACTGATACTATATAACTGATACTATATTACTGATAATATATAACTGATACTATATTACTGATAATATATTACTGATACTATATTACTGATAATATATAACTGATACTATATTACTGATACTATATTACAGATAATATATAACTGATACTATATTACTGATAATATATAACTGATGCTATATTACTGATACTATATTACTGATAATATATAACTGATACTATATTACTGATACTATATTACAGATAATATATAACTGATACTATATTACAGATAATATATAACTGATACTATATTACTGATACTATATTACTGATAATATATAACTGATACTATATTACTGATACTATATTACTGATAATATATAACTGATACTATATTACTGATACTATGTTACAGATAATATATAACTGATACTATATTACTGATAATATATTACTGAAAATATAACTGATAATATATTATTGATCATTTATTACTGATAATATATTACTGAAAATATTACTGATAATATATTATTGATCATATATTACTGATACTATATTATCAGTGGACAGTAGAGACAGTGAGACAGTAGTTCCAATGTTTGGACTAGAGAGATAGATGAGTAAAACTTTAAAAGAACAATAAACCTTTAAAACAACAATAAGGAATTTATAACTGGTTTAACAATAAGAGTGAAAAGGTACTGATCACTTATTATATTATTATATTACAAAAGGAATGTCACAGTTACAATGCTTCAAAAGCTGATTCGAAGTCGCAAGACAAATTTTAAGTGCAACCTTATTTTCCAATTTTGAAAAACTTTGATATAAAACAATGTTTTGATGACAGCCTCAGATGTTTAGTCTTATGCATTTATGAGGCAGTGTAAGAGGTTGTATTCCCTTTATCACATTTCTCTGCATGGCGACACAGCAACCAGGCCCACTGCACACCATCACACCCATCCAGCCTGCTGGGTCGTCTGCTCCCCCTGGGCCCACACGGCCGGCGCTTGGCTGACACCCAAACCTATGCATTTTTTTATGTATTTATTTATTTATCTGTTGGTTTATTTATGTATTAGCACATTGTGATGCCAAAGAATAAAATGGAGAGTTTTTTTTTTTTTACTGTGACTGAAAGCTCCGTCTGCCTCTGGGCTGCTTCTTGAGCTGGCGCTCCCATTGCTTTGGCCCGTGACAAAATCAGATGAACTCAGTGACTCATTTTCTGACTCTGGCTTCCCTGCGCTCCCTCCCTTCAGCTGGGCTGCATAATTGGGAAGAAAAGTGAAGACACACAGTGTCCTTTTTTCCCTACGGCCTGCAGGATCAGATAGGTGTGTCCGACAGCCAGAACACAGTCCTACTAACGTGGACAAAAGATGTACTCAAGCCTGCCTTTCTTCAGAAATCACTTTATTACACTTTATTCTTCTCTCCGTGGCCACCCCGCCCCCCCGTTATAAAGCATTCTTGGGTGTGTGAAAACGCTCCATAATTTGAACTCATTATTTTTATTAAGGCGGTGCAGGGACGGCTTCAGTCTCGATTACAGAGGCACTCGGAAACAGAGACGCTACAGAGGCCTCTCTGTATGGAGCGTGGGCAGGCACAGGGCCGAGCGCATGTGAAACGCGCCCATGCCAGCCCGACTCCGCTGTCCCCGTATTACAAGCCTTCTTAGTCCTACGGTCATCACATCTCATGAGTGTAACGTTCCATGAGTCAGTAATGTCCTGTGGAACACTCGTGTGGAGGATCGGTCCCGTACAGACAGTTGTGGGTCACTATACCTGCAGCGCGGGGATGTATAGTGTGCTTATGTCAAAACTATTCCCATTTTGTACTTTTTTCCCCTCTGGTGCCAAGACTGTGTAAACCGGAAGGGCAGCCAGGAGAACTTCAGTGAGTCAATGGAGTTCCTCAGCTGGTGTGTGTCCCCAGAGCACAGCAAACGACAGAAAGTGATGCGCCTCTCAACAAAAATCCCTCAGGCGCTCACTGGGTTTGTTACTTTTTCTCCACAAGGTGGAGCGACCAGTGGCGTTAATCGCTGCAGTGAGCAAATTACACATGGCCACGCTGTTAGGTTCAGATTGCCAAATTGTCAGATTGTCAGATTGCCGTTGTCAAATCTAACAAACAAAAAAACAAGAACAAATTTGACCAAAAAAACTCCCAAATTCGACCTTTTTCCCCCAAAACTGCATCAAGACATGTGGCTGAGCTTGTGGGTATGCTTAGTGGCCCCATGTGTGAACTGCAAAGGAGGGATGAGGTCGTGCCAGTGCAGCCTAACTCAAATGTAGGCTAGATGGACTGCAATGCTGCACTACTGATCTGGAGGGAGGGGCAGCTGGCAGACACGCCCCTGTCCACGCCCCTGTCCACGCCCCTGTCCACGCCCCTGTCCATCCACTAACATCCCTGCATGTTCTTGAAAACAAAATTCTAATTATTACTTCCAGTCATTTTCTGGGACATCGGATTCTCCTCAGTGATCTATACGGGCAACTGAGCATTTAGAGGAACTCAAGGCTTAAACAATGCTGAGTACATACTACACGCTATGCTATATACATTGTGTAGTTGCATACTACATTTCTCTGTCTCACTCTTTCTCTCTCACTCTTTCACGCTCTGTGCAGGAGTTTGCAACGCTGACAAAGGAGTTGAATACATGCCGTGAGCAACTTCTGGAGAAAGAGGAGGAGATCTCAGAACTTAAAGCAGAGAGGAACAACACCAGGGTGTGTGTGTGTGTGTGTGTGTGTGTGTGTGTGTTTGTGTGTGTGTGTGCCAGATTGTGCTTATTGTTTGGCTTTAAGGCTATTCTCTCTGGGCCTTTGTAATAGTGATTTATGCTATTTGGGAAACATGCCTGTATTCTTGGTGATCACAAGACAGTGATGGTTGTCAGTTGCTTTTAGAAAGTTTACAAGTCTTTGCTTGTATTTATGAATGTGAAATTCCATTTTTTCTAGTTATTTTTAATTGGTTTTGCAATTTAATGACATTATAGCCAATAAACAATTCTCTTTAAAACACAGCCCCTAATTCATAATGCTGTCCACTGCATTTTTAAAGCATTGTTTGTGTATGTGTATGTATGTGTGTGTGTGTGTGTGTGTGTGTGTGTGTGTGCGCGCGGGCACATGTGTGTATGTGTGTTTGTTTGTGTGCCTGTGTGTTCTGCAGCTCCTGCTGGAACATTTGGAGTGTTTGGTATCCCGTCACGAACGTTCTCTGAGGATGACTGTGGTGAAGAGACAGGCTCCTCCTCCGTCCGGTGTCTCCAGCGAGGTTGAGGTTCTGAAGGCTCTGAAGTCTCTGTTTGAGCACCACAAGGCCCTGGATGAGAAGGTAAAACTTTGATACAAACCCTCTAACCGCTTTTGCTATTGAGTGTTAACGTTAGTCTAAAATGGCCAAACCGCATCGTTAATATTGAGTGGATTTGAACCATAATCCCTCTAACACGCTGTTGGAATTACTGCTGGTGTTGTGAGTGTGATGGAACGCGCTTGGCTGTAGTTGTTGCCTGGGTGATCTTCGCTTGCTGTTTTCCTGGCAGGTGCGTGAGCGGTTGCGTGTGGCTCTGGAGAGGGTGACTACCCTGGAGGGGCAACTGGCTGCCACCACTCAGGAGGTATGGCCCCTGTGTGTGTGTGTGTGTGTGTGTGTGTGTGTGTGTGTGTGTGTGTGTGTGTGTGTGTGTGTGTGTGTGTGTGTGTGCGCGTGCGTGTTGTCTGTGTACATCTGTCTTGGTGTGCATTGTGTTGGGGATTTAGCATCTCTGGAACAGAAATTAGTTTGTTTTGTTTTTTTTTCCATTTCCAAAATGAACAGATCTGATAGGTCAGTTGCTTTGAAAACAGTCTATGGATTCAGTAATTCTGCTGAATATGAGAATATAGTACTTCCTTTCTTCTGTACCCGTCATGATAAGTAATGAGTGGGTGACTGTTTAAAGCTGTGTTCCTGTGGAGAATTCAGTTTAAAACACTGAAAAATGACTTTATCCTGTACAGGACAATCTGGTGCCATTAGAGTAGACACACAGCGATCATTTTACATTTGTGAACGAATGTCAGTTTATTTATATGACTGGATATCTGGGTCAAAGCTTAGAGTGATTACTGAGCATTCACACTGCATGTGCATGGGTGTGCAAAGCCCTTACAGAGACAAATGTAAATGAAACATCTGTATACCTGCCCTTTAAAACTGAAAGACTGAAAATAGAACTCAGTGTGTGTGTCCCAGAGACCCAGGGATGGAGAGAGTGAAAGAGAGAGAGAGAGAGAGAGACAGGGAGAAGGAGTGAGAGGGAGAATGTTTGTGTACAGTATAGGGGGTTGTTAAGCTCCAGAGTGTGTGTGTAGTGCGAGAACCGCCCCACACACACACATGCACACACAAACACGACGCAGCACTGAGGAGAGTCTCAGCAGGACACACACCAGAGCTGGACAGTGTAGTGTTCACTGGCAGAAACACAGCAGCACGTCATGTGTGCCGAAACACAAAGACAGGCTTTCTCCTCTCTCTGTTTTTCAGCTTCTTTTCTCACGTCTTCTCTCTGTCTCTCAGCCTCTTCTCAGAGCCTCTCTCTCTAGCTCTCTTTCTGCTCGCTCTCTCTCTCTCTCTCTCTCCTTCTCCATCATTTGACGTCCAGTGAGTAAGTGGCCCCCGAGCTGAGCTCCACGCTCTGTTACACTGCCGTACTTGCACAATCTGGGTGTTTTTATTGTGCTTTAAATGTTACCTCTGATATAAGAACATCGGCTTTGGTGTAAGCGCGTGGAATGGGGCATAACGCACCGTGCTGTGTTCCTACAGACTTCTGCCTGACACCGAGGGAGGAGTTCATCTGCACAATGCCCTTCCCACATCCATCCTTCATGTTAGAATGAATCATTATAAAGACCTTCTCAGAAATGCATGAAAATCATGCAACCCTTATCAAAATGCTTACCTGCAAATATTCATCGACATATTTAAATCTCATATTTAAATTTAAATTTAAATCATTTTTGGTCCACATTCATTATGTTGCTGTGTTGAACTCCGGTATGCATGGATTCATATGTAAATTGCACCTCCCCCGCCCCCGTGTTTTATTAATACCATAATAACATGGTGCTTTGAAGCACAATGATAAGTTTAATTCTCCAAAATGGGAATTTGTCTAATCTTATCTCTTCTCCATTTAAGTGGGAGAAAGGAGTGTTTCCAATAAAAGCAATGCCGTAAAATCCCGCTCTGATGAAGCAAGCGCGTCTTCGGCACGTGGGACAGGACATCACATCACATGAGTCATAGTAAACACACATAGTAAACACACATGCACCGTGGTCAGGAGGAGTTGCTGTCTGACGTGTTTCTGCAGATTTCACAGAGGCTGTGCTCTGTGTCCCCAGCTCACTGTGGTGAGACAGGAGAAAGAGAAACAGACCGACGGGAATGCTAAGGACAAAGTGGACGGCTCCAAGCCAACCTGGAAGGTACGGCGCTCACTCACGGAACAACCTGGAGCAAAACTAGTGGAATCCAAACGAGCTCGCGTTGGGCTTTAGTTTTACACATCAGTGTCCAGGCGTTTTGTTGTAATATTATTAACATTATTTTAAGTATTTAAACATGCAAGCTAAACTTCATTTACGTTTTTTTTTACTACTTTCGACCTACAGTATCTTTGTCATGCTTCATTCCGAATAACCCACATTTTTGCAAGATATCATATTACTGTTGGTTATAAAAACATTGTCCCTGCTGACACTACGTAAGAGGGCAGAATGCCAAGTCATGCTCACATCAGCGGCAGGTTATAATCCGGTATTTTTTCTTAACGCACTGTGTGTGTTATCAGTGTTGTGAGTGGGCTCTTTTCCCTGCACACCCCCCCATTCACTACGGATTACGTTCTGCGCGCGCATTCTCGCGCACATCCCCGGTTCACTTGCGTCTCCCCTTAAATCATCATTTAACCCCGCACTGTTACACCAACTGTAGTTATGAGTCCGCTCGTAATGGCTGAGGTATTGTCGGGCTTTTAAGGACGAACATTCCCGGCAGCGGAGGAATTTGTCTTGATGGAATTGTGCTCTCGTCGCGTCCGTCCCGGTGATTTGCAGAAATATTCTTACTGCATCGTGATTGCAGTCGACAGAGCAGTCAGTCACTGCAGCGCTATGACAAAAATATGGCTTTCTTCACTTTGATACACATATTCATTCTACATTAAAGTATCTTATGAGTAAAACAAATAAAGTGCATGCTTCCTGGGGAACAAACAAAAGCCAACTTTGGATGATTCTTTGCTGGTGGCTTGTGACCAAAAGACAACTGATAGTAAAGGAGGACCCTGCTAGTGTGGCTAAGGGAGTCCCCCTGTGTAAGTCAGTTTCACTTTAGAACATCGGTCATTTGGTTTCTTTACATTAAAATCACTCCAAGTCCCTGGATCCTCTATGGATTCTCTAGACATGCTTAGAAGAAGTTAATAGCATTGCTGCCTTTGAGAGAAGCTTGAGGTCGTGTGTAACTGGACAAGAAACATTGATGTCTGAGGTTATGAAGAGAAGGATTGTGAAGTTTCACTTGGGTGTACACTACTGATCACCGAGGTTATGCAGAAGAGGGCTCTGAAGTTTCGCTTGGGTGTTTACTGTTAGCCTCTGAAGTTTTGAAAAGAACAGTTATAAAAATTCACTTGAGTGTTCAATGTAACAGAAGAGTTCTGAAGAGTGGCTAAAGAGATTTATCTGCGACCTGACTACTGGAGCCCCTAGTTAAGGCTAGAAATGGGATTTTTTGGCACTTGAAGCTATAAATGGGATTTTCTGCACTTTTAATGATTGGAAGTGTGGAAGTACTAACTGAGAGTTAAAAAAATAATAAGAATAGATTAAAATGTACACTGAAGAGATTAAAAAGGTTAAAATACCAGTAGTCATGCTACCCACTGAGGTCTTCAATCCAGACTTTCCCCTGTAGGTTTATTCGATTAATGCCTGCAAATTAATTTCCCTTTAGAGGAATTAGAGGTGCATCAAAACATCCGCCTACCAACATCATACTTCTGTGCGCAAGCTGTGTTTCTCTCATACACACACACACACACACACACACACACACACACACACGCTGTTTAAGATTATTAAAATCAGACGGATCTGATACAGAAGAAGTCCCTAGTCACCCGGAACAGAGCTCGAGTAACTCCTTGTCCACAGATTGTAATGCAGGAATTTTGCCTTGTTTTTTTCCCGCACACACACACACACACACACACACACACACACACACACACACACACACACACACACACACAGAGCACGTACCTTGCTGTGAACCGACAACCTATTTACAGCTTGAACACAACCTCTCTCTCTGCTCAGTGCAGTGTGTATCAGGGGCAAACTCGTTGGCTCATTTCTGCCATTCAGTTCAGCTCTACTCTGTTCACCCCGCCGTTTAAAGCATTCTCTTGCTATCTTAGCACACGTTGCTACCGGACGTGTGTTTAGGTTTGGGGAGGGTGTGTGTGTGGATGACATAAATAAGAAGGGCATCTTCAAATTAGAACATTCACTATAGGAATGCTGCAAGGGACCCGGCACATTTATTAGCTCTTTGAATTCCTCTCGTCTTCCAAGCGAACACGGCATGCTCGTTGTCAGCGATTGGGGCGGCCCGACTCGTTTTCACTCCAAAACGGCATTTTTCTCGCAGGCCCTTGCTAACACACTCCTGTCCTTCTCGTCCCCGTGGCCTTCAGAGGCTGCCCAATGGCTCCATCGACGTCCACGACGAGGCCAGCCGCGCCGTGGAGCTACAGGAGCTCCTGGACAAGGCCAGCAAGGAGCTGGCGGTGAGCCGAGATCGAGCCGGGGCCCTGAGCGCCCGCGTGAGTGAGCTGGAGGGCGAGCTGGCCGGCGTCCGCAAGGAGCTGCTGAAGACCGAGGAGCTCAGCGCCAAGCACCAGCGGGACATCCGCGAGGTGGGCGACGTCCTGCGCGCACTCGTGGACGGGAGCTGGGGTGGGGGCTTAGCTGCACGCCCAGAGGGTGCTGAGTACAGGAGGAAGGATAGGAAGATCCAACCTTCGCTCAGCGAAGGTCCAACCTTCTGTTGTGGATATTCAGTCTGACATTCAGATCTTGCATCCATCATGTTTGATATGCAGTGTGTAATGATCTAATTTGAATGAATGAGATAACGATCGAGATGATAAGATTCAGTGGCTTGCTGGCACCATACCTCAGGCGGCTGTGCTTTATACGCAG
>NC_137518.1:16127500-16202500 GCF_041902795.1 Electrophorus electricus | reverse complement strand
CACACACACAGATACACACACACACACACACACACATACACACACACACACACACATACACACACACACACACACACATACACACACACACACACACATACACACACACACACACACACATACACACACACATACTAGCTAATAACTGTGATCCTCCAACACAGTCCTACGCAGTATAACATAGCTTCATTATCTTTTGGCTTCCTGGCTTAATGTCACCAACCCTGAGATTCACACATCGTGGTGCATGAATTAACAACCTCAGCACAGACCCTTCTGCCTCCAATGGCACAGTGAACAAACCTCTGTTACCTCTGTATCATGAGATGAATCTAGCCACTAGTCACGCCTGTACTCCTATACGTGCAGCCATACTTACATGGCTGAGTTTCCTCCAGAACAATGATTTGTGGATGCATTTGTGTCTGTGCGTGTGTGTGAGCGTGCGTGTGTGTGAGCGTGCGTGTGCGCGCGTGTGTGTGTGAGCGTGCGTGTGTGTGTGTGTGTGAGCGTGTGTGTGTGCGCGCGCGCGCGTGTGTGTGTGTGTGTGTGTGTGTGTGTGTGTGTGTGAATATGTGTGCGTATGTATGTGTGTACTTATCCCCTGATATCTGCGTTATAAAGGATCAGTACTTATCCGCTGTTATCTGCTTGATAAAGGATCAGTACTTATCCCCTGATATCTGCTTAATAAAGGATCAGTACTTATCCCCTGATATCTGCTTAATAAAGGATCAGTACTTATCCCCTGATATCTGCTTGATAAGAGATCAGTACTTATCTCCTGATATTTGCTTGATAAAGGATCAGTACTTATCCTCTGATATCTGTTTGATAAAGGTTCGGTACTTATCCCCTGATATCTGCTTGATAAAGGTTAGGTACTTATCCCCTGATATCTGCTTGATAAAGGTTCAGTACTTATCCCCTGATATCTGCTTGATAAAGGTTCAGTACTTCATAAAGGTTCAGTACTTATCCCCTGATATCTGTTTGATAAAGGATCAGTACATATCCTCTAAAATCTGTTCGATAAAGGATCAGTACTTATCCCCTGATATCTGCTTTATAAAGGATCAGTACTTATCCGCTGATATCTGCTTGATAAAGGATCAGTACTTATCCCCTGATAAGGTTCAGTCCACCCTCTCTGCTTTTTATTTCTAGAATGCACTCATCCAAGACCTGGAGAATTCCCAAAAACAGCTGGAGGAGTTCCATCACTCCAAGGTAACATTAGCCCACAGAGCACATTTCCGAATCAGGAAGACATACTTGTGCAGATTGACTGCTCACCAGATTAATAATGCTGGACACACTTTTAAATTTGTGTTTTAAACTGGCCCTGGTTTTGTGGGGTCATTTAGCTGACATTTACAGCTGATGTTTGCTTCGCAGGAGAGACTGATAGGGGAGATTGAGAAGCTCAGGGCTGAGATCGATCATTTGAAGAGGAGGAGCGGGGCTTTCGGAGACGGAACACACCCTCGGTAGTGTCTAAGATTACTGAGGTTGATGGAGTCTATAGTGAAGCACTTTCATTCTTTGTATTGTCACTGTTGTACTGCCCAAATACAGTTATGTACTGTAAAAAAGAAGGCTGAGAATTACCATGTCACCGTGGTCTTTTAAAAAGCAAGTGCTTTAAAGTACAGTGATTATGGAGTAATTCAGTTTTCCTTTGTTTGAACTTTGGGTTGCTTAAATGGAGACGACTTTGGGATCAGCGTCCGTCACACTACACACTACAAGTCATCCATGACCTCCCTCAAAACTTATGCACGGGTTTTGGTTTTTTTTGCTTCAAGAAGAATGTCTGTAGAAATTGACCATAACTACACAATGCTATTGTGTTTTGTATTGTATCAGATTATCTTAAACCTTATATTATGAGACCAATGACATTCTAATCCGAGGTCTCCCTCTTTCCTGTGTGCCAGATCGCACATGGGTAGTGCCACGGACCTGCGTTTCTCTGTGGTGGAGGGGCAAAGCGAGCCGTATGCCACTCCGGGGGTGATTAGGCGGACACAGAAGGGGCGGTTGGTAGCACTTCGGGATGAACCCACAAAGGTGCCTGGATCTCCCCACCTACGCTCAATCCCTAGCCCCATGCTGTCTTCAACATTGTTCAGTTCACTTCAGTTCAGATCTATTTGGTTTGATTCAGTTCCGTTCAATTTGTTGTGAATCAACCACACACACACAAAAAAAAAAAAATCTCAAAACCGTTCCACTTCTTTTCTTACTCGCTGTTGTTGGTAATGGATTGTGTCCTGCTTTAAAATGCAGTCTCCACTATATACACAGAATGCCATTTGTTTGTACATATACAGCTGTCACTTGAAGGCAACGCCATGAAATTACGGTAGCCCAATCCCGTTAGCTGTAACCCACAAATACAAGTGATACAACTGTAACGAAGGCAGCTTCTGTTTCCTGGCCTACTTAGAAACACTCCCATTCAACTCACTCTCACGTAAGCCTCTGACAGCAGGCCTGGGCTCTAAGAATAGCATTTGCCTGTCTCAAAATTGCCTTTCTCTACTTGTCTTTTATTGCTACACTGGATGTTGTACTCGCTGTAAGTTTTGCATTTTGACTGAATTCTTTGACCAGCTTCTGACCGGCAGAAGGCTCTGTTTGGACATGTACTAGTGCATGTTGCTAGTAGCGATGCGATGAATACAAGACTGAGTCTTCGGTTTTTGCTTTCGGGACTTCCCCTAACCGGGCACTGATCGGTTGCTGCGGCGTCTTCCCGTGGGGGAACCTGTTCCCTGCGTGTCCAGATCCTGGCCATGGTGGAGCAGGACTGGGACCGATCCCACCCCAGTAGCCTCCGTGCAAGCCGCACCCACCTGCTGGGCAGCGACTCGGAGCTCTCGGACCTGGACGACGAGGAGCGCGAGACCACGTTCAGCTCGGCGGACATGCTGTCCCCCAGCGGACACTCGGACGCGCAGACGCTGGCCCTCATGTTGCAGGAGCAACTGGACGCCATCAATGAGGAGATCAGGTGAGAGAGGAGTCAGAGAGGAGGACCGCTCCGCTCTCAGACCTTTCTGAGCGGATGCCACTTAGCCGAGTGCACGTTATAAATCAGTATCCGTTGCCCCTGTGTGTAAAGAGGTATCCTTTTATGGATGATAACAGGGAACAATGACAGAAAATTACACTCTGTCTTCCAAGTACATTGGATTAAAACCTTGACATGTCATGGTCTGCTGTCATATTGATTCACTCTGTGTGTTGTTAAAGAAGAAGCGATTTGTCATTCGTGCGTGGCATAACCCACCTTTCAGAGCACTCAAAGATACGAAAACCACTCAGAGGCTGTAGAGTGAATGACAAGACACCTTGGAATCTCTCTTTTACTTTGCACTGGGAGACAAAGACATATTTAGGCGCCGCGGTGGTCCACAAGCACCTCTAGCGGCCTGTCCTATTCAGTAGTTGTGGCGAACTCAGCTGTCTGCGTTAGGACATCTGTCAAATATGACACCAAACAAACAACCCAGTAAACCATGACGTCAGATTAATAGAACAAAGCAATTTGGAGAAGGCTACTCTCCTCCTGTGGGGGTGTGACATGATGGATGTGCCTTAAATAGCCTTAAACTGCAGAAACGTTCTCCAAAAGGAACGAGCAAAACAGGCACATCTTGGAATAGGATATCCTTGAAAGGATAAAGGGTTCTCTAGCAAATACGCCTCCAGAATGTCATGTTTCTGCTATCCAAAGCACTTGACAAGGACGAAAAGCACTTGCAACACATGCGTAACAGTGTTTTGTATGTGGTTATGTACATTTAACGTACAATTAAGACACAATTAATGTGCATTTACCCAGCCATATGTGGGCCGGGAAGGCATTTGTAAGCTGTGCTCCATGTCCTGAAGGGTCCCCCGGGTCCCCTGGGTGGGACTGTGTCTCTTGGTTGCGGTCCCAGGATGATCCAGGTGGAGCGGGAGTCGGCCGAGCTGCGGGCGGACGAGATTGAGAGCCGCGTGAACAGCGGGAGCATGGATGGCCTCAACGTGACCCTGCGGCCGCGCTCGTCCATGCCCAGCTCCGTCACGGCCCTCTCGCTGGCCAGCTCCTCTCCGCCGATCAGCGGCCGCTCCACGCCCAAGACGGCCTCACGATCCGCCGCCCACGAGCTGGGCATCATGACTCTGGTGAGAGCAGCACCAGCGGACACCGAGGGGCGTGTTTTGAAGCAGCGGCCTGATTTCGATTTTTTTAAAGGCATCTTTGCCTGACGCACATCACAAATAATTCTGCTGTCGCTACATATTCAAGTTTTGCGCCGGCAGTGGCTTGCGAGCGGTTTGTTGTATTTTCGACCTTCGTTCCGCATGCGTGTGGGTCTAGTGCTGCATGTGTCCGGATGGTCAGCCACACACACAAACACCTTACACACCGGTACAGCCACACACACACCTGGCTGACACCTGCTCCCCCCGAGGCACCCATGTGGCTCTTGTTCACTCCTGACTCCTTTTACATTCACATTCGCGTTCAGTGTGATGGCCGCACAGCACGATGGGTGTTCAGCACGGCGGGTGTTCAGTATAGTTGGCGTTCTGCATGTCGGGCGTTCGGTATGGTTGGCGTTCCGCATGTTTGGTGTTCTGCATGGCGGGCGTTCGGTATGACAGGAGTTTCGTGTGACAGGCATTAACTGTGGGGGACGTTCGGCTTGGCAGACTTTCGGTGTGGCAGGCGTTTGGCGTAGTGGGCGTTCAGTATGGTGTGTGTGGCATGGGTTGCGTACGGTATAGGGTTGTTGGGCGTTTGGTGTGTCGGTAGCCACTCAGCGTGGTGGCCATTCACCATGGTGGTCATTTGCATCTTGCGTGTAGGCGAGTGCTTGTTTTCTCTGCCTCCCTGCAGCTGCGCCGGTACCACGCCCCTCATTCATCCCTGAGTTTATCCTGCCACCTCGGCTGTGGCGTATACTCACAGTTTATTCCCTTCTTCTGCCATTCCCTTCTTCAGCATTTAATCAGCTCTCAACTTGTATGCCCCTGTCCTCCTGTGTCTCTTTGCCTCCAAATGCTGTCAGCCGAGCGATCTAAGGAAACACCGCAGGAAAGTCGCTGTAAGTTCTTTTTCTGTATGAAGGTTTGTCTTATTTTTATGTAATCTAGAAAAAATATTATTGTTACTGTTTGTGATTGAATGTGTGTGTGTGTGTGTGTGTGTGTGTGTGTGTATGTGTGTATATGTGTATATATATACACAAACACACATTTTTTGTGTATATTGTGGAATTGTGTGTGTTTTTTTTTATTTATAGTTAACACAGTGACTAGGTTTCTGTGTTTTATAACATGTTTGTGGGCATGTGCGTGCGTGTGTGTGTGTGTGTGTGTGTGTGTGCATGTGTTTTTTATTGCTTTAGTCTCCAGTGGAGGCCAGGGAGGATAAAGCCACTATAAAGTGTGAGATGTCACCCCCATCTTCCCCACGCAGCCTTAGACTGGATCAAATGAACTTCGCCCAGCTCACGGGAAGCCTGGAAGATGGACGAGGGTATACACACACACACACACACACAGACCACTGTTGTGTTGACTCTGTCCATCACATACTGCAGTCTCCTTTTGAAAGTTCGTGTGCAGGTGACCCCACCCTCTCGTCTTACAGACGGACAATTCTCGCCGTCTGAGAACATGGTTTGTCGTTTGTTGCCACATGATCAATCAAACCGTTGGGTTTTCACCCCATGGCGAGACTGGCAGGTCAAGCAAGGTCAGAATAGTTTGCCATCGTTCGATGTTGAGATAAGCTATTAAGGGACAAACGCAAAACTTTCAGCTGATCCACAGGGTCCTGAGCAGCTCAGCTGAACTCTGTTACACTGTTACTCTCATGTAAAGCAGCTAAATGGGACAAAATCGCAATTGTTTGCTTGGCTTAGACATGTAGCACCAAGGGAGCCGATATACAAAAGAAAAAGAAAATAACACAATGGGCATAAGTCAGAGTATGGGAACACAAGGTAACAGATGATGAGAAAGCCGATATATAAAAACAGCACAATGGGACGTGTTTGTGTCCTGTCACTCCGTAGCAGTTAAAACAGTTTAGTCCACAGTGGGAATGCAAATTGATATCATCCATATTATTGCAATATACTTTCAATCCCCTAATGGCGACTATTTCTAGAAAAATGTACCGAAACAGGCCATAAAGAGGTGAATGTCGTCTCACATTCGTTCAGCTTCTGATGCGCACATTAAATGTGCAACAGCACGGCTGCCTTTGTGCGGTCTGTCTTTTCCCGCTGGTTCCGTTTAAGGGGAACATGGCCAGAGGAAGTGGTGAGTGTTTTTCACGCCTGCCCGGCCCTCTGGCTAGCTGGCTAGGCACACACTCCACCACTCAACACTCTCCTCCTGCATGATCCTGTTCGAATGGCCAGCAATTATTACTAATGGCTGAAAAGGGAATCTCTGTCACACACTTTCTTTTAGTCTCTCACTCTTTCTTCCGTGCTTCTCTCTCTCTCTCTCTCTCTCTCTCTCTTCCTCTCTCTGTGGTGATAGAGTTATCCTTTAATCTCCTCTAAAGGCAGCCAGTCTCTGTGGGAGGCTGTGCTCTATAAATATTCATGGCCTTGCAGGGGAAGTGATTTGAGACGTTTCATTTAAACGGACATCAGTTTTGATTGGAGCTGTAAATAAGTGCGTGAATAACAAAGCGTCTGGTAGCAGGGGAGGCCGCTACATAGACGGATACGTAAAGGATTCTAGTGATAAACGACCGGAGGTGTGAAATTATCTGTGGAGCCTCTGGCGAAGCAGACCGAACGCCACCACCGGCACATTGCACTAGCATACAAGTTATAGTTGGTAAACCCATCATAATCTGTAGCTAATCTTTCTCTCTTTCTCTTCAGAGGCAGTAAAAAGAAGGGCATCAAATCCTCCATCGGCCGACTCTTTGGCAAGAAGGACAAGGGCCAGCCGCTGAGTAAGGACGGCCAGGTGACCCCGCCTGTCATTCCAGGTGCCGCTTATTCCCGCGTTCTCCGGTCGCATTCTCAGACACGCTTTGGAGGCGTTCGAGTCGTGAGTGCTGTGTGCTGTGACTGATCTGCAGATTTTGAGATGGGGATCGGAGACACCATGACCCTGGGCAAGCAAGCCGAGAGGGACCGCCGGATGAAGAAGAAGTGCGTACACTCCCCTTCTGCTCTCTGCTCTTCCCCATTTCATTTCACTCTTCTTTCTCTTTCTCTCTTTATCATTCCAACTCTCTCTCTCTCTCTCTCTCTCTCTTGCTGTTGCTCTCTCTGTTTAATCATCTGTCAGTCAGATCCTTTTTATATTGCAAGTGATATGAGCCTCTGGAGGCATAAGTCATCCTCATTGGCTATTAGCCACATGCCTATGACTACTAATCCCGCCTCCCAGCTCCACCCACCTCACCCGCAAATTCAGCCCAACTCAGACAAATAGAGAAGCAAGCAGGGTCATATGAAGCTGTGCATTGATTTTTGTGGCATGATTTATTTTTAATTAGCCTGGTCCTATTGTGTATCTCCATCAAAGATACAAATACTAAGTGATGAAAATAGAATTAAACATTTAGAATCTTGTTAAAAATCTTGAAGGTACTGTTAATAATAACAACAATAATAACATCACTTTTCTAAATTGCAATATGAAATTGATTTTTGCTCAGCTCTGGTGACTGAGTAAGTATAGCAATTACACTGCCAGCTGTAATAGCCTTTTACATATCTTTTCAAAGAATAACATTTCCATGTAAAAAGAAGACATACAATTGTATTACTTTTTTAACAATGTACACCACATAGCCTTCCTGTTCTATGGTTGCTAGCATGTTTCTCCTTGCCATGTTTTTCCTCTCCTGAAGGCCTGTCTCCTAATTCCCTCTCTTTATCTTGTCCTCCTCCACCCTTCTGTCAGACACGAACTGTTGGAGGATGCCAGAAGGAAAGGTCTGCCATTTGCTCAGTGGGACGGTCCTACTGTGGTCTCCTGGCTTGAGGTAGAATGTTACACACAAACACGCACACGCTCACACAAATACGCCTCCTGCCACAGTGGTAGCGCAGCCGTTTCTCCAGTAATTATAATTACAGCAATCATACTGATGAGGATGACGGTGATTGCGATAATACTTCTCAGCACCTATGACGATGCTGACGATGAAGATGATGATGATGATGATGGTGTTCCTTTCCGACATCCTGCAGCTATGGGTGGGCATGCCCGCGTGGTACGTGGCCGCATGCCGCGCCAATGTTAAGAGCGGCGCCATTATGTCCGCCCTGTCCGACACGGAGATCCAACGAGAGATCGGCATCAGCAACCCCCTGCATCGCCTCAAGCTCAGGCTCGCCATCCAGGAGATGGTGTCACTCACCAGCCCCTCTGCCCCCCTCACCTCACGCACAGTAAGTGCCCCACCTATGGCCACGCCCCTTTACCCCAAAGCCACACCCTCTAGATACAGTCTGGGCTATCAGCACCGTCTGAGTTTCCTCCAAATGACGTTAGCTGCTCGTTTTCGACACTGCTCTGGAATCGGTTAAAGCTGCTGTCTGCGATTTTTTTTTTTTTTTTTCTTTTAAAAAATACACTTTGGAGAAACCGCCGTTTCATCCTGATAGCTATCACTAAAATAGCTGCACTGGGGAAAAAAATGTCAGTGTGACAGTCCTGGGCTCAGCAGTCAGCAACTAAATTTGGAACATGGTCTAAACACGGTCCGGCAGGCGTATGTTTGCGGGAAGGAGCTTGGAAAAAAAGGTTTAGATGGAGGGCACAGGAATGAAGGGAGGGGTGGACAGCCTCGGTGGCAAAAGATAACGTGTATTACAGCAGCTTTAACAATAACCCAGCACCCCCACACACTCCGAACTGTGCCTCTTTGCTCACGAATTCCCTTATTTTCTATGGTTACTGTGGTGTTACTGGTTTAAGAAGGTTAGGTAGAACCCCCCTCTGCAACACGTATGGCAGTTCTAAACCAAGATAAAATATAAGGACAGAAACCAACTTTCAGATTACAATGTATAGAAATAAAGTGAAAACAGTAGTTATCTGGTAATAGTTATCTGGTAGGAACCTTGAGCTGTAGTAACCCTGGTTAAAACAGAAGTAATCGTGTTAATTCTCTTCTTCTCAACATAGGTACTAACTTAAAACACACACACACACAAAACACAACAAAAAACCCCCCAACAAAAACCAAAACAAAATAAAAAATATTCCATATAGATCCTGGTCCCTTCTCACCATGAGTGTCCAATGATCTGTGTGTGTGTGTGTGTGTGTGTGTGTGTGTACACTCTCTGTGCAGTCCTCCGGAAACGTGTGGGTGACTCACGAGGAAATGGAGAACATGGCAACTTCCACCAAAGTGGTCAGTCCGTCTGAGTGGCTCCCCTAATCCTGCAGTGCCAAGCATATGCCATGCTTTTGTAGCCTCACCCCCCACTGCTCATTAACCTCCTTAACCCCGCCCCACCCTGAACAACAGACCCGCACCCAGTCCACATATTAACACTGTAGGCATGGCTGGCCACATTAACACTGTGTGTGCGTCTGACTGAGTTTTACAGCTGGTGGCATTATCACTGCATGCGTGTGTGTGACTGAGCTGCACAGCTGGTGGCATTAACACTGCATGCGTGTGACTAAACTTTATTGCTGTTTGCATTAATACTATACGCATGCGTGTTTTACATGTGAGTTTTACAACTGGTCACGCGAACACTGAATGCATGTGTGTGACTGAGTGTTACGACTGGTCGCATTAACACTGCATGCGTGTGTATGACAGCAGGTTTTGTAGAACACAGTGAAGCCTCATCTTGATCTACACCACACTGTCTTTCTGAGCGCTTCAGCACCTTTAGTCTTCAGTAAGAGCGCATCAGCCACCTGAGTGCAGGTGTGTGTGCAGACATGTGACTGTGATGTGGTGCATATGTAGGCTGTTGTTTAACTGTGCTGTGTGCTTGGCTGATACTATGTAATATGTGCAATTCCAAATTGAATGGCACAGTCTGCAGACCAGTAAATGTTGAAGGGTTGAGCAGAAATGTACAGTTTATTACAGTGAATTACATTTAACAGTATGCTCACTAAATAAAGTACTAAAGTGTGAATTAATAGGGTTTTAAAAAGCTACTCACTCACTCACTTGTCATAAACCCGCAGTCCTCGGGATTACGCTACGTGTGTGTAGTATACATCGAATATCCGCATCTGTCAACCTTGAAAACATGAAACCTTAGTGGCAGCCTCAGCTGCCATGCCTGATCATGCAGCTTATCTCATGAATGTGTGTTTGCTGTGTGTGTGCACTGTGGACGTCCTGGTCTCCCCGCCGACTGCTAGTGGCATATGGCGCTAACTCGGGTCGAGCTTGAGAACTGCTTTGGACTGACTCTGTCTCTGTATTAACACGCTGTCCCACTGGCAGGAAAACGAGGAAGGGAGCTGGGCGCAGGTGAGAGAGAGAGAGAGAGAGAGAGAGAGAGAGAGAGAAAGAAAGAGAGAGAATGAGAGAGAGAGAGAGAGAGAGTGAGGGAGAGAATGAGAGAGAGAGAGAGAGAGAGAGTGAGAGAGAATGAGAATGAATGAATGAATCTTCTCCTGGTTGTCATAGATTATTAGCCATGCGAAAGCCTAGCGGTGCTACTCTGTGTCCTTACTCATATATTATATTGTGCCTCCTGGACCTACGGAGTGTAAAAACAGAAAATGTCATCATGACATATTTCATGAACCTGACTTCAGTGTTAAGAGTGATTTACCACAACAGCAAATGATAGATGACTCGAGCTCTTTTATTCTGCTGTGTATTCGGTGGTCAGACATGAGAAAACAGAAAAAAACCCAACTAGAAATAGTCTCCAATTTTAAAATACAGGCCTTCAGCTGAGCTTCAACAGCAATGACTCAGCAAAAAAAAAAAAGGATGTAAGATCTTGAAAGGGTAACTGCAGCATTTTTCTAACTGCTTAGAGAACAAATTTGACATCACAGTAAGACAGCTCGAATAAAAATGCCAGCTTCAGGGAAAAAGACGTGTGCTTTGTCCCCAGACGCTGGCGTACGGAGACATGAACCACGAGTGGATCGGGAATGAGTGGCTCCCCAGCTTGGGTCTGCCCCAGTACCGCAGCTACTTCATGGAGTGTCTGGTGGACGCGCGCATGCTGGACCACCTCACCAAGAAGGACCTGCGCACACACCTGAAAATGGTGGACAGCTTCCACAGGTGCGCACACTGGCCCTCCTGATCGCCCGCGCCGCACTCAGACTCCCTGTATGTGCGCGTCCTGCGTTTTATTGGTATTGTATTTTGTTTGTTTGTTTGCTTGTTTTTTAATAGCAACGTGCCGACAAATTATTCACATTGAAGAGAAGCATGAAATGGAAATGGAAATAAAGATAAAATGTAATAAAATAAATAGACTAACAAGGGTTCTTGTTTGAAATCAAAACAGAGCCAGTTTACAATATGGCATCATGTGCTTGAAGAGACTCAACTACGACAGGAAAGAGCTTGAAAGAAGGAGAGAGGAATGCCAACACGACATCAAAGGTAATGCGGTGATAATACATCTGTCGGACAGTATTAACGCCAATGCCAACCCTGTCTGTTTAGAGATCACACCTTTAGCATACCGTATAGCTGTTCGCATTGTGTTATAGTAAGGCGGTGAGGGCTTAATTCCTTAGAGAAACAGCACCCCCTAGTGGCCGTTAAGTGGTAAGTGCATTTGAAAGTCCCGGCAACAACTGAAGCTTCTAGTGTCAAATCCATTTAAAAGAATCTTGAACTTGAGCGTGTGACATGAACTTGACACAGCTGCCACAGCCTTTCATGTCTCTCGCTAACAGTAAAGTTCCATCACCTTACACGCACGTGCACACACACACACACACACACACACACACACACAGGCAAACAGAGGTCTCACACTTACACTCAGGCGCACGTGTTCGTTTAAACTGCCTGGCCAGCTGTGTGAAAAGATCAGCAGAAATATGCAGCTGTAAATGGTTTTGGGTTACCATGGATTCAGAAAATCCCATTCAGTGGGTCAGCTGTTAAAGCTAGAACCTATATATTAGGGAAAAGTCACAATATGGAGTTTTTTGATTCTGTATTTTGATTTAAATTTCCACTAATTCTGTGGGGTAGTTTTTTGGTCAGAGGACTAGCCTAGTTCTAAACATAAAGAAATTTCATGATGAATCAATAATTCATATCAAGTAATTCATATCAATTTAACCTTGAGATTCCACAAAAAATATTATCCCATAAATCCTCAACATGATGAAAGCGCAGTTCGCTCCGAATGCACTAGGGGGCGCAGTAAACTCACTCTAGTTCTATCCCTCCATAGATACCCTGGTGTGGACCAATGACCACGTGATGGCCTGGGTGCAGACCATCGGCCTGAAGGAGTACAGCAACAACCTGCTGGAAAGTGGTGTGCACGGGGCCCTCGTCGCCCTGGACGAGATGTTTGACTTCAGCAGTCTGGCCCTCATCCTGCAGATCCCCATGCAGAACACCCAGGTGGGAGAAAGACGAGCGAGAGCAAAAGAGAAAGGGCAGGTTAACTTCATATGACTAAGTAAATCAGGACACTGTGTAAAGCTAACACTGCAGCACAGTAAAAGTACAACGCGCACCCCAGACATGTTTGGGTTACCTTCCTGAAGTCGCCACACCACATGACTCAGATTTGAACCAATCCCATCCCAGACCGTTGTGCCGGTCTGTGCTGTAAAAATGTTTGTGGAGCTGCTCTGCTCACACAGATTACACGCCTGTGTAGAGAAAGCTTTGTGCATCACAAACCGGCACGAGCACAATGCGGACTGTCGAGACAGGTTTGGTTCAAATCCGAGACATACGGGCTGCCAACGTCACACAGGTGTTTGGGGTCGTAGCCTTTCGATTGTCTTCCAACATTTTCTAACGTATCTCTTGTAATATCTCAGGCCAGACAGATCCTGGAACGGGAGTTCAATAACCTATTGGCCCTGGGGACCGACAGGCGTCTAGAGGAGGTACGTGGTTAATAATTGTCGGCTGGAAGCCAGGACTGTTCTAGGAAGAAGTTCAGAACTCTTATGAAGATCGTCTGCAAAGCCAGACTTGCTGTCACAGGAGTGTGCGCTGCACCTCTGGTTACCGCCCTTCCAAACAAACAAATTACTCCACCAAGTTTGGTGATTAACTGTCCAAGTCCATCTGCAGCCCTGCTCCTCCATTATCGATCTCTCTCTCAGTGTAGCGCAAACGTCTGACGACGCGAATGAATCTGTCATCCTAGTCGATGCCGTGTCTGTACACATTCGGAAAATCTCTCCCCCCCCCCAGAGCGACGATAAGTCTTTCCGGAGGTCCCCGTCGTGGAGGAAGCGTTTCCGGCCGCGGGAAGGCCAAGGCCTGGGAATGATGCCTGGCTCCATGGAGACGCTGCCCGCGGGCTTCCGTCTGACCACCATGTCCATCCCCTCTTCCGTGGCCGCCATGCACAGGAAACAGCTGCAGCCGGAAGGTAGGACAGGGCGGGGCTGAGTTCAGCGTGGCTCACGACATTAGCGGCGCTAGCATGACCCATAACGTTTCGACCACAGGCTCCACCGCACGAAGCACTTCTGCCGCAGATATAAGGATGCGTGTGAGTATTCTGGGAATGGCTTGAGATTCCCACCAGAGCTAGGATCGTAGTCTTGTACTAACTTTAACGCGTGCCTCCGGTGTTAAGTGTAGGTGTAGGGGGAAAAGAATTGCTAACCCCGGCCCTGCTGATAAGAAAAGCCCTTTTGCTGCTTTCTTCTCACCTCATTGCATGTCGTCTCCCCTCTGTCCGTGCGGTGCTTTAGCCGGACCCCCACCCCCTCCGAGACTTGACCCCTCTGCCATCAGGACTTACTCCTGCTAATTCCGCTTTACTAACCACACTCTTCTTACCAGGTAAGCTGCTCTGGGAAGGTCCTACATTGTTATGAGTTGGTACTGAGTGAGTCATTGGTGCTGGTAGGTGTTTCTTTTGAGGTTTGTCTTCAGTTTTTTTTTTTTTTTTTTTAATAATATTTCATTAGAGAATCACCTCTTACCCTCTGTCTGAGGAACTTGTCCCCTGTAAATGAGCTGACATAATGAGTTGCAGCTCATAGAGGCTAACCTTCAGACCTTCACCTTACTCGTGCAAAAGGCTTGGCTCTTCAGTGTCTCTGCTCCCAAACTCTGGAACGCACTACCTCAGCACCTCTGAGCTTGAAGTAGTCTTTCCTTTTTCAGTTTCAAACGAAACTCAATACTCATTGGTTCGCTTAGTGTTTTTCTACTTTTTAAACTGTATTTGCAGGTTTTAATCATTTAACCTGTTTTAAAGCTTCTCTTAATATTGTCAATGGCTTGTCTTTTGTTTTGTCCTTGAGTCTGTGAAAGGTACTCTATAAATAAAACACTATTATTATTATTATTATTATTATTATTATTATTATTATCAATCTTCTTTTCCATTGTTGAGTGAAAGCCATGCATTACCACTTCTGACCTTCGTGTGTTTCCTACTCTTCTCTGTTAGTGCATTCCCACTACCTGTATGGACACGAGCTCCCAGCCTTTCGGGAATGATGTGCCAAACTCTCCATGGTGGGAGGGGTTTCCTGGCTCCTCCTCCTGCCCACCAAAACCAGTGTTCTCCATGGTGGGAGGGGTTTCCTGGCCCCTCCTCCTGCCCACCAAAACCAGTGCTCTCCATGGTGGGAGGGGTTTCCTGGCTCCTCCTCCTGCCCAATGAAACCAGTGCTTTCATGGACATCGTGCAATACAAGGGGAACAAGACAACAGCAGCAGCAACAACAGCAAACAAAACAAAATTAATCTAAAAAAACGACTAAACTTGGAACCGACACACGTTTGTTGCGTAGCTGCTTTGAGATGAGATATGTCGTCACGTCAGGCACTTCCCAGTAACCACAAGTTATTTAGTCATTGTGCTGGTTGTTTTCAATTGGTGTACTTGGCTCCTAGTCTGTCGGTTCTAGTCTACTTCCTTGGGTGTGTTGATTGCAATTTACTATGTAAGGGTTCCCCTTACTGGTTATGCAAGATATTCAATGTCTCTTTATGTATATAAAATGAAGTATAATATCTTTTTTTATAGAACACACCCACGCACATTTACACACACACACGCACACACACACACACACACACACACACACACACACACACACACATATATATACACACATATATGGAGAGTTGTATATGGTTGTAAATCATGACTGTATGAATACTGAAAATCTGTCTCAGTTGTGACTGTTTTTGTTTGTTTAAACTCTTTGTCTGGTAGCTGACTAAAACCTGTAGCCACTGTTTTAGATGGTGTTGGTGAAAGTTGCCCTTTCACGCTGACCTGAGACCAGTTTTGCTATTATTCTTATAAATGTGAATATTAAGATCTGGCTAGTGGAGAGTTGGGCCAGATCTGTGCCTAAGGGCTGCAGAATCAGCAGTATTTCAAAACCCCAGTTTGTGTTTGCCATTACCTCAGCAGTGCTCGTCCACACGAGTTCATTGTAAATACACAAAGCAAAGAGGCGTTAATGAGCTCAGTAGTAACGAAGCCCCCCATATCTGAGAAAAGCTCACAAATCCAGACATGTACTATGGCAACAGTGAAAACAATAGACATCCATCATCACCAAGCCTACAGCAAAGCCTTATACACAAATGCAGCAAAATGCTCTGCACTTGAGCTTGAGCTCGTGTTCAGATTCCTGGAGAGAAACGTTGAGTGTGCTGCTGAAATGAAAGTGTTTGCAGACACTCTACCCCACCATCGCAATCTCAATCCCTTTAGAAACTAAAAAGTGTTCTGCATTAACTAATCACACTGGCAAAATGTTGTGAATGCGTATAGCTCAAACTTTGGTTCTATATGTTTTTATTTATTCAACTGGTTGGTTGGTTTTGTTTTGTTTCGTTTTGTTTACAAGAGAAGTTCAGTGTGCCTCTGCAGCAGCTATTTTACTTATGTATGTATGTATGCATGTGTGTGTGTGTGTGTGTGTGTGTGTGTGTGTGTGTGTGTGTGTGGATATGGATATGTATTTTAACTGTGTATGTATGGAAGTATACCATATGTATATGTATTTGATTCCAAGCCTGTCACAATGCTGGTTATTTGAGCCTTTTTCACCTAAAAAGTGCTATAGAACACCATGAAGAACAGTGAATATGTGAGACTAAACAAATCACTTTGCCCCAATCATCAAATTAATATAATAAACGATGGTACGACATATGTCATAGCAAGGTCATATCATACTATGTGTGAATTATTAGTAGTCTCAGAGTGCATATATTTTCTCTCTAGGACTCTATTGACCGAGGAGACAGGAGAGAAATCACTGTGTGCGTGCCACTTAACTGACAATCATTTTATGCCCCCCCATGCACTCTTTGTCATCACACACAGCTGAGGAGTCTATCAGTTGAGCACTTGAACTTGAAATCCTGTAGTTTGCTGCTCTTTGTGTTTGTTTTGTTTATATACCTCCGTATCTGCCGAGCGTGCCTGATCTAATACAGCCAGTTCACTGATTCTTTGCTCAGATGTATTTGTGCATCTTATTGGATCTTTTGGTCTGATGCTCTTCTCTTTGTCTCTCTACTTACAAAACCTTACATCCAAACTACTTCTCTAATGCCAGAGCGAGACACTGAATTGTTCTGCCTTGACCTGGGCCAGTCCCACGTGTTGGGGACATACCACTACTAAGACGTCGCCCCAGTTCAGTACACAAATGACGTGTGCAAAGGTCGAACTGACACTAACTGAAGTCATCAGCTTTGCAGTGTGTCTTCCTGTGATTGTTGGTAGCATTTATGCTCTGTTGTTCCTCTAATTCTTGACAGTAATGTGAAGTGTAAGACAGGTGCAGCTCTCTCTCTCTCTCTCTCTCTCTCTCTCTCTCACACTTGCTCTCTTTCACTCTCATATTTCGATCTTTGTGTGCATGTGTGTAGGTTTAAATCGTTAGTGTAAATAGCCTGTTTGTATACAGAATTATGTATGCAGTAGTTATTTCAGATTCCACAAGAGAGTCTGTTCCAGTGAGATTTCTTTTTTGATTTCAGCAGGAGATTTTGTTTAGTAGGTACTGTTGAGGTTATGTTAGCCTCCTTTTCTTCTTTAACTGTAAATGTATAAAGCTGTCAAGAAAGATTATATATATATATATATAAAATATATATAAATATTTGAAATAAATATTTAACTAATGTAATAGTTTTTAATCTTTTATGATGTGTTTTGGATTGAAACTGTCAGTATTTTTCTTTGAGCCAAGACACAAATATGAGGAATTGTAAAATACATGTACAAATACACAACAATCTTTATTATAAAAGTCCAAATAAATTATTCCAAACAAAGAATAGAAAATAAAATAGCAAAACCACTCTGTAGAAAATAGGAACGTATTTACATGGCATTTCGGAACTAGTTTAAATTAAGCAAATATTGGTCAAAACGGTCATAAAACATTGGCCCCACAAATTAATATTTGTTGGTAAGCATAACACACACAAACAGAATGCAAAAACAAAAGGATCAAGGAAAGGTTTGAAAGGACATAAGGTCAGTCTGTTCGCCTATATGAAGTCTAGACTAGCTAGCTTCAACCTCTTCCAAACATAAGAGAAAAATTGGAAATAGTTGCTGTGGACCACTAAATTTACTTGGAAACAGTACCCATGGGGCTTCTGTGGCTTCATTTGGGTTCATATTTGGTTTGGGTGTTCTAGGTAGTGCTGCCGTTTAGAGGTTTTTTGGACCTGGACTTCATGATGTACCTCCAGTGTACCTTCACACCTACTCTTCTTCATTTAATGTCCACTGAGTATGCGACTGGTGTGGCCTCTGAGCCTGTGATGCTGTCTACAATAGATGTCAGAGACCTCAGGTTGGCATGATCTGAAGAGTCTTCGTTCAGAAGATCTGGAGAAGAAAAACAGGTAAGATCATTAAAGCCCCAAACCTCTGAGCGACACCATTTCTGCTCCTGCTTGATCTCAGCGACTGAGAGCCATGATTCGCGCTGAGTTCAACAAGGTGCGGCTGTGCCGGTCGTACCTTCATGGGTGGAGTTGTAGGCGGGGCCACAGTGTTCCGACGCACTGCTCCACTCCGGGCTGCTACAGCAGGTGCTGCCGGAGCCCTGCTCACTGGAGGAGGACACCTGTCGCATACACACGTCAGTCAGAATAATGCCACACCCACATGCAAACAGAACCACTTGATGGTAAGCAAACCACATTTGCCCCACTACAACTAAACTGTTCTGTAGTATACAGTAAAAGTGTTCATTCAAACTAAGAATATCGGTCTTGCATATTGGGTATTCCTCAAACTGTTTTCAGTAGAAGTATCCCATGAGATAAAATCTTGAAGAATCTTAACGATTATTATTTCTTTTATAAATCTGTAACTAATAAAACATTTCTATGACAATGATAATCTTGACATGCATGTTAAGTCTATTTATTTGTTTGTTGGATGTTTTATCAGTTGCCCTCTATATTAACATAATCTAACGTGAACTCCCACTTCATTATCAATCAAGAGTTTAGAATTAGGAAGAAAAACTTAGAATCGTATGTTGAAATTTACTCATATTGCAAATTCACTGGCTGGCAAATAAATGTTTGTCCTAACCGCCCTGGATTCACAACACGTTCTGCTCAAACTCAGTCCTCAGCATGATCTATCTACGGACAGCTGGACTCACCCTCTGCGGCGCCGAGCCCCGGTAGGGAAGTCCAGTCTGCTCATGTTCCTGCTGGTTGAAGGAGCTGACCAGCGCCTGGAGCCTCTCGATGTACTGGATGGCGCTACGTAGAATCTCCACCTTGGGCAGCCGCTGGTTGGGGTTCATCAGAGTGCTGCGTTTGAGCGCCTCAAACGCCTCGTTCACCTTCTTCAGCCTCCTCTTCTCCCGCAGCGTGGCCGCCCTCCGTCGGTCCACGCTGACGGACTTGCGCTTACACACCTTACAGGCCCATGGCAGGCAGCTGCCCGGGCAGTGCAGCTGCTCCTGGCCGGGCGAGAGCGGCAGGCCCAGCGCCGGCGCCGGAGACAGCTTGTCCTCGGGCCCTGCCGCGCCTCCAGGTAGCAGCCTGCTGTCCGCGCACAGCCCCACCACGCCGCCCCTCTCCTGGTATCCACCCTGCTCGAAGCCCCCGCTCAGCCGGGAGGGGAAGAAGGTGTCGGCGCCTTCATAAAAGCGCTGGTCGGGGAAGAAGTACGGGTTGGTCTCGAAAAGCTCCATCTCGGCAACAGCTGCGCCGCGCACTCCGGTGGCTCCAGCGGCTCTCGTCCTCCGTGCCGGGTTCGCGTCGTACGTCCTGCGGGGTGTGTGGCGGCGTGCACACTGCGCGTGGATCCCCAAGCTCGTGCCGAGAAAGATCTGTGGGTGACAACTGCTCCACACCAACTGCAGCAGTGGCATTTAAACCCTCCGCCTGGTGTTAGATCACTAGGTTAAATATAGCCAGGACCCAGAGAAACCTGACCCCACGTTTAGCTGTTGCCACACATCTAAACTTTACATCTCTGTTCATTCCCCACCTATCTCCTGAGGATTCGGGGCCCAGTTTTGTTCAAGGCGTGGTGTCAGACCTCCACTGAAAGTCCAGAATTGTGATCTCACTGTCAGAAAAATCAAACACATCATTGGAGATTTGAAAGAGCCTTAATTAGCTTATGCTATTCACCATCAAACTCTTTCAAGAAAAAATGTGATATAAATAACTGATATGTTAAATATGGTTTAATATGTTATATCCAATGTATATTTGCTATGTATATATAGTTTGGATACATTGTAATTATGTTATATGCATATGTTATATACATATAATTGCTATATATAATGCATCATTAATATAATTGAGAAAAGGCTGTAATGATGCTGATTATCTCCTAAATCTTCATCAAATAAAAATATCCAGGGTGCACTTCTGATAACTTTAGAACCCCATCAGATCACAGCACAGAATGAAAGACAACAGTCATGGACAGTATGTGTTTGGTACCCTGCCAGTCTTCAAGCTCTGCTGAAATCAGTCCCACCTGTGTGTTATTCACCGTTACTCCCGTATTCACCTAAATGACTCTGACATCTATATGTTCCTCCAGGAGCATGTTTACATGTTCTTACTGCAGCGTTGCCACTTGTGCTGTGTGAGCCTGGTAGTGGGAGCTGGACCGTCACTGTCTGTGACCTCAGGCAGTGACCTCGGGCTCCCCGAAGGCGGCGGATCCTTTACAGGCACACCCGGCCTCCTCGCTTGCTTGCAAATTCCGCCAAGCTTCCTCCCGGGCGGCTAACGAAGCGCCTGGGCTCGTTTCACAGACGCTGACGCCGCAGCGGCTATCTGAGCCTTTATCGCGGCGGCTCCGTTGTGACTGCCGTTCCACTTTTCGCATTGCCCCTGTCCTCTCCTTCCGCATGCTGACAGTCATTCACGCTCGCACCGGCGCGTGCGGCCGTGTCGGAGCGCCGTCAGGCCGGGCCGTGCAGATGGGCCGGGCGAGTGCTCTCGGTGCGGTAACCCAAGCTTCAAGCCTGTGCAGGATTAGGAGGCCGTGCAGTTGGCTGTCAGGTTAAAATGTGATGGATAGCCACGGGTGGCTGGCAGAGCACAAAGAGTCCTCTGTTGCTCTCTGGCTGGAAGGGAGCAGCGCGTCAGAGGCACTCACAGGCCTGCTTTTAACCCCATTGTCAGCAGAAGCCTAGGGTGAGATTGCAGGGTGACAGCCGTGTGCACCCAGACACACACACGCACGCACACACATCGCCAGAACCCCACTTGATGCAGAAAGCACATCCTCAGCATTCTGGAGAGGGCATCTATCTGTTAAGTGTTTCCTCGTCAAAGGCAGTTCTACAATTGGGCAGTGGTAGTTACAATAACAAATGTTGGATGCTATTGTTATTAAGACTGAATTGTTACGAACTCAACTAGGAGAAATTTTAAAGTCTTTCAAGAAGTCCTCACTTCCTAAATTCCGTCTTCTTGTCATTTAGCTTTTATTTCGACTTATTATGTCTTCAGCACTACTTAAACAGCACCCTCTGCAGGCCAAGTGGCCCATGCCCAGCAGCACTCCTCCAGTGGCCAGCCGGTATGAATGTGCGTGACTGGGCCGTCGCTGCGAGGTGAGGTGCGGCCCTGCCCGAGCGGAACAGTGCTCTACTCTTCCACAGTGACGAGCAGCAACACATTGCGTGACAGCTGTTGGGGTGGGGGGGGGGGGGGGGTCGTCCTGGGTGGAATTGGCCCCTCATGAAAAAATGCCCAGAACGTGGCCGCATTAGCCATGAAACACTCCCGTGCACTGCTCCCGTGCTCGGCTCAAAAGAAAAAAAGGTGGTGTGTGTGTGTGTGTGTGTGTGTGTGTGTGTAGTGACTGTGACAGATGCTCAGCCCATCCTGCGCTCTGAGACAGCACATGGCAGGTTCTCCTTTGACTGGGGCCTTCCAGCCCATCAGCTCCAAACAGAACAAGCAGTGAAAGAGCATTCCTGGAAATTAGAGAAAGTGATGTGTGTGTGTGTGTGTGTGTGCGTGTGCATGTACTCACTGTATGTACATATGTCCTGACCTACTCATATGTTTGCGTGTGCATGTGTGTGTTAATTGGTTGATTCATCGTTTTATTTTGTTTGTTTGTTTATCTATTTATTTGCCTGTTTATTTGTTTATTGGCCTTCCTATTCCTTATTCAGTTACTATTTGAGGATGTCCATTCATTCTTTGTCCCCAAGTCAGTGGTGGCTATACCAAGTATCAGTGAAATTAGCCAGCTCGTTTATATTTGGTAACATCATAATGCAAGTTGTCTCTCAAATACATAATTCACATATGGATCACGAAGACTGTACAAATGCTGTTAGGATTCTTGGGTCTTTATCATATGTACTGATAAAGTTAAGATTCTTGGGTCTGTGTCATTTGTCCTGACCTGCTCATGGTAAGATTCTTGGGTCTTTATCATATGTACTGACCAGGTTTAGATTTAAAGGCTGATGCAATGTGTGATCCAGCAGTAGACCTTCTAGAGCTGTGATAGGGTTCTTCTGCCAGTTTACATTCTGGTCTGTCAGCACTGTGCTGCCAATCACTGGTCAGCCATTTCTCATAATTATGTTCACTTAGACCTACCACTTAGACCTACCACTTAGACCTACCACTTAGACCTACTGCCAAGACCAACTGTGCCTTCACTGACTGGATGTTTCTTTTTCTTACAGTAGTTTTCACTAAGCCATTTTAGATCAGGGATGTTTCATTTAGCTTCTTAATGTATTGTTTACCAACCCTGCTGTCTCTAGATGTCCACTTCCATCATTTGAATTTCCATTCATTCCATTCCATGCATTTCTCAGATTGACCAGAGGCACCTCGGTAGATATAAAATGCTCAAGATCCTCTGAGAAGGCTTTAAATTTAGCAGAAACTCTAGATGGTACAGGGCACTGCACAACTACAGTCACTGAGTCCTTTTATCAGCTAATAATCCCCTACAACAAACAGAACGGAAGGCATGCACATATACAGCTGCCTGAGTCTTAGTGCAAGTGGTATCATGTTCAGTCACAGGAATGATCCCTGCTCCGCGAGCTCCCCCGCCCGCCTCGCCCTGCCCCGCCCCGCCTCGCCCCCGGCACACCGGCGACAGGCCGCACTCCAAGCAACCGCAGGAGCCCAGGCCGTGCTTCAGGCCCGGATATGAGAGCAGCCATGGACGAAAGGAATTGTGACGCGTCCAGAGACATGTAAACACGGGTGGCAGCGTGCATTCCTTTCAGATCTTTAAGACTCTTGCTCACCACTAATAGAACGGCATTGATCCTATTTTAAATGGATCAGGTAAAGCAGTGCTGCACACATCGTAAACAATGCTGTGTCACTGCAGCTTTTTGCAGCTCATCCATGGATGCCATGTTTGCTGTCAACCAGCCATCACTATGTGAGTGGTGCATAATGACCATGGTCCATATGGAAAGCTCGTTAAAGGGCCTTTTGACACTGGGACAGCTGACAAAGCCCAAAACATCCCATTAACCTCCTGTAGAGAAAAAAGGTTTTGCATTTCGCATTTAATATAATAGTAGCATACAGCTTGTGTTAGTCACCCGTTTCTACCGCATTAAGACAAAACCTGATGAGGGGTTTTTTTTGTTTGTTTGTTTCACTGCACAATGACCGTAGAATAGAACTGATCGATTACAAGTAGGTCACAAATACAAAGACTTGGGTCTATGATCTATAAAGAATGTCCAGATGCTATTTTTCTCTTTCACATTGTAGCTAAGTGTGGGGTTTGGAATTCAAATTCTATCAGAGACATGTCACTGTTTTGCCCTGGCTTCCATGGGATGTTTTTCATTCTCTTCAGCGACACTGAATTCCGGCTCAGACATATCTGGAGCGTATGGAAACCAATACAGCCATGAATCCAGGACTCGCCCTCGTATTCAGAAGCATGCCATTCACGTCACAGTGGGGGTGAGGCAAGTGGGTGGAATTCAATTGTTTTTTTTTTTTGGTGACCATGGTTGCCACAGCCCAAATTTTGTTTGCCATCCAAGCCCAGATTCCTGCAGGGACATGAAGGAAAGCTGAACCCCTCACAGGCTTTACGGCTCGAACAAAAATACGGCACGCGCACCTCCCTCCTGGTCTCTTCTGCGTTTAAATCTGGCTCTCTCACAGCACTGACCTTCTCCCATGTCAGTGTGGGGACACATTTAACGCTGTGGTTTCTGGAGCCACCAAAGAGTCTGACAACACAGAAACGAGGTCGAGAGTGCAAACCCTTCTGGTGTTACAGTTACTGACTCAAGGAGGCAGGAGTGGAGCCGAATGTAAACAGCTCCGACCTACCTCCAGGAATACCGGTGTCAGAAAGTGACAGCCGGCAGGTGTCACTCCACTGACCGACAGCAGACAAAGACAGCAGACCTCAACAAGTAGCTCCGATGTGGATTTTTCTTTCACGTAGCATCCTCCGAGCTGGGATATGCGGTTCTGGGGGATGTGTGAGAGAGTGGCATGCGGCTGGGTGTTTTCCTAGAGTGTTGGGTTGGCCTAGAATGGCAGTCATACCATAGCTGTGCTCCCATGTCTGTGGCATGTTCATGCCAGCACTGTGGCGTCTGCTACATCACCACTAATCTCTTTCCACTCTCTCCTGGATCAATGCGTTTTAAATAACTGACCATGCTCGGAAATACACAAAGAAGTCACATACTGTAATACTCATGCAACACCAGCGTTATTCAAAATATATGTTCAAGTGTCATCCCAATACAAATGTTACATTGTCATAATATCCAGACAGATTGTAAAGACCCTGATGGCCCCCAATCACTCCACCTAGAGTTGCATCGACATTCTATCTATTAACTGATTTATGCATTTATTGATTAATTGACTCACATCAATCATTTCCTCACTGTTTCCATGTATACTCACTCATGTATATGATCTATATATTAAATAACTTAAATTCAAATATTAATATTAAGGCCATAAACATCCTAATGACCAGCCCACTGTGTTGGTCCTCTACATCTGAGCGCTTAGGTCCTAACAGCTCTGCACTACCACGCCTCTCTGAATATGTTTATAATTATTGCCAGCCAGCCTAGCAGAAAGGTTTTCACCAAACTAGGCATAGAGGCAATTAACAATATAGTAGAGTGTTTTGGCAGTAATGTGAGGTGGACCAGAGAGAGAGTTTGTTACCATAGTTGGAGAATGGAAGGCAGGTGGCTGAGCGCCCTGTCACGATGAAGAGCAGAGAAGACAGCTGCTCCTGTCAAACAATGACTTATTCTTCACCAGCCAATGCTCTGCACTGTATGACACGCACCCAATCGCACAGATAATGTATCAACAAGACGGCGTTTCTGTCTGCATGCGTGTGCGTGCGTGTGTGTATTCTTGTGTGATGAAATTAAACAAAGAATTTTTCCATATGGTCCAGAATACATACATTCAGAGAAAATATATACAACTAGAGTAAAAAAGTTCTTTGTGTTTTATTAGAAAAGGTTTTTTTTGGTTTTTTTTTACTTTTGGAGTAAGGAGTGGTTGCATTATTTCATTATTTTTTTAATGACAGTTAAACACATGCATCAGAGCTCCCAAACGTGATCCGGGATTTTTTTTTTTTCCTTCACGAAGAAAGGCTAACATCTTTGTTTGCTTGATTTTTACGTGTTGCTAACAGATAAGTTGAGTACAAAACAAAACACATCAAAATATTTTCGAGCGTTACCACTCCAGTCCAGATGATGGCGGTATACGTGCCTCTGAGCACTTTTTCTAATGTCAGAAGAAGGAGAAGGAGGTGGAAGTAAACCCAAATATTTGTTGATGCTGGATTAGCTGTTTATTTCAGCAGCAGAGAACTGTAAACACGACATGGACATGACAAATCTGCAGTCTCTGAGCATTTTCCTCACGGAGCGATTAACGCTGGCTGCTCAGGAGATCTTTAAGGCGGTGGAAGTCACGGTTACGGAGTACCACGACGAAATTTCGCGATCGAGACAAGAGAATGAACTTCTCAGGAGCAGGCTGCTGGAGGCAGGCATCGAGCTTTACTCAGGTGGGTCGGAAAAGGGCGCGATGAAGCACCCGTGCATGCCGTTTGGGGCCGTGCAGAGGCAGGACACGCCGGCCCAGGGCGCAGGGCGCATCCAGGGCGCAGGGTAGGCCCTGAGCTAAAGAGCTAACGCGGCTAGACAAAAGCGAGCAGCGGCTGGAGAAGAGCTTTCCTTGCGCGTGGAAGTCACAGTTTGCATGTTTGGAAAGACTTTAAAGGCTCAAAGTGCAAACGTGTAAAGTCTGAGCACGCAAAAAAAACCAAAAAAAACCCCGCAGTGGCCATTCGGAAGTGTGTCGCGTCAAAAGGGCAGCTTGCGCAGCCGGTGTGTTTTCGTGCGGGCTGCCCACAGCTTGCCGGGCTTCCCCTGCGGTTTACTGGGGTGCTTTTGTTCCCCGTGCGCTTCGGCTAACTTCCCGTGCGCTTGACGTTTCAGAGCTGCAGCCCGGCGTCTCGGCCTTACCCGACGGGCTCGCCAGTGCAGCGGAGCCGTGGGGAGAGGAGGGCGCCGACATCCGCGTGAAGCTGGAGCTTAGCGCGACCAGAGACGAGCCCGCGCCGCCGTCCCCGACGCCGTGGCGAGAAGGCGAGGCGCGCGTGGAGGACGCGCTGGGCACGCTGACGGCGGACAGCGGCGCGGGCGCGCTGCTGCACGCGGCTCCGTTCGCGCAGGACGTGAAGGAAGAGCCCGAGGACGCCGGGACTGATCTGAGAACAGAGGCGAGCAGCGCTGCGGCTAATCGCGCGTGCGGGCTGGAGGACGCGCTGGAGAGCTACAGACTAACCCCGGTGCACAAGGCTCTACGGTCCAAGGCAAGTCCGTGGGGCAGTGACATGACGAAACTCTTTTTGTGTCCAAGTGCATTGTTTCACTTTTAATACTAATTTAAGTTCATGGCCTATCACGGCTATTTAGTTTATTTAGTTTGAAATAATATACGTTCCTTTATGTTCTGCTATCTCCGAACTGTCAGGTGGTGTAATTGTGCTTGCAAATGAACAAGCTAAGCAACCTATTAAAATAACACTTTTTATAATAAATTCAGTGCTATGTTTAGAACCTTTTTAAATAAACCAAATCTTAAAGTACCATTAGTTTTAAAGCTCTTGATATAACTGCAAAACGTTTGTCCAGCAGTGTATATCAAATGATCAGTTATCAAATATCAGGGTGGTACAACTATAAAACATGAATTTTATTATAAAGTGAAGCAGTAATGATAGTAAATGGGATATTGCATCATCAAGAGGACCCCACGTGACCTTTATGGCAGAGTGAAACACTGACAACAAATAGGTGCTTACACTTTCCATGTCGGGTGGTGCAACCAATGCAAAACTAGATAAAAATGTTACCATAAAACTCTTTATTCTATTTCCACATTTTATGTAAGAACTTGATAGCCAAGGCAAAAGCCAAGACAGGTGTTCAAATGGAAGTCAGATTGCAAATTTAAAAGTTAAAAGTATCTTTTACATTTCTAAAATATTTATTACTTTTAAGTTGAAGATGTTATACATTTTCAAACCTTTTGAATTTTTTTGTAATTTTTAATAATCTTAGATGCCACTATCAAGTAAAGAAAAAGCAGCACGATACAGGGAGCGCATTAAAAATGACCCAGCTGCAAGAGAAGCGTATCTTGCAAAAAGAAAAGAGAGGTAATTCATCTCGATCAGCTTTGTCATGCCAGACTGGATGAACAGTTTATTTTAAAGTTATTACTTTAATTCAGTAGTCAGACCATTCAGCATTTTAAATGTGAATGTGCCAGTTTATTAGTTCTCATGTTTTATAGTTATCAGAGGAGGAAGAGAGAGGGAAAAATTCTGAAACCCTCCATTAGCCAGCTGTCCAGAAAAGACCAGGAGAAGGTGAGGCAGCGGTGGAAGGAAGACCAGAGAAAGCACAGGGAACGGAAACGAGCCATGCAGGAAATCTGGAATTTCACATCCGCGTCAGTGGATACAGTTCACATAGAACTCCCAGCAAAGATTCAACCTAGCCCAACACTGATGAAGAGAATAGTAAGTGGAGATCTACAGAACGTGGAGCATCCTCACATATTCCTGCTTGGACCATAAGAAAGTCAAGCCACTGTCTGAAAAACTGTAGCAGAAAGGTCATCAGAAAGCTGCTAGCATTTCTCAGCTCTTGCCATTAATTGTGTGACAGTCCAGACATCGAGTAATGCATATATAACGTCTGTGCCACGAGAGAGAGAAGTCATAAAATCCCAGGCGGAAGAGACTGTGACCTTGTATCAGTGGAAAAGAGAACCTCTGTCACACAGGCATGAGGCCTACATCAAATTTGTCAAAGAACCACCAACTGGAAGATGTGCTGAACTGTTTAACTTTATTTATTTATTTATTTATTTATTTATTTATTTAGCATAGCCAAAGCCACCTTCATGTGGCTTTGTGTGGATTTTTCATAGAATTTCTCCTGCAAAGATAAAAATGTTGTGGAGGCAGTTCGAGTCAGGCCATGCGCAAGTGGCTTTCACAGCAGCTGGTTCACAATCCTGTGCCAACATCTCTGCTTCCCTTCGGCATGGGACACAACCTTACATGTGATGAGTAATGGTATCGTCACTAAGTACCGTAAATAAAAAGGAACGTAGCTGCTATTTGCTCAGAACTATCCCCCTCCTGTCAGGCTTCCAGAAGGTGATCTGGAACTTCTCTGAGAAGTCACAGGAAAAAGGTGCCCCCCCCGGCCTAAATGGAGCAGGTTTCGCGGTCAAGCGCACTGTTGATTTTGCTGTCCGTGGGGGTGCAGATGTCCAGATCCCAGACGGATTTTACAGTCGCTTATCGGAGAGAAAGTCTTACCTCGAGTTCTTCTGGGTGAATGAATTGCACGCCAGAAGCTTTGATGAAGAGGTGCCTGAGGTTGTGTCCCCAGAACGCTGGGAATGTTAGCGGTGCGCTTGGTCATCGCTACTGAACCAGGGAGATCTGCTTCTGCGCCCCACCACATATCTGCCAATGCCGCGACGCCACAATTGTCTGCTTGAGCTCAGCCAGTGCCTAGTGCAGTGACGAGGATGGAAACGAGCTGAGCGGGAGGTTCGTCTTAGTAAGACGTGAGGATGAGATGCTCGTGGACAAGTTCTGAAGGTTTTTCAGGTGAGATGTGTGCTGCGGTTGGGATGAAAGAAAGGTGTTGCTTCGGCCTCGTCCCGCAGACGTGCGCTCGAGCACACGGCCGACTCATGCGGACTGGGCCTGTTTTGAAATATTTTGTCAATCATGACTTCACTGTTAAATCACAATGCATTTTTTTAATCCTCGAATCACTGTAGTGTATTCCATATACTACGTACTAAATGTGATCTCATGTGATGTATCCTGTTTTTGATTGGTTGTTCCAAGCACTTTTTTGTTATTGAAATAAAAATCCAGCCTTCGTCCCATCATTACTAATGTCACGCGGCACAACCGATAATTGTCAGGTCGCACAACCTGGTAAAATGTTCATTAAAACCAACAAATAATAAGTTAAAGTGAACATCTGTTTGATAGCCATAATCTGAATAGCCATTGTGTGGAATGTATTCATTTGCATATTTGTAAAACAATTTTCCTGTTTTAAAATTGAATGCTAAAGATACTAAATACCAGTGAAAATGTAGTAATCTAATTTTATGGTAAATACAAAATAACCACAAAATGTTAGGCACTGCAGACCCTAAGGGCTGTATGCCAAAGATTTCACTTAGACTAAAGAGTAAGAAAATATATGTCGATATTTGGTTGCACCACCCGACATTTTATTTGTGCAGTGAATTTTAAAAAGGCAGTCAAAAACAGAATTAAACCACTTTGAAACATTATGTAACAAAAATGTTATAGAAACACATTTACAGCCTCAAAAATGTGCTTTATATGCATTTAGAAGGGCTTTTCAAAAGATAGCAGCAAGACCACAAATGGCAAAAGTCCAGCATGCTTAATCTGCAGAGTCCGTCCGACAGTTTGCATGTCCTCTCCAGTGCTTTGCCTTCTCTGCGCTAAGCGCTCAGCCAGCACACGTCTTTCAAGCATTTTGTCTTGAAACATCAAAGTTCATGTCTTAACGTGGTTATGAAGGGAAAAATGGAAAATAGAGGTTGTATAAAATTCTAGGCATTAAGATTTTAGGCGTATTACAGTTTCTAGGTGTGCAGTGTTTTAAGTGTGTCAGCCCCTTTTACTGGGAATGCACAGTTGGTTAGTTCTGCTCGACCCATTTCATCATTGGTCAGTTTCTGACCACAAGACCTCTGCTGACCAGAAGGTTGGCATTTTGCACACATCACTGTCCTTGATTGGTTGAGAATAGTGTAACCCTTTCCTTGGCAGTGAATGGCTAGACCAGCACAAAGGTCATTTGTCTTGAGCTGTTTCATTAGTGTGCATTTCTGATGTGTTTTTTTTTTTTTCCCCAGTGATTCCCGTGTTTAGCTTCTTATAAACTTCCCATACCTTACTGATTTAATCCTTTACTAATCTATTTTTAATAGAAAGAGAACACAGCGCCTTCATAAACCCACAAAATCAGTGTATGTGTGTGTGTGTGTGTGTGTGTGTGTGCGCGCGTCTTAAAGGTGCAATAAGTAATGATTATTGCCATTGTTTCACCGGGTCATGTGACTACAATGGTCACCACAAATGCTAATTTAACCTTTAACATAATGGCAGGTTTTGTCTTTATTGTTGTTCATTATTTAAGAAGAGAGTGGGGCCAAACCCCGTCAATAAATCTATGGTAGTCTCAGGCTCAGCAGAAGACAGTTCTGAAATGGCCAGCTAAGGTCAGATCAACATGCAAACCATATAAAAATATGTTTTAATAGTCATTCATCTATATCCATATTGTGACAATAATGTTTTTCCTATCTATAAATAGGAACACCCTCTAGAAAGACCTGTAAGATATCTCGATCTCTGACCTGCCAGTCTCTCAGCTGTCAGACATGTATATGCCCCCCGATGAAGCTCCTTTGATTTGCACCATGGGCATCTGTAATAATGGCCCGGGGGTAGACTCTGCGTTCGGAAGGGTCCTGGCCGGGAGCGTACTGTCCTATCAGCAGCCTGTGCTGTCGGACACCCATCCTGTTCTCCCCGATGCCCCGCCCCCACTGCTGATCGAGGGCTACTGGCTGTGTACTCGAGAGCAGCGCATTGGCGTCCTGCCGCAGAGCACGAGCTCGTGAGGCCTCGTGGGAAGCAGTCCGTCAGTCGGAGCAGCGCACCGGGGCCAGTGCAGTGGCAGGAGCTGAGCGGGCTGCGCCTCACTTCCGGCTGCCCCTGATCTGTGTGCTGCGCAAGGGGCAACAGCGCCGCTCAGCACCGGGTTGCACGCACCAAGAAGCTCTGGGCCATGGGTCCGCAGGAGCACCCGGCAGCCGTGCGGGAGAACTCGCCGTGCGGGCTTCGTCGTCCACCCGTACGCCCCCTGTTTGGGTAAGACTCAGGACGGGCGGGTCTGCGATCCCACTGAGAGCTCTCCATACGGCCTGGTCCAGGTTAAATACCCAAATGTGAGGAGCTTCTATGACTGCTCTTGCATCAAACGTCGCAAAGGCTGCCTGAGGTTACATCAGCAACACGCGTACTACTGCCAGGTCCAGAGTCAGACGCCGGTCACGGGACCGGTGTGGTGTGACTTTGTGGTATTTGTGGAGGATTTCCAGAGATGATGAAGTGGTGGACAGAACCGAGCGGCCCTTCTTTTCTTTCTAAGAGCCAAGGCGTTTGAAGGCGTGAACATGTGTGGACGTATGTGTAGAGGATTGTTCCTGTAGGTTGCAGGATGATATCTGTTTGTGCTGTTTGCTGCAGTTATGCATTGCTTTCAACGTTCCACTGTTTTGGCTTTGCTGTTTTTGACGGTTTAACCTATGTTTTTACTGTGTTTTACAGTGCATACATGCCGGGCCAGAGGTTTGCTTTCTGTTTACTTATGTGCTCATCTCTTCATTAAAGCTGCTCTTTTTCTGCAGTCTGTGATTTTCACTCTAATCCCTAACCTCTTCCACATACACACCATAGCAGTTATTTGTAGGCATGCCACTGAAATCAAATGGGAGGCTGTGATTCTGGTGGAATACCAGGGGACAAATATAGGTCCAAGCTAAAGACACACCATAAATTCATACATTCACTGGTGTACTACCTCGGCTGGTTCACAGCACCCTGCTTGTTGCGCACACACACACACCCAAATAAAGATGTTCCCCAATTCTCTTAAGCAGTGATTTTCCACTTCAGTGCGGAACTGGGCGCTGCTCTGAGACGACCTGCCATTGATTAGAACCAAAGCCCTTCACGTATCGCATTAGGAAAATGCATGTGCGAGGACAGACTGGGAAATAGTTCTCATTTATTGTATATTTTGCTATGTAATGGGAAGGAAAAATTTAGTGAAGCTGAGCAAATGTTTTCAGAGAAAATGTTTCAGTGTTCTTACTGCCATCTGTGGAAAGTGTTGAGAGTAATTTGGCTGTGTCTCTCTCCCCCCCCCCCCCCCCTCTCTCTTTCTCAGCTTCCATTAACGAGTAAGTCAAGAGTTACCCTGCATAAACGATGCATTAATTATGATCCAATGGGACAGGATAAAGAGCTCACCCAAAGGAGAGAGAGGTATGCGTTTGATGTTGCTTTCATTAACCCTTTAACTGTCCACTCATTTCACTGGTACACTGTTAGCAGCGAGTGGGATGAACCTAGGAAGTTTGGTTCTTCATGAAGGCTCACGCGGAGCTAATGGAGGAGATTGGATCAATACAGGAATGATTGTGTCCTGTATACATGTGGTTTCAAGGTGTAATATCCCCAGTCCCCTAAGGAGAGCTCCCTGCATTCCGTACACGTTCCTGAAAACCTGTGGAGCCGTTTGTGGTGAGATGGCTTGTTTGGAGTTCAGCTTTATTTTTTTTCGTTATCATTTGCCCAAATAGGAAAACTGTAAGGTAAAGTAATTCTTTTTACATTGTCACCACAATTTGTTTGACAATTCCTGACAGCTCTCTGGTCCAAGGTGCCTAAACCAGCTCACTAACACTGCTGTAGTCCCATGTGCCCTTAGCCTGAATTAGGACGGTCTGAATGAAATCAACCCAGATCCAGCAATATTAGAGCATTAGGAGCATTCTAATACACTGTGCATAAGTGCATGACACGCATGCTATTTTGAGAAACTCTGTCTCAGAAGAGGTGGCCACTACCCTGTATTCAAACCCTCTATACTGAATACAGCAGAGATCTAGAGCACTTCAGAAGGTCTGGTGTCAAACACGCGTGCACATACGGTTACAGACATGCATGCAGCTAATCCAAAAAAGATCGAATAATATAATATTTTAAGTATTATTCTGGAAACTCAGTGCTGCCTTTTCTGTGGTTAAATTACATATCTGGCATCTGGTACTTTGTGCTAGATACTCAAATGGTGCAATGTTGAGTCTCAAGGTTGCACTGGAAGTTAACTGGAGGATACTTGAACATATTAAACAAGTTCAGTGTCCATGTAAAACTAAAGAATGCAATACTGGGTTTATAATCTACGTCATGGTTACAATGCGTAAAACTACATGAATGCGTAAAATTATATGAATGACACACACATTTGTATTTTGTTGCTTTTTGCATTCACGGCAGTCGGCAGGCAAACTTATCCAGTGCTTTCATCTTCTCCTCGGAAAAGCGCATGGCATGTTAAAACTGTTTCGATAGAATAATATCTCGACAAAGCTAAAGACAGCATTCGCAAAGCATAGCTGGAACGTTAGCTTTCAGGTGTAAGCCTTAGCGCCAGCATGAAAAGGCCCGAGGCCGTAACAGGACTGCATGGAGCGCCACAGCCCCAACGGCGATGCCAGCCGGAGCTTCCGGCCAATCACGTCATCAGTATCGGCGGAAGAGGCACCTGTGAGCCGCTTTCATCTGCTCCAGACCACAAGCGACAGCAGCAGAGGTAAGACATAGTTATAATGATTCAGTTTGTTTAGTATTCTTTAAAAAAAACAGGCAGTGACTGTAGTGTTCTGTGGAAATAGCTGTGGCTTTACATGCACACTTTAACTGTGCACTGGGTGCCTGATTTGTACTATATAGCGATACAAACAGCCCAGCGCGATATAACGATTGCTGATTGAGTGCAATAACAAAAGAGGAGGACGATCTGAAAAGAACTTTGAATTATGCACATAATCATATTTGAAACAATCTCATATTTGTTGTCTGTAGTGTTCTGCATTATACATGCTCTGTACTTCATAAATTCCCATTACAATCCAAATATGAATTTTTGCTAAACAAACACTGGCCATAGCCATATTTAGTAAGAGTCATATTTGGATTGCTTTACGTAATAATCAATTATGTAAGGTCAATATCATTGATATTTTCCCCAATATGTTATGCCTTTCAGAACTGTTGGAAATCACATTACAAAGACTTCCTGTCAGGAACTCCGTGCAGGGAGCATGAGAGGATGAGGTACAGACACACTTCATCTTCCTTTAATCCACATGGTACCTGTTTCAGTATAACCCCAGGTATCACCATCAGTTAAGGGAGTGCTAACAGCAGTTTCTTTGTTTAATAGTACACGATAATGTTAGAAATTGTTAATACTAAATATCAGTTAACTGCTATGTTGTTGAGGGCCTCACCAAAGACAGTCAAGAATTAAATATAATTGCTGTTTTTGTCCACTTGGTTTTACAATCGGTTTGAGGGAGTCAGATTATGCGGTCCGGACGGATCGCTCGGCTCCTGGACGGATCGCTCTTGGCCGGATTGCTTGGCTGCTGGGGAAGGCGGCCTGGGTTCCGAGGTGCACACTAGAAAGGGAGGTCTCGCTCGTAATCACAGGCAGCGAGGCAGTGCCTTCGTCCTGCTGGGTTCTTTTACCCTGTGGGGATAGTGGAAGTCCAAAACCGTTGCTGCTTTCAGCGGAAGGGTCTGTGCAAAAGAGAATACCCATGCTCATTTTTTGTGTATTCTGTGTATGTTTTGACTTTTTTTTTTTTAAATTTCATTTTATTCAGAAGCAGTGAATACTTATAGTCGATTTTTAAAAGCATAATGCATTATACATTCTTTAAAGAAAAAAAGGCCGTGTAATTTTAAACTAAGGAAGCTTTATGCCATGATGATGATTTATTATTTGTTGTTTTTTGTTTTGTTTTGTTTCGTTTCCCCTTGTCTCTCATGAATGAACCACTTGTGGGGACATCTAGAAAAAGCTCCAGGTGCCTTTCCCTAAGAGCAGGCAGAATGAACGGGGCTTTTATCCGGAGTGAGTTTCGACACCACAGCGCCTGCTGCTGGCATGCTGGTGCAAGGGGCCTACAGGAGTGAAAGCCCAAAGAGTCGTATTTTATATGATCACAGATAGCAAAGATGACATAGATCATACCGCTATATGTGAAGAGAAAAAATAGCCAGTTTCTCGTAGTTTATGTGGAACAACCGATTTAGTGTATTTTGTATATTATTATTATTATTATTATTATTATTATTATTATTATTGATGCTGAGGAGGAGGAGGAGGAGGAGGAGGATGATAATAACAAGCTCACGTGTGAAACATCCCTAAAACACCGACTGTGATACCTGGTGCTGTTGGGTTACTCTTATGTGTGCAGCCATATGCAGTAAAGTGGTGAGATCTTTCTTCATGCGTTGTGCATTCTGATGGTCTCAGCAGTGCCGTGAGACAACAGTAGAACTTGCATCTTGCTTTTATGCTGTTGTGTATGAGTGCAGAGAATAATGTACTCTGTTTTCTTTATTGCAGTAAAGTTTGTGTTCTGCCCTGAAAAGGTTTCTTCATTTCATCCCATCACACCACAATCTCTTGTTAGGTCTTGTTAAACCTATTTGGAGAAGGGAGAGTTTGACTAAAGCTTGCAAAGACCAAATAAAGAGCACTGTTATAAAAACATGTTTGACAAACGATTTTATTATATTTTAAGTATCAAAAGAGTGGCAGTTAAAGGGTTACATTTTTTTCTAATATTTTCTAATATATCTCATGAATTTTAAGTAAACATGTCTGTATGCAAATTTTTTTGCTAAGATTCATTGAATGTCAATTTTAGATATCGCATGAAAAGGGCTCGCGGAAAAAGCAAACTGCTAAAAGTCGGAAGAGAGAGAAAAACGGAGCAGAGCACAGAGCCGACAGCGTGTAGAATACTGGGGGACAGCCTTGCAGACGTCACGCTGTTGGACGAAGACCAAAGCCCTCCGTCACGTAACAGGCCGCAGAACTGTGTTTTTACTTTGGCCGACTGCGAGCGCAGAGTTTTCAACAACTGTTTGCTTGGCTCCGCTTTAGGGTTCCAGGCAAACCTGGCAAACCTGACTGAGGAGATGAGCGAGAACGGACAGGAACCCTCAGCCATGTTCCACGGGGGCCCCGTGGAAGATGACAGCCTCGCGGGGGCCAACCTATGCGTGGTTTGCGGAAGGACCTTCACGTCTCGCGGACTGTTGAAGATCCACCTGAGGGTTCACTCCGGAGAGAAGCCGTATCACTGCCATTTTTGCGACAAAAACTTCAGGCAGTCCAGTCACCTCAACGTGCATGTTCGAATCCACACGGGGGAAAAACCCTACAGCTGCCCCACCTGCGGGAAGAGGTTCAGTGACAGAAGTGCCCGGAACAGACACCTTAAGGTTCACCTGGAAAGTGCTGAAGAGATCCACTCGTAGAGGATTTCCAGACATCTGCACTAAGAGCGGTGAGGTGTTTGAACCTGTTTATTTTTGCCTTTTGATCTCCAGTGGTTGAGTTTTAGAGACTCTCTATCTGCTGTGTTTCATGTGATTTATTCCTTCTGTTTACCATTGTTTTTTTTCCTTTTGTTGTTGTTTTTGTTTTTGTTTACCTTTAGACAGAGATGTGAGGTCCGATTTACCCTGCTTATCTGTTTAAAGTAACGCTTGGACAATAAGGGGTTTAAGATGCCACAAGGTGATTGATATAGTGATTTCCACAAAAAAAAGATCATAACTTCTGGCCCATGCACTGTTGAAGGTTTCATAATTGCAGTAGTAGTGTAGGACTAATGCAGTGAACATTTATGTTTAATCAGATATTTCAAAGCTCAAAGGCAGTGAAGAGAAATACACACTTGTCTGACCTTTTCCAGCCGTTAGAAGCAATTAGACATTGAGCATCTGACACACCAGCATCCTCTAAATTTGCTAAACCTAAAGCATGCGCGATTCTCTTCCCTGCCTGTACACGCTGGAATCCATATCCATCAATATGCAGATGACTTAGAATGTTCAGACAAGGTCGATTCAAGTCCAGCACCCTGAAGGAGAAACCAGGTTACACAGGTCATTCCCAGACCGGACTGGTCTGATCCTGATTACCGCACTAGCGTGGAAAAACTAGAGTAACCCTTGCCAGAGGGTCTGACAAATATTCCACTGTTACAGGAAGAGTAACTGTCTGATGAGACTGCTTATTCAACATGAACAGTTTAAAAGGGAAACAAATCTTTGTTAGTTATGAAAGTCGGAGACAGTCACAAATAAATGCTATAGGTTTGTGTTGTTCATGTGAAATTTGCTCATATATGGCGTTCAATGTTTCATCATTGTCTTTGTGAAACTTAGGATGTATTTGACTAAATAGAAGTTATTTAAAAAGAAGTAGAGAGAAAAACGGTGAGAACTGAGAAAAGCAACCTGCTGTTGATTCCTCTTGATTGTCTAGTATAATTCCTGTTAATGTTCTCATGAACCAAAATCAATAAACACATTATTTTTGATATAGTGTAATGCTGAGTTATCATTTACCAAAAGTGTGGAGTTTATCAGCCTGCATTTAAGACTATAAAACTGTATCTCAAATTTTGAGGCATGCAACGTGTGCCATTGAACACAATTCATAGTGTTTATAAACAGTGAATGAAGGCTGGTGAGGTTTTGGATTCCTCTGGTTTCTATTCTATTCTCATCCAGCTTTACTTCACATTTTGCATTGCTGCCTATTTGTTTGATGAACGTCTTGGCGTTGAAGACTGCAAGACGTACATGTGTACATCCACCTTACAGTGTATTAAAGGTGACTTAAATTAAGCTCTTACTCATTTGATTGTGGGCACATGTATTTTTAGAGTTTTTGTGAACATTAAATTACATCATTAAAGATGCCTTTGAAATATATGGTTGTGCATGTTTACACATGTACATCGAAACAATGACAAAAAAAAAAGTTTGTGGTTGTGTGTATTACATTAGTTCACACTGTGCATTAAAATTCACATTAGTTGCAGTTTAAAAGAATGAATAGGAGCTCAGTTCTGGCTGATTAACGTAACGTGGCAAGGAAGTTAAAGGGTTTATTGATTTGCAGTTTACAAATACACATGAGCAAACTGCAAACTTAATTTGGCGTGATTTGTAGCTTGCGGTCTAACAGCTTATACAATCAAGCACAACCTTTTGTGACCTGATGGAATTGAGCTGTTTAATCTACCTTTGTGTCAGGGTCCGTCACAGAATCCGTCTACAAATGCTACTCTAAGCACATGTAAACATTTAACCAGCCGCGCACACGGTGTTTGGGCAATACGCTGTTAGTGTAACCAACGTCAGTTGCAGTATAATTTAACGCTCATTTTGTGTGTAATATTACAGCGTGTGCAGATGTATCGATATGCTGCCCTTGCAGTGCACACAGCAAGTATAGATAATTGTGTTACATTGCGGGCATGTACGGTAATGGTATGGTGATAGTGGTGATTAATAGTGTATCTACACTGTGATGGTGTAATGTAAAGTGGAGTTATGCTATTGATGCTAGTGCATGCTCTTGCTTTCAGTGAGTGAAAGGTCAGTGGAGCCTGAGGTAGCACAGCACATCAGATCACACCATTGTCTGGGGCTGCGAATCACGGGACTAATGTGACTGATTTCCTTCAAGGAGGAGGATTGATTGCTCAACAGTCGCTTAGTGGTGTCCCTGGTTGATGTAACACTTGGAGTTTGCACTTAAACCATCCTTGCTTGTTGCTGCAGTCCCTTCCGATGCCATTCCAGTTGGCCTCTAGCTGTGTGGGAGTTCTCTGAACTGGATGGCGTTTGCGTTCTTTGGAGGTCATAGCGCTGTACAGTGTGAGGTCTTAATTTAGCGCTGGTTGAGAAGATGCTCTCCTTGCTCCAAGTCCCAGTCAAACTTGTCAAAAAAACAGCGTTTCAGGCTGCCTTGTGAGTCGGCCGTTCTTTTTTGCTCCATTACTCTGATGTCGGCCAAGCGGAGAATGCGGTAATGTGTTGCAAAACATAACTGAAAAGTACATCAAAGCAAATGATGTGTTTTTGGATAGTTTGGATCATTATCTTATTCTTCAAACTCCGACGAAAAGTGTTGGAGATGACGTGCCGATGTGAGGGAGGATAGCGCTGTCCTCGTCAGACCGTGTGATCAGAGTCCCTGCTGTCAACAAAAGGCAAGCTTGGCATATGGTGAATGATTGGACACATTTCCAAAACGGGATACAAGGGGGGACCGTGAAGTAAGGAGGAATACCGGTATGCACCATGCATGGCTCAGCATGCAAACTGAAAGTTAGCAAAGTCAGATATAAAAAAGCTGCTTCACTGTTGTCAGACTTCAGACGATTGCTTGTGGAGTTTCATTAGCACAAATATGATTTTCAATAAAAGGAAATCATTTTGTCATCAAGCTGTAGTTTTACAACAATCTGTATTAAACAAATGCAACTGCACAGGAAGATGGGCTCTTAGTCATGCCTTCTGTGTTTAATCTTGAAAGGTCCCCCCTCCTCTTCATAGGAAATCTTATCCTATGCAATTAGCGAATCCATATTTTTCCACTGCCATGTGCTCAGAGATTGTTGCAGGCCAAACTACAAACACAAATGCTCCTTTAATAATAGTTCATTTTTAAAATCTCACTAGCAACATTTAGTGTTAGTTGGGAGTTGTCAGCGGCTGCAAATCAGTCAGGGTTCGGAGCATTACTTAAAAAATGTCTTCCCTTACAGATTACTGATTACCTATTAAAAAATGTCTCTGTAATATGATTCAATTAGTATATTAAAGTGGATGTGGCCAAGTTGTCCATATAAATGTCCCAGCAGTCCAGCACTGCTCATGTGAGTAAAATAAATGAATAATCACTTTCATAAGTATTGTTTGCTATTTCTCCTTTAAGTATTAGCAGTACTCTCTGAGTCGTATGGTTGTGTTTAGCAACCAGCATGATCAAGCGACAGACCGACAGTAGGCGAGTACTGCAGATTCAGCCATTGCACATTTTACTTAACAGCTTAATCACATGGATTTATTAGGGGTGAATTCAGCTCATGATTTCAAAAGAGTGCCCCCAAAGTGTGTTTAAATTGCAAGCTAAATGCAACTCATTTGCTGATCTAGCCAGATGGAAATAGAATCGATTTCAGCAGCTGTTAGTATTGATATGTAGCTCGTACATTTCTGTTTGCATTGTATTCAAATAACATTCAGTGATGGTTTTCTCTATGCTTGTGCCCCGAGGCTTTTGGAAGAAGGAAGAGCACAGTCAGTGCACAAGGCCACTCCAATTCCCCTCAAGAGCTACCACTGCTGGACTGAATTTGACAGCCGCGCTCACGTTCCGGCGAGAAATCTGTGCCTGGTGTGCGGAAAGAGCTTCCGCTCGTCCACTCACGTGAAAATTCACCACAGGGTTCATTCAGGAGAGAGACCGTTTCACTGTCATGTTTGTGGTAAAACGTTCAAGCAAAATGTCCACCTTCAGACCCACGTGAGGATCCATACAGGAGAGAAACCTTTCATCTGTCCAAAGTGCGGGAGACGTTTCAAAGACCAGAGTGTGAAGAACAAGCACGTAAAACGGTGCAAGGTCAAAGTCTAAATGAACCAATAGGAATAAAAAGACCTGACAATTGTTTGTTTGTTTGTTTGCTTGTTTATTTAGCACTGACCGCAGTTTTCAGAATGTCTCTCACATTTGTTTCACGTATCAGGATTCATCACCTCCTGTTTCTGTTAGAGATCGTCTGTTTGTATAATTTGGCATTCTAAAAGTTCTTGTGTATGTGAGAGTGTTAGTAGTCTATTGTATGTAATATCCTATTGTATGTAATGCAATGTGATGTAAGTGCATATTTAATTTGCTCTCGCCATGCACTCTGTGCTAGCATGTTTTCTTATAAACAACACTGTTCATTTTGTTGTAAACACAACATGGTGACCTGCCTTTACATTTTGAAACATCTCTGTAAGTTAACATTTCACCAAACCATTACCTGATGTTCTGGTCTGGTCTTAGTGTTCTGGTCATAAATGCAAGGGGTTATTATATGGTTATTATTATTTTTAAAATGTTTTTGTTTGGCACTTTGAGCTGCAATTGTACTGAACAGAAATTACAATAACAATAATATTATTCTAATTTATTTTTTCCCCCTCTGTGAGAACTCTCTAGCAGTTTCAGGGAAGACACAGCAGGGGGCAGAAGCGTTCCACCGTGTTTGTTATGTGCTCACGGGGCCCCTTCAGCTGAACAAAATAAATTGTTTATTTGATTTACTTTAATTTTCTTAGGAGCAGATGGAGCGTTTGAGTACCCATCGCAAGCTATTGTATGGTAGTCTATGGAATGGCACTCAACAAGCTTACAAATATTTTCCCTCCAGATGGGCATTAATTATCTTGCCTGATTTTGAATCCTACCTTGTGCAAACATAGACTGCAGTGGAAAATGGAGGGAGATGTATGACTTCGTAATGTACTGTTCGAGCGACTTTTAGATATTATTAAGCATGAACACTGAAGTTATTCTTTAATCATTCTTCAGGCCATTCTTAAGACCTTGTCTCCGTCCTCACACGATTACTCGACGCTTGAAAGCCTGGATTAAAAATTTTGATATAGACTGCAAATTAGACACTGTAATCTGCTCATTTTTTACGTGTCTGAGTAGTGACCAGGCTAGCTGTAATTTTCATTTTCACTGCAGCGGGCCGTAACGAGCTGACCGACTCTAGCTTGCCTGGTGCTGTTGGTGTAATTCATTTTTTTTAATTGCCATGATCTTGTTTCACGAATAGTACAGTTTTAGTAGACCAAACAGCATTCGTAGTTGTTAGAAAGCGCCAAAGATTTCCGTGCCATTATTTATCTGGAAGATTATTTAAGCTTTAGTTTTGCCTTGACATGCTATTTATCTATAAGTACTGTATAGCTCGACATCAGAACCCACCGAGTCTTAGCAGTCCAAGTCTCAGAGTTCTCTGTTAATATTCTACACCGCCAGCAGTACAGTACAGAACACACCACCCTTCTTACGGCGTGCTTGGTGGCAACTCAAGAGTTTGAACATTTTTGGAGAGGTTAGATCATTCTTCTTCAAACGCCTCCTTCATTGCAGAGAGGTAGAAATAATACGCACATATGAGGACGCACCGAACGTTTTGAAGCCCATTAAAATCTCCCTCAGTGTTGGCCGTTATTGTGCGTTTCAGGGCTCAGTTGCGTTTACATTTACAGCAGACGCTCTTATCCAGAGAGACTTACATATTTATCCATATCACAGGATGTGCGCGTTCTGGGACTTGTACCCACGACCTTGGTTTTACTAGCAACGCACGCTACCAGATGAATTACAAGAGCATCTTTCATTAGAACAAGTGTGGAATCACAATAGGGAAAGACAGGCTATCGAGTACAACTTCAGTGAAAATATGACAATAATTGAATGTTATGGTGGCTGTTGTTCTTGCTCATTAATATGGAGTAACTAAAAAATGTTCTCATCATCTATATTTCATACCATGAAACTGTGTGGTCAGATTTTTCTCGTTGTCTTTAACCTTTGCCAAATCACCCTTGCTCCAACTGTTTAATATGTAAAATGGTGTGTAATTGAAGGCGATGGCCTCTTTACACATCTTAACTAAGAATATTCTAACTAAAAGTAAATTTTAAGAACAAACCTTAAACTTCGGTACCAGTGTTGGTGGATATATAAGGTCAGAAAGGAACGAATGTTTTAAGGTTTTAGATGAACAGTGCTAGCAATTGCAAATATGCAGAGCACATACTAGAAGCTGTGTGCGTGTGTGTGAGTGTGTCACATTCCCCACTGACTAAACTGGCATGATAACCTGGTGTTAAATTGCTCTATAAGGTGATAATGTTGTTTTAACACTCTCACTTCACCTCTCACCTTTTTCTTACCTCTACTTCTAATATGATCACTGCCCTTGTCTGTTGTGCTGCATAAGGTTGAGTAATGCTGACCTTACTCTAAACTTTTCAAGCGATTTCATTGTCACGAACAGTTTCCAGTCAGAATAAAATCACGAGAGAATAAAATCACGAGAGTTTTGCTGGAGTTGTGACGTGCTCCCGTTATCTTGATCATTTGGTGTAAGCTGGTCAGGTTAGCTGTTACATTTCTCCTTTTCTCATCTTGGCATTCATATAAAATCAACTGTGTTTAATATAGTGTGTTTTTAGTCTTGGCTCATGCAAACTGACATGGATATTGTCATGAACCAATAACAGCTCTTTCCAGCACAAAATCAGAAACGAGCCTTGGGTGCATTACATTTAGCTGACACTTTTATCCAAAGAATCTTAGAATTATGGCTGAGTACAACTTGACCAATTGAGAGTTAAGGGTCTTGCACAGGGGCCCAACAGTGGCAACTTGGTAGCAGTGGGGTTTGAACCAGCAGTCTTCCAATTACAATTTAAGTACTTTAACCACTGAGCTCCCACTGCCCTGGAGTGTTTTTGGCAGGTAAACGAGACACAAGGCATGGAGGAGACACCTTTTTTCCCTTTCAGAACAATCCACAAGGGCAGCTGTGGCCAAAAGCTGCTTCTGTTTCTGCTGCACTGTTCAACGGTTTCTTTTCTTGTAAATGTCCAACAGAAGCTTGAGAAACTATCTCAAAAGGAATCTAGTTGCAGTTTTGCAAATAGTAACCTTACAAGATCCCCAGTCTTGGCAAAGTCATAGTACATGACTAAAACTCTATTGACATGTTTTCTGTGTGAGAGGCTGTCCAAGTCGACTAGTGTACGGTTAGCATAAGTGACATGACTTCGATCATTAATCATTTACATTTTTGTAGCATAAGGAGATGAGCGTCATCCACACGCTCAGTTTAATGTTTAAAAGGATGTTTCCTGTTCAAAAGATTCGAAATCCTAGGACGGACTGAACATCATGGAAGTGTAATCTGAAGGAGCGGATAATGGCACAATGGATAGTGCGTTCAAGGATGGTAATAATGTGCTGTGTATGTACCGCAATGATGCTGCCGAGATAAACCACAGTGCTGGTTTATCCTGCTGGGTCTCTATTCCTTAGACAACAGCAACACCACCACAAAAAGACTGGTCCTAAGGAGAAAGGAAGGGAGGCACGGGAGAGCAGAGCGCTGCTTTAAATCCCACTGAACTTTAAGGTGCAGCTTCGTGTGATGGATGTTTTTTAAAGAGTTTCCTAATGTGGTTGCCAACACAAATAATCACAGGCAAGCAACAGAACTCAGTCTGTGAGCGAGAGAGAGATGTTTATTACGTTTATGCTCTGCTCTGCTGTATCATGCGGATATTTTTTTTGGTTTTATCTCAATTTATATGTCAAATATTCTAAAAAGCTAAATGATTTAAATAAGGATCTGTCATTTCAAATGATCCATTTGTTTCATATCTGACAGATAAGTTAAGATTGCAGAGCGAAACAGAAATCACTATGGGAAGAAAGACTATATAAAATATGAAACAAAACACACAGAACACTTGCTGCACGCTCACACACACACAACTAACTTTTTTTCTTGTGTGAGATGCATCCTAAAATTCTGAATTATTAATGGAAAATGTTCGGGCTGTCTGACATCTTTGGAGTGCCTAACAGACTAAGAGACCTTCTCATGGAGGATCTGCAGTAAACCGTGGGCCAGCCCTCTCCTGGAGGCTCCGTAGCCTGAGGCAGGACAGAGGGGGAAAAGCATGGACAAGGAGCTAAAATCAACTCTGAGACTGTACGTGCATGTGCACCTCACATGCTCCATCCGCAGCAGTGACTAACATTACACAGACGAACTCATTTACATAAAAACTGTGGCTCCTGAATTGTGTTTCCTCTGCCATCTTTTTGCGGTTCAGAACCGTCCTCGTTACACCTGCACGCCGTCTGTGCTTTTTCCCTTTGGCCAGACTGGCAGGCCACTCAAATCCAAGGCCTTCCTTGCTGAGGTTCTTTATCGTTTCCATAGCAACCCCTCCTCTTCAGTGAGAGGAGTGTTGCCACGGATATTTCTTGCAATTAAGAGATGAACTGCTGTACACACCGGAACCAGCAGGCTTAGTTGAGAGATGCTGCCACTACAGGGTTCACAGACCCCACACACACACACACACACACACACACACACACACACACACACACACACACACACACACGCACGCCCACACTGAGTCGTCATTACTGCAGCAGCACCACTGGATTTCCCCAGAAGAACAATACAGTTTTATTTATACATTCCTTTATTTGTGTGCTCAGTCTTCTGCTCACACAAGATGACTAAACTGGCATGCATGAATTCCATATTTAAGCCACAATAATGGCATCTTTAAATATATAATAATAATATAAATAATATTCTGTTTGTGATGCTGTGACTATAACCCAGAGCGCGTATTCAAGTAGCTTCACAGTTTGAATGAAAATTTTGTTTTTGCTTATATAATGATAGGACATTCCACACAAAAGCTCTCAGACATATGAATATTACTTTCCTTCTCCTGCTTTCAACTAAATAAACCTGCAAGCGAAGCAGACTGGACCAGGCGGACTAGCTAATCAGACCGGCAAAGGGGTGATGACATGCCAGTGATTGTTCAGCGAGGAAAGCCTACACATGCCCCTATCTCGGCATGCTTTAATTAGACACATTTTCTCTAGCATTTTTGCTAATTGGCGCCTAAAACATTTCATGGTAGCTGGACAACAGAGGGATTTGTTAAATGCAGTCGACCTCTTCGTTATTAAATTATAGAGCAAGCGAAATGTGTGGTTCTCTGACCTATGGGTTCACGAGCTGCACAAGCAGAGACAGCCAATCTGAAACAACCTTGTTAACAGGATCGCAAGGGATAGATAAACCTGATGGTGATTGGCTGTATATTTCGTTGTGAAGTGTACTACAAAAGCGGTAGGATTTACCTCTAAGAACAGAGGGAGCGGGTTTTAGGTAACCCCTTTCTCAGCGGCCTTTCATGTCTATGGCCTTGGTCTTATTTTCCCAAAACAGAAGCCAGCCTGGCTTATCCTGAGAAATGGATCCAGCTAAAATGGGGTTGGGGGGGGGGGGGGGGTGATCTCTGTAGCACCTGCCAAAGTTGGATTAATACAGTTCAGCAGCGACCCACTTCGTTTCCTGACTTGTTAGCTGTCCTCACACACACAAGCGCCTGCGCTTTTGAAGTCATAGGAGCATGGATGTGTATGTGTGTGCCTTGCCTGTGTGTGTTTGGGGGGCTTTTTGCACATGACAAGTCAGTTGCTAGGCTACGCTGCTGATAAAGGCCTAAGGCTTGTGTGCCATGAGGCTCAGCGGTTCTGGTGGCGGAGCGGATCAGATGCCTGCCGGCTCCGACTCAGGTGCGGCTACGTGCCTTCAACACCCTGTGAGCTTCCTGGTCAGGGAAAGGCCCTAGACAGATATCCTGAAGGTGTTCTCTGTGCACTGATCTCCATATGTGCAACATTTTTCTCCACCGCCTGCTTCTGTCTTATCAAAGTTAGCCCTTTAGTCATTATTTGGTCGTACCAGTTTCATATCATCCATCTGAACATAGCAAATTATCATTATTTTCATTATTGTTGTTGTTGTTGTTGTTATTATGTGGACAAGGGTAATATGAAGTACTAAGAGAGAGAAAATTTACATTTATTTGGATAAGTACAAAATCTTTGTGTGTTCCTGTTTGTTCAAGGCTGGAGCAAATCAAATCTGACAACAAAACCTCTCAATAATTCATGCACTTGTGTACAACATCAAAACTCTTTGTTCAAAAATAAGGTACAAAAAGTCATCGAGAAGTGTTTGCACATATTCTGCAAATCTATTCATTTCATTTGACTAAAAGGGAAGAAAATATGAGCGAACAAACAAAAAAAACCAAACAGATTTATTAATTTGTGGCCCAAGAGACCACCAGTAGTAAATCCAGCCTGCCACACACCCCACCACATCACATGGTTCCTATTTAGACAACAAACAAGGCACAGGTTCAGTGTAATATCACATTTGATCTCAGGAAACGTGTCTCGTATGAATGCCAGCCAGACTGAATTGCCAGCAGACGTCTCCAGTTCCTCGCTCCTATCTATTAAACATGAGGACGCGCATGGAGCGAGACCGTCTGCCCAGAGATCACAATGAAACTGATTGCAGAGATTATCAGATGCATTTCTAAGACAGGTGCATGTTTGTTCAGGTTCTCCACTGCTGCTGTGCACTATCAGTAGATCCTGATACTCAACAGGAGGTCACCAGAAAAGCCAGTGTATGCTAATGTGGGATTTATATCGCATCTTCATAAAATCAGAAGGAGCGACAACATGTTTGAAGGAAGATTTTTTTTATTAGAATTTATTAAGAAAACAAATTAATTTGAAAATTGGATTTATGATAATTATATTTATATTGTTAATTAAATTTATATATACTGCAATTATGGATGAAAAATCCCTTGGGAATATCCGTTTGTTTTCCTGGTTGAAGTATGTGGAATGTGGCTTACTTTTTGAGTTTTTTGAGGGGCCTATTTTGGCATCATATAAAGCGGGTGAAATAAGTATTGAACACGTCACCAATTGTCTAAGTAAATATATTTCTAAAGGTGCTATTGACATGAAATTATCACCAGATGTTGGTAACAACCCATCCAATCTACACATGCAAAGAAATAAAACCATGTCCATAAATTAAGTTGTGTAATAATGAGAAATGACACAGGAAAAGGTATTGAACACATGAAGAAAGAGAGGTACAAAAAGCCATGGAAAGTCATGACACCAGCTGCAATCTATCAGTAATTAGAAAGCAATCCTGCCACTTAATGCAAATTAATATCAGCTGGTTCAACTGATAGCCTATAAAAAGGTGTCTCATTACCAAGGTGCCATACAAGAAACATCTCATGATGGGTAAAACCTGTGAGCTCTCTCAAGACCTTTGCAATCTTACTGTTGCAAAACGTACTGATGGCATTGGTTACAGAAGAATTTCTAAACTAATGAAGGTTCCATTGAGCACTGTTGTGGCCCTAATCCGGAAGTGGAAAGAAATAATTTCACCATAAACTGGCCATGACCAGGTGCTCCCCGCAAGATTTCAGACAGAGGAGTGAAAAGAATTTTCAGAAGAGTTGTCCAAGAGCCAAGGACCACCTGTGGAGAGCTATAGAAAGACCTGGAATTAGCAGGTACAATTGTTTCAAAGAAAACAATAAGTAATGCACTCAACCTCTATAGCCTGTATGCACACTCACTACGCAAGACTCCATTGCTGAAGAAAAAGCATGTTGAAGCACGTTTAAGGTTTGCTGAACAACATTTAGACAAGCCTGTGAAATACTGGGAGAATGTAGTCTGGTCAGATGAGACCAAAATTGAACTTTTTGGATGCCATAATACACACCATGTTTGGAGGTTTCATAAAAATCTGCTGCCATCTGCCAGGATGATGAAGATGAAACGAGGGTGGACATTTTAGCAAGACAATGATCCCAAACATACAGCCAAGAAAACTCAATTGGTTTCAGAGAAAGAAAATAAAGCTGCTAGAATGGCCCAGCCAATCACCTGACCTGAATCCAACTGGAAATCTATGGAAGGAACTAAAGCTCAGAGATCATAGGAGGAGCCCACGGAACCTTCAGGATTTGAAGAGTGTTTGTGTGGAAGAATGAGCCAAAATCGCACCTGAGCAATACATGTGACTAGTTTCTCCATACAGGGGGCGTCTTAAAGCTGCCATCACCAACAAAGGCTTTTGTACGAAGTATTAAATAGATTTCAGTAAGCGTGTTCAGTACTTTTCCCTGTGTCATGTCTCATTATTACACAACTTAATTTATGGACATCTATGGTTTGATTTCTTTGCATGTGTGGACTGGATGGGTTGTTACCGACATCTGGTGATAATTTCACGTCAACAGCACCTTTAGAAATATATTACTTAGAAAATTGGTGACGTGTTCAATACTTATTTCACCCGCTGTATGCACTTACTCATTTATGACCCAGTGTAGTCCAGTTCAGTACTTCATTCCCCTTTACAGGCATAAAACAAGAGCCAAGATTCCAAGAACAGAACATCGTGAGGAGTAATAGCAGAAGCGTTAGTACGTATTCGGCACAAGCATGCAGTTCCAAATGCAATGTCTAGGGGGAGCTGTCCCTCAAACTACACCCATCTGCTAAGACACAGAGCTGCACGCTGTTCCAGTGATGTGAGGAAAACCTTATTGTTCATAGTACCGGTATACTGGGTGTGTTCTGGGAGATTTTGTTTGCAAATAGTGAATAAATGAGTTATCTATGTTACCTTCTGGGCTGTTGGGATTACTGGGCTATTCTTAAAATAAAATGCACCCTCTAGCATTCTTTGTGTGAATTATAGAAGGGAAGTAAAATATCCAACAACGACTATCCAATCACTGTAGTTTTTCCCCTAGATTTTCCTACAGCATTTGCCTGTTCCTGTCCTTCTAAACCTTGTGATGTCCTCACAAGAACAACAAAATTAGCAAATCTAGTTACCTTTTGTACTGTGAACCTCAAATCTCAAGAGTGACACGCAATGTGAAGGATTTGAACACAGAAGCAATTTCCACTGAAACCATCTTTAAAGATGGCATAGGGATGCAACCCATAAAACACATTTCAGTCCAGCTTGATCAGTGCAATTCTGGACTCATCTGCGTTTCCAGATTAGGTTGAAAGACAATCATTTTGCCCTGTGCAGCTATTAATCAATAATGCTTTTAGCCATCTGCTCTTGTCTCTTTTATGGGGGAAAAATCAGTAGAACAATTACCGGGCAATGATTCATCTAATTGCTACCTGTCCAAACAACTGACATTTGAGCATATGGGATCCTGAGAACCTGTATGTTGGAAAAGAACCCCCTTTTTGCTCTTTTGATAGTGGGGGGACTTGCTAAGGCTAATGATGCTGTTTAATCGTGGAGGCTTTCGGGCTGCACTGTGCTTCCTTCAGGGCTGTTTAACAGCCCTCATTGCACCACCACAGAACGAGAGCGAGCCCTCCACCTGAAACAAAAAAGATTCACTCCTATTGCCATGGAAACTGTCTGGAAAGAACCGGCGGCGCCAGTACCTGTTGCCGTTTTCTCTCCGGACCAGAATCTGCATCCGAGCGGTGGGCGACGACGCTGCTACCAGCCCGGCAGGAGCTGCAGACGGGGAAAGGAACGCCATGAGGACGCCTGTCGCTCGGGCTGGATGTGTGCAGGCGGGAGGGAGGGAGCACCTCGCTTTGCAGAAGCAGGCAAGCGGGCAGAGTTGCTGGCGACCGCAGCAGCTTGGCTTGGTTTGTGTTGATCAATCTGCAAAAACTGCCTTAATGGAGAATTACATGAGCACGCTGGTTGAGCTCAGAATTGGGGGCAAGAAACATTCCTAAATGTTTTGCTCATTAGCCTAGCACATTATATATCATACGACTGCATGATGCTGTACTCTCCTTTAGGGAATGGAATTATAGTGTGGAGAATGGTCTGGTCGCCTCATCTCCCAAATAATGTGAGCCATTAGTCTCATTCTAAACAGGGTGGGAGAGAGAGAGAGAGAGAGAGAGAGAGAGAGAGAGAGAGAGAGAGAGAGAGAGAGAGAGAGAGAGAGAGAGAGAGAGAGAGAGAGAGAGGGGAGGAGGGGGGGGGGGAGGCCAAGGCAGACAGACAGGCAGGTCTAGAAACTAGGCCTAGTCTGATAAGAACGTGTTAATAAAGGCTAAATGTCTTGCACTGACATTGCTTGTAAGCAGTCCCCTGGCTCCTGCTTACAGTGCAGAAAATAATTGGACAGTGAGAATTTGTGTTGTTTCAGCTTTGTACTGCTTCACACTCCTGACACGAAAGAATAGCTATGAGGTTGCAATGCATAATATCTGCCTTTGATTTTGGCTCCCCAGACCGATGCTGTGTGAACTGTATTGAAATCACAGTCTTTTTCATATGTAGTCGGGACCACAAATAAGGATGTGAACAACTGGCTAGTCATGTTGGTTTGTGGCCAGCTGTATGTTGTTGTATCATTAAAGAAAAAAACTGGAGGAAAACAATTCACAGTACAAAGCATAATACTACCTCATATGTCAAAAACTATTGGCATGTGCATATATGGCTGACAGAGGAACTGGCTCATCTGTCTTCACAAACACGGCAAATGGCAAGCACGACAGGCAGGAATTCTCAACTGTACAGGAGCGTCAGCAGGGCAATGACCCAGAATACACTACTCAAGCTAGTATGGAGTTATGACCCAGAATACACTACTCAAGATAGTATGGAGTTATGACCCAGAATACATGACTCAAGCTAGTATAGCTTTATGACCTAGAATACATGAATCAAGCTAGTCTGCAGTTTTGACCTAGAATACATGACTCAAGCTAGTATGGAGTTATGACCCAGAATACACTACTCAAGCTAGTATGGAGTTATGACCTGGAATACACTACTCAAGCTAGTATGGAGTTATGACCTGGAATACACTACTCAAGATAGTATGGAGTTATGACCTGGAATACACTACTCAAGCTAGTATGGAGTTATGACCTGGAATACACCACTCAAGCTGGTATGGAGTTATGACCTGGAATACACCACTCAAGCTGGTATGGAGTTATGACCTGGAATACACCACTCAAGCTGGTATGGAGTTATGACCTGGAATACACTAGTCAAGCTAGTATGAGGTTTGTTGATTGTAAAGTATACTTTCTAAGAAAGGTTCTGAAAGGTGTTATATAAGTGTAACTTCATTTATTCGTTCAATCATTCAAGAAATAGGCCTACCTACTCAAGCCAATATGGAGTTATATACTAGTCAAAATATACTAGTCAACCTAATATAGAGCTATGAAATACACTACTCAATCTAGTATGGAGTTATGAAATAAAAAGTCAGTCACCTAACCATGGAGGTCCCCAGACTCTGGTGATGTGTGAGAGCCACAGAACTCCAGCAGTTACTGTTTCCAAATGAAATGTGAGCTTCATTTAGGATTATGCTAAAGAAGCAGTGTTCACATGTAATTTATGTTAAAGTTTAATTGATGTTAGGCACAATGCCAGAGTCAATATCATCCAGAGTAGGAAAAGTTTAACAATACAGCAAATTGTAGAGAAATTAAGGGTTGCAACTCCTGATCTTGGATGCAGCTGTTGTTCTTTGTCTTAATGTAGCACTGGAGGCCAAACACAGAAAATCAATAGTTCACATAGTCACTCTGCTGGTTGCAGGCACTGCACACAAGTTGTGTGAGAAAAACACAAACAACCACACACACACACACACACAAACACACACACACACACACACACACACATACACACACACACACACACACACACACACACACACACACACACACACACACACACACACACACACACACACACGCACACACACACATGCACACACAGATAGAGGGAGAGAGAAAGAGAGAGAGTTATCAGGCCCTGTGGACACACAAAAGGAAACATTGTCAGTTCCTACCCAAATATATAAATATCTAACATTTGACCATTCCCAGTAGCCATTTGATCTCTAAAATAAAAGTAATCTAATATTTTATTGGCATACCTAACAGTAAGGTATCAAGTAAGAAATTTAAAAGAAAATAAATGGCTTGTCCTTTAGACCGGCTCTGTGTGAATGCTAACAACCCGTTCCTCATTACACAGCCAACTTCTGTCTAATAGAGCATGATTATCATGCAGTTCATATTGAAAATTCAATTAAAAGTCCATGCGCTACCATAAAACAACTTAAAACAACTCTGTAAACTGTTACTTTCCATCTTTACGTCGCAGTGGAACGGAGCATTTTCATGTAATTTAATATACCACAAATGAAGCAAGCGAACTGTTTGCCTAGACAGCCACTGCAGAGGGCAACGGCACTGTTCAGTGCTTGATGTAAAACAAGAGCCATCAACTGTTTCATTCACAAGAAATGGGTGCTTAGCGGATTTGAAAGTTAGAGAGCTATACAACAGCACAGAGGAAAGAGAGACTATATGTGGGGTTTCCCCTCCCTACTTAAAGGGGCTACCTGTGTGCCAATAGTACAGGTGCTAATTAAATTGTCAACTCGCTTCACTTCTGTGCACAATTTACATATATTTACATTTACAGTTACAGCATTCGGCCATAGCGACTTTGTGCTTTGCAGTCTCTATTAAATACAAAGAGGGTGACAACAGAGAGGTCAGTGTTAAGAATAGTACCAGGCTAAAGCCCAGAGAGTGGGGGAAAGTGGATTTTTTAAACTGTTTAGTGACTCAGTGATGAGGTAAGTCTTCAGTCTTTGTCTGAAGACACCTGACTAGCTTCGTTATTTTCATTTGTCCGGTTACGTAAGGTTCCCGGGAATGGGTTCTGAGATTTGCGTATATCTCACAAATCAAACTTAAGTTTGCCATTCCGTTATTGCTTTATTTAAGATCCGGCCTGCTGGAACACAAAATCAAAACAACAGGGATTGTGTCACTATCCAGTTCCTTCCAGCCTGCAGCGTAAGTTCCAAACACAGGAGGCATTCATATTGTTGTTCACAGCTGAAAACTAGCACTTTAACAAGGTCTTTCTCAATATGCTGTGATTCTGATGTAGTTCAGTCAAGGGCAGAGTGTTGGCAGAGAGACCTTTGCAATTATTGCATTAATACTGAAGTATCAACCAAGTGCGACTCCAATTAACATTGCCTGCATAGTTTTGTGGCAGACACTTCTTCCTGCCAGTCTATTGAAAGTGTGTGAAAGGCTATTTACTCTGACAAAAAAAAAAAAGACTTTGAACTATGGCAAACTAAAACTTGGCTTCCTTCAAGAGAGACAGACACAATATATTGTATTTAACTGCCATTGTGTCCACTGAAGTGCTGTGAGGCTACAGTGTTACATTTCGCACAATATTTTGGGTCCAAATAGATAAGCAATTTATCTTAATTTCATATTTCATTCCATTCCTTTCTCTGAGTATTGATACTTCCAAGGAAGTTCCAAAGCTACCAGTTAACAGATGGGTTTAGGAGAAAATTCTTTCAAAGCATCGACACCCAGGTACCTGAAGGTTCCATATCACTTACAGTTTTGGCCACTTCATTTTCTGTTTATCCTAAGAAACAGATTGCAGTATCAGTATTTGTGCTGGGTCATCCATCACCCCAGCAGCTGATCAGGTATATGGATCGATTCAGTTCACCTACCACCTACCATCTACCAACCTCTTATGCTGTTTCAAAAGTTCTGTGGTTAAACAAATCCTGGAATATCATGTATACACTCTACTCTAGTAGGAATGACTACTTCGCACCAACACTCCCTGATTGCTTCATTAGGTGTGTCTTACAGGTACATAATTAGAGACTGTAGTCACATGCGCTATTGGCCAGCCAGGCTTTGCAGCATACTTTACTGGCTGGTTTATAATCACAGACCATTCTCATATCTGTCAATGTCACTTCATGGTTGGGAGCTGTCTGTAAGCCAAACCTTTCCATAGGTGTCCGTGGTCCTGTGGTCAGAATCTGACCACTGATGAAGAAGAGGATGAAGAGCACAAGGTGTGCCTGGGTACTGATTGGCAACAGATGGTGAGTGCATCATTAGATTCCAGCAACTGATGGCTGGTGGACATTTTAGGAGCAGATGTTTTAAGAGGTGTTATAGTGAGGAAAAAATTAATTCAGTAAATTAACAAATTCGAAACCTTTAAAACTGGTGTGTGTGTGCGTGTGTGTGTGTGTGTGTGTGTGCGCGTGCGTGCGTGTGAGTGAGTGTGTGTAGAGTGTAGGGAGTTGAGAAGAAAGATTGTTCCCCTGAGTCACAGTTCGACCTCAAATGGAGCAAGAGCTTTTCCTTAATGCTTGAACACCCCCTTACTAACTCACTAACACACACTCTCTCTCTTTCTCTTGTTCTTTCCTTCTCTCTCTCTCTCCCCCCATATAATCCAAGTCGCTCCTCATCTGTCTGCAGTGTGTGCATTAAAGGGATGAGTAGAAAGGGACCATTTGAACTTGAAACATGTTTCTCTTATGGGAACAGTGGCCGCTTTGCAATTTATGGAGAGAAAAAAGACGATTGGTACAGAAAGCTGAATAAATTTCCATTTAATCTGTCGATATAGAGTCATCTCTCTCCAGGCTGCCTTTGATCTATGATGTGGTGCTTTATGTTTCTGTCACCAGGTAACTTTCATTGCTCTCTAGTTTGAGAGGACAGAGATTCAAGTAAGTGCTTTATCATACACTAGTGTAAAAATGGTCTGTCTCTGTCTCTCTCTCTCTCTCTCTCTCTCTCTCTCTCTCTCTCTCTCTCTTATACACACACACACACACACACACACACACACACACACACACAAGCATGAATATTCACTTATAACTGATCCACATTGATTATAATATACTTTGATTTTAATATACTTTTATACTGACAATATGTACCATTTACTGTATTTGAACTATGAGGAATGAGCCCAAATGCAGCTGGTAAATCTTTTTACTGAACCACCAGATGCATCAAATCAACCCTCCTCTTTCCCCTTGCTGGTGTAAGGCTGTAGGTCCAACTCATTCTCAACTTTGGTGTGTCTCTTAAGCCCATACTTCTAGGTGAGTCAGTAATTGAACTTTTAACAAGGTTTGAAATCGCTTGACTTTGACAAGACTGAATTCAATTAAAACTAAATTTACTAGAGGCACAAAAAGAGGGAACTGGACAAATGTGCATGACAGAAATTAGCCTGGCCAAAATTGAAAGTTAAACTATGAATTGCCTACAGTAAGAGGCAGATATCCATTCATCATACACAGCTATAGTGTGACCCTGTGCAAAATATTCTAACAACTAATTATTGTGTAATGCCTTTGCTGTTCTAACTGGTAAATCCTAAACCATCGCAGAACATTTGTTTTAGGGATCTGCAAGGTAAAACTACTTTAAAGTAAAAATGCTGTGAATGGATGAGGGGCAGATGAGCAATGTGGTGCCCACGGCCGTGTAGGAACCAACCATCTCATGCGGCCTTGACCTGAAGTGGACTAGCAGAAACCACAGCAAGAAGAGCACTAGTCATGCACTTTACGCTGCGTCATGGCCTACAGAGAGATGAACTCGCCAGATAGCCTCTCTGCTCTTGCCTACTTGTTTTCATTCGTTTTCAACAAGCAGTGGCTCGTTGGAGGTTTTAAGGAGGTCATCTATGAGAAGAACTCATTTCAAGGGCTTGGTATTGACTGGCTGTTCTGCTACTGGAACAGCACAATTTAAATGTCAACTTGGTTCTGCCTTTCATTATTTATCTGTTTGTTTATTTGTTTCTTGTTGTTGTTGTTGTGAGTAATTTGATTAGATTGGTCTTTTGAAACAGAACAATTATCAGAAATGATGTGTTGAATGTGTTTTATTTGCAACCAAAACCTATACTGCTGATAGTCCATCCAGATGGTACCAGCTTTCATGGTCAGTGTTGTGTGAAATGGGCCAGAGCATGTGTAATTCTGAAATCAAACTGACATAATTTACTTCCCTGAGAAACTGAAAGCTTCTGCATCACTGTTCTTACATAAATGCTGTTAAGACTACTCAACATACCACATTTGGGTTTTGTCTGCATGGTCTTGAAACATTTGGTGGATAGCTGCGTCTGTCAGTAACTTTAAGCAGCTATCTAATGCCTGACAGTAGCTTCCTTGTTGTGGGTAGGAAGATTACTGGTCAGTAGTTGGATGGTACTTATCCCTTTTTGGGGTTGGTGCCCTTAGCTGATTCATACATGTTGCTAGGCCTGACCGTGGGATTGTTCATTTCTTTAGCCTGCAGGCATGGATCATGTTGGGCCCAGGAGTGTCCGGCTCTTCATGCTCGTGGCCCGTTATTGGACAGCTCCATGGACATTATTGGACATTATTGTCTCCTGACTGTGGCATGCTCTCCATTTTAAGAGATCCAAATAACTGAGCACAACACCAAGGTCATGTGTTTGGTTCCCAGGAAGCACACATGCTGTTTGATAATAAATGTATGGAAGTTGTAGTGGTGAAGCACGTCTGCCAAATGTAAACTGATTTTATTGCTTTACTCTGCATCAGCAAGAGCACTGAATTTACTTGGATGAAGCGTTAGTTCTATCACATCTTCATTAGTGAAATTAACCTTTACTCCTCACTTAGCTCTATTAAATGTAAATAGGCCCACCATATGCACATTTAATTATTTTGATATGCAGCATTATTAAAAAGACTAACTGAAATCCTAGACATCCAATCACATACGGCATGATAAATGTATTAAACACACTGATAATATTTGCAGGCTTTAGGTTTTATTTAGTTGTGTATTTTTTAATCATCATGATTACACTGTTGAGAATGTTCAGAGGCCCAAAGTTTGTGTTCATATAAAAGCTGCAAATGAAATGGCACTGCTCTACATAACTGACATGTTTTCATTAGCATGCGTTAGCATGTGTGGGATCATTCTTGAAGATCTTCCTCACTCATGTTTGTATTCCCAGCCAAGCGACTCCGCACTGCAGACGTGACTCCCTAAAACCTGAACTCAGGGCTCGAATTCCATTAAGGAGGGCATCTGGCTATTTTTAACTTTGATTGGAATGCACAGGGAGGTTAATTAAACTGTCCAGTTTCAAATACATGTCTCTTAACAAATATGAAGATTCCCAGGGCTAAAAAAGGTTTATGCTGTTAAAGTGCTGTTAGTATTCGCAAATGGTTTATCAATCGTTATCTTTCATCTATATTCAGTCTATTTTTTTGCCTACCTGCAGCCAATAGACTGCAGACAGAACTAGTCCAGCACACTGGGTGGTTTTCTGACTTTGACGTGGCTGCAGGAATAAAAAGCCTTCCAAGAGTAGTGCAGCAGAGAGCCTTGTAACAGCGCAGTGCGACTGTGCTGTGATGAGGTTTAGCATCCAACAGGATAGAGACTTTCCTCTCCCATTCCAGCTCCACACTCCCAGCAAAGCAAAACCAGTCAGCTGAATGATGTTGAATGATTCTCTTGCACTTTCTGTCGTGTTGGTTTTGCTAATGAGGTTTTTTTTGGTTTTTTTTTGCCCACCTAAGATTAAAACAAGCAAACAAAAAACAGCGACAGCCAACAGCGACTTTGTGGATTTCAAATGATCTACTTTTGTCACTTCTGGCTTTCAAGTTCTTCTTGAACAATTACAGAAATGCACCGTGTCTTCTCCTGGGTGGGTGTTTCATTTCCCTCGCCGCCCGACAGCACTCGTTTTGGAACAGAGGAGGCTTCACTCGTCTCCTTGACTCATGTGAAGTGTGTCATCACTCTTTACATGTCTTCCTTGATGCGTCTGAAGTCTGACATCACACCACGTTCCCTCTACAGCACACTGGAGTAGTTGATATTACGTCAGTGTGATGTAATCAACCGATTTCAGAGCAATAGATGTCATCATAGCATAGGGGAAGCACACGCATCCCTTTTGCACTTTTTGCAAATCAGATTGTTCCATAAATGAACAACTTAGAGCATAGTGCACATCAGTGACATGGGAACAAACCTAGCACTATTAGAAGACTGCATCCGCACTGAATATTGCCATGCCTAGCAGGGAACGAAATGGCTCTATTACTTAGCAGCATATTATTGTGTAAACAAACACCCACTCACCAATGTTTTTAATGCAATGATGTGCTTTGCTGCCAGTGGATGCCGGGGAAGAGCAGGAATAAAAGATCTAACAACCTCACATAGTCAAGAATGCGATGCTAATCACACATTCCCGGATCTCATATGCGAGTGTTCCAAGAACATGTCCACTCAAGTAAATAAGGGGTGCCGCAATTATGCAATTGTTCTTCAAATAAAGCAACGCTTCTCTAACTATATCCACAGAAACAAACAAAAGAGGTCTTAACATATCGGTGAGACTGATAGGGGCTTGTTGACAGGAGAAAATAACCAGTGTGGGTTCCACAGCCTTTGGGGAGTGGAGCAAAATATCCTAGAAATGTGAGAACACATGAGTAGTTCCAAGAACCCCGCCACATATTCTGGTAACAAGATGATTAGATGTTCCTGCCTGCTGTCCATGCATGCTGCTCTGCTGGATGTGACCTGCAGTTCAAATGCTCGGCAAGGACGCTGGATGAATTCTGCTGCATACACCTGCTCGTTGATTGGGTGGGTATAAAATAGGTCTCGGTCCGGCCCAACAGGCATTTTTTTACAAGGGTTCAGCCAGAGTTCATTCGACTTTAGTCTACTGGATCATTATTTACAGAACATCCATCCACATGCCATACGTAGTGAACTGAATAATGCACCTGAAGTTTTGGGATTGAGGTTATGTTGCTCAGGCTAGACTTGGAAGGCCAAGGAGCAAGATTTTGGAAGCAGCTGAACGGTTTCAGAGAGATTATGGTCACTTGCGTTATCCTATTGAAACGTTTTGCAGGACGTGCACATTAGACCGCGTTAGCTGCGACTCTAAAGCAGAATTTAAAATGGCCTGTGCCACAGATCTGCTTTCACTTCCCCCGCGCTGAGAACTTAGCCTGCACACTGCTGCATTTGTATTCTGAGCCTGTCTGTTTATGGTGCTGTATCCTGGCAACCACAGGCAGGCAGGCAGGCAGGCAGGCGGTGGGAGGGTAACGCTCCGGAGGTAGTGGCTTGGCTGTGGCAGGGCAGCTGGAGGAACAGCCGCCTGCGTGGCAGTCAGTGGGTTAAGGACAGGCGGGTGGGCCACAGCGCAGGGGGTATGCCACCACGGCATGATAGAGCACATGTCCGTGTGGAGGCAACCTTTTTCAAAGTTAATAGCTGCACCATTGGGGTGGCAGGGAGTAACTATAGATTTGAGCAAGCATTTGGTTTTTCAGTTTATGACCACATGGCCCACAGTGTGACTATATTTTAGAGACACCGTAGAGAAACTAATTGAGAAACTGTCTCTGATTCTTGCATGACTAAATGGGTTTCTTTAGTATTAGATAATTAAATGACTTAATGAAATGATAACAAGAAGTTGCAATACATGTGGGTGCTTAGAAAAAAAGAGAAAAAAATACAAAACCCCTCCCCAAGTTTTTTTTTTTTTAAATGTAAGCATTACATAATAATATTAATCATAACCAAACGCCCTTTTATATGCGATGTTTCTGCCGCAACCAATTATTTCCTGACTATATTTAGAGATTCCATGATTCAACATGGTTAACTGGAAGGGCTAAAGTCACAGCACTAAGAAAATATTTCTCTGGTGATCAGTGCTAGACACTGGGCTTGCATGTTGTCTTTAATGTAGTTCATCCCACTCAGGTTTACATGTGCTATACATTATGTCTTTGATTCACACTCAGTCCCCACTTTATTAGAAACATGCATCAATTAGAAGCACCTTGCACAGTTAAAGACTGTAGTTCGCCAGGTACAGTGTGTGTTAGTCATCCATGAGCTCTTCATTAGTGGTCAGTTGCTGAACAGAGGGCCAGCGTTGCCTGGATATTTATGGGTGACAGGTCACTCTCAACCCAGCGGTGACGCTGACATGTCTAAAAACTTCAGCAACTCTGCTGTGCCTGATACAGTCATAACAACACAACACCTACTAACACATCACTACCATGTTAGTGGCACTGCTGTGTGGAAAATGGCCTGCACCCAAAAATATGCAGTCAGTGGTGATGCTGTGGTCAGACACCAACCAGTAATGAATGGGGTGGAGAGGGGTTGACAGATATGAATGATAACAGAATAGCTGCATTCTGTAATTGTACACCTTTGAAATGCCCCTATAAGACAGGTGAACATAATTAAGGTGGCCGGTAAGTGTACCGGCAATATTACTTTTCATTCAAGTTCAGGCAAAATGTGCTTCTAGACTGATGTGTCCAGTAAATCAGGCAAATCCATTCCTTACACAATACCAGGGCGATACTCTCACACATTAACCAAGTATCTCCCCCTAATCTTGCCTTTAATTGGTGGCCCTTCAGAAGGGAATAAGAGTCCTCAGACATGGTTCAGAATGGGGTAAGAGGGTGGGGGCCATTACTGATGACACGGCTTGGGCGAAAGGTCTGTGGTGGAAGACCAAGAGCGATGGATTATATGTGGGGAAGCAGAGCAGAACACAGACACCCAGAGGAAGATATTCTACAGGAACTCGAGGGCCCAGAAGCTCAGAGCTAAAGTGTACTCACTCCCTCTAGAGCAGGATGTTAAGATATATGAGGTAGAGTAGTTAATTCTTTTTTTGCTGACCCCACAGGCTAGAATATTTGATAATATTACAGTGTTTTCTATGGCAAGTTTTCTTTTTCAAACTTTGCATGCTGTATGGGTTGTCAGGTAAAATGTTTCCTCAAATTTTGCCTTGATAATCTGGAATCCAGAAGAACACCAAGTCCACATGTGCAGATAAAGAGTAATGAGCAAAGACATGAAGCACCAGGTTTGGAGCTGAAGTGATCCTTTAGAGCAGATTTACCCCTTGAGACCTTCATCACATCCCCTATCAGTTCTTCGCTCTGTTCTGTCAATGCCAGTGGAAGTCTTCATCAAACATCTGTCCTATGTAACAGTGCTCTTTCCATCACAACCTTATTCTACCTCAGGCCTGTCCTGCCCTTGAAATGTCAGTGATTTAACCCTTTTTCAGTGTTTTCCATTAAAACTCTCCTATTCCTCCCACTTCTGCATACCCTAAGCTTCCCGAAAGCCCATGGCTCTCATCTGCAAATATACATATAAAACAGTTCCATATTTGACTTTTGTTCCTGTGTGGATTTCATTCTTTGTTGGACTGTCAGTTCATTTTATTAAGGGCAAGGTGGTAAAATGGCAGGCATGGGTCTTATCCACCAGGGGTTTGCCTCTCTAAAACAAAATCCATCTGCCTAGCTGAATGTGGGGAGAACCAATCACTCCAGTGATCTTGGTCTGTATTTCTATCCACACTGACACACTCACAGTACTGCGTACACGCTCAAATTCTTGACTTGTTGCCATTGTGGGCTGTTACTTGTTGACTTGTGTATTATTATTACTGTGTATTGTGTATTACTGGAGCTAAATAAAAAGCTAAATATATATATATATATATAAAGTATAATGTAGTATAGTATAATGTACACTAAAAATGCATACTAAAACTAAAGTGCCTTCCATAAAAAGTATCAATAAATAACAGTTTATAAACCTAACCATAACTTCAGTAAGCATAAGCTTCACTGAACTTTAGCTTGTCAAAACCTTAGCTTGCCAGAAACATTTTTCCTGGCCCTGACAAGGTAGGTTTCTTTTGGTTTTCCTTTGTACTGTTTTCTCCAGACAGGACATTATTGTACTGAAAACGTACAAAAACAAATACACACACACACACACACACACACACACACACACACACACACACACACACACACACACCAGCAACAAAAACAAACAGAGTTCATCTTCCTCCACAGAGAACAACCTTGGTTGACTTGGAGTATGTTATTATCCAAACCTACCCAACACAGAGATGAAGAGGGTGATTTATTGACACTGGCAACCCAGGGCTCCTGGTGTCCTCGACAGAAGCAATGCCAGCTGTCTTCATACATCTTCATTTAGCCAAGGTCAATGCAGAGGCCTACTGCGATGCTACAGCCTAGACCTACAAGGAACCCGCTTTTTTCTGTGTATTGTTTAGCGTCACATGTAAAAAGACTACACTGGCCCTGTAGTTGGCTCCTCTCTGCACAGTAACTTCACATAGCTTTTCCCTAGTCATGTTCACTGCTTAAAGTGGGAAAATTGGTGTAATTATCAATATAATGATCAAACTGCTGGTATAGAGCTGCATGAGAATATGTTTCGATCAGACTGAGCTGGCTAATTGTTATACACAGTGGGCTTCAATTGCTCTTCAGTGTGAGAGTCTGAGGATTCCTACATAAGGTATAATAAGAGCTAGTTTCCCAAGATTTCTTTAAGGTGGAATGCTCTGTTGGAGTTGCTGTATTCAGTCCCGTTATAACACAATAGACAGCAGTAAATGAACAGAAGTAGTGTCCTGTTCCCCTAGAGGTCAGAGCAGAAGCTGGAGCCTTTAAAGTTGGACTACTCACTTTGAAATATCCATCGTCAAACACAGACTTGAGCTCCAATTTCCCCAGGGCTGATATTTGTCTTTTTACAGGAGCTCAGAAACATTAGGACTAATTCTTTCTGAGTTTAATCTACTGCTTACTTATGGAGAGAATCATAGCACATTTAGAATTGAATGGTATAAAGACATGTGTAGGTGGTTGACAGTGGTGACCCAGCAAGATCAGGGACAGAAAGGACTAGCTTCTCTGCTGGCCTAAACACTGACTCACTGACTTACAAATTTGATATATTTTCCATGAATATGTATTAAATTATTCCCAATAGTCAATTTTCTTCATTTCATAGCTTATCAATTGTTTGCGCTACTTTCAGTGGTGTTTGTTTATGTTAAAGCTTTTATCCAATCATATTTCAGCTATCATGTGTTGCCAGGGTCAAAGAAATCTGCCTTGAGGCCTTCGGAATGAACAGTGCAGGCACCTGTAGCTTAAAATAAATCGCGGTGAAACTGTTGCTTTAAACAAACAGATTTTGCATTGGCAACAAAGGGGCATTCTAGGAGGTATACAATAATGTCAAAATGCTTTACGTCCTTTGATTGGATGGTAAGAGAGCATCAGGGAAATAGTAAGAATTAGCAAACCCAATCTGGACTGACCTGCACAAGGAAAAAATATATTCCTGTTTCTTCAACTGACAATGTTTGACAGAGGAGAAGAAATGTATTAAATTGATTTGGTCGTAGATATACTTACAAAGCCACTTTATGTACTTACCAAGACGGACTTTTCACAAAAAGCCGGACATCACGAGGAAGGGTCGGCCAACCCCGTGGCTACCAAGCCTTTCGCCAAGAGTTTGTCCGCCACTTTCAATTGAGTAACTACAAGCGGTACCCTTGGCTCACAGCCTCCTAGGAGCACCGCAAATTGTATTGCTGTGACTATTTGCTTACTATTTGCAAGTGATTGACTTGGTGTTTGGAGCAATTTTTACAAAATTGAGTTGTCTAACCAAAGCAGAAGCGAAACACCAAATGCACAGCTGGACATTCACAAGCAACGTTACTTTTGAAAACTTTTGGGGAAACCAGAGTGGACCTACAGCTCAACGAACATGTGTGTAGGGAAACGGAGCTCCACAATGAAAAGGTGAAGAAAAATGGGGAAGTATTGACAAGACTGATAGATGGTGTCATATTTTTGGACCACTGAAGGCCTATTTGTGAAATGCATGGCCTGCCACTAGGTTTGATACTAAGACAATGAATAATTAATCAAGTGAAGGCATTGTCACCCTGTCAAGTGGTGTTTGAGCTTATTTTGATATAAGTGGAACATTTTATACATTCAACTAAAACATTTAATTTTGTATTAAGTCAAACAGGTGTTTTTTTCTTAATCCCTCTAATTTGCTATATTTACAATCGTTTACAAATTCAGTTTACTTGCTAAGCTTGCTTTAGAGCAAAAAAAGAAGTATGGAGGAGAACAATGATTCAAGGCTTTTCAGATAGTCTGCCTTTTTTTTCTAGAAAATGGAGAAATCTAAATTGGATTCTGATGTTAGCATTATAATGTCATTTTCTGCGGGGCCTGACAGTGGAGCTCCAGTATGTGTCCATTGGCTGTCGGAGCCAAGCTGAGTTCCCTTTTCAACCAATCAGATGCAGAAGAGTCATAGGCTACACTGCTACCCTCTCTCCTGCTACTGTCCCTCTACTGGGGCAGCTGCTCTGAGTACAGGACACAGAAGCACAATTGTTATGTTTAATTATTGGCCAAAAGCTCAAAACATAATTTCAAACAAACATTAACTGAGCGTCACTGAAGATCTGCATACACGTATGACAATAAAAAGCCACCTCGGTGCTTTGATGTGTGTGATTGACATCAGATCAGTTATTATACAGTGTACTGCATATATATATATATATATGCATTATCTTTAACTAGGCTGTAAAGACATTTATAATCACACTTGTAGTCAGGGAACAAGACACAAGGAGGTTAATGATGATAGATTGCACTAGACAAAGAGTTTAGGGATGAGATGGTGGCAGGTAAACCGTGGAGACAAGCTCAAATAATGAGCACAAATTACACTTGTTCACTGCTGTCAGTTGTGTGGAGGTTTACCAACAGGCAACCAGGGATGAGATTCAGGAATCCGCAGGGAACGTCAACAGCCATAGGGAGAGAGAGCTGGATGGCAGAACTCTGTGAAGAGGGGTTGCTTGAGTTCACTGTACTCATAGGATGGTGGGAAATGATTGCGCAAAGTTACAGCATTCGTTTTAATGTGACATCCAGGGACACATTTCGACTGTGTGCATGTGCAGTGAGGAGGGGAAAAAAAACCCAGACAAGAAAAGCAGATAAAAAAAAAAGCTTTTAAATAAAGCGTATATAATGTTCCAAGACATGCTTCTTGGACCATGAAAATGAGTCAGGCATGATGTCATGGAACACACGGGATGGAAGAAGGTGTGAAGCAGTTCACTGCATGTTGAAAATGACCTGCGTCTTCACCAAAGCTTCAGAGATGAGGTTGTCGGAACATAATGCACTAAAATGCTATAATCCTCTATTTTTTGCATGCTAAAGGCATTTGTATACTAACATCTGCTAATGAACACAGCCAGTTTTGTTTAGCCACATTTGCACTGAGAAATGTATCCGATTCCTTTGTAAATTTTAAAGAGAGAAATAGCTTGATTGCGAGAGCTACTAAATATGGGTGAGAAAATATTTCGCAGCACTTTGGGTGCTCATGATGAAGGTCAGGCACTTGCGTGTCTCATTTGTCCATTACCACCCATTCTTTTTTGTTTCCTACTAGCACACGCACAGCTCTGTCCTCCTCTTTTGCCTGATTCTGAACGGGCTCCCTAGCAACCCGTTGCTATTAGATACTGCTGGGCCAGTCGCCATGGTAGCAGTCTACTCATTTTCTCTCTCCTCATACCATAAACCCTTTCCTTCTCTTTTATGACATGAAAAATGTACAGGATCAGAAAACAGGACATGCAGACGGAAAAAAACTAGGATTCAGTGTACTGGAACAACATGACATGTCACATGGTTTCATTCTCTCTTAATTTGTCTTTTTCTTTGTTTCATGCTTGCTTACTCTGTCTTCTTTTTATTTTTTCTCAAACACACACACATGCACACACACACACACACATGCACAGCAGTCTTTGCATACTGATCTTGAAAAACTCCCTGTTTTCTGCCCATCAGGTACTTGTGGTTGGAATTCCAGCGCTGCTTGCTCGACTGTTAATTAGATCCTTGCTGGACAATGACACCCTGGCGTGGCTCTCTGCACAACACACACCGCCATAGCAGGGCGATACAAACAGCAGCCGGGCTTTCGGTGCACAAAGCAAGCCGGAGGATTCAAAGAGAGCAGTTTGCCATAGATACATGTGAACTGTGAAATCTGGCCATATCGAAAAACCATGCAACTAGCATTCAGAGCAAAAGAGGAACAGTCAACGTAGAACTAGTCTGATCTCCTAATGAAACGCAGGTTGCTTTAGAAGAGGTCAATCCCAGTGATGAGTTAATCAGCTGTATGGGTCTGGCATCTACAGACTGGGGGATCAGACAGGAAGCATGGGCTGAAGCAGGCCTGGGAATCAGTCAAACATGTGCTGTGCTAAAAATGTGCACCAAATAACACACCCCTGACAAAGCCTTAGCACAGCTTACATCTGTAAATGATGTGCCTACATAGAAATATAGTAGCTTCCAAACAGGTGAAGAGGAAAACACAGAATCTGGAATGGTACTTGTGTTCATTAATATGCATAAAGACCAAAGCAGATGATGATCATTAGCAAGAACAAGCGTGGCGTCTACTATCCCGAATTGAATTCAGCACTATCTCGGGTCACTGTTTCTGTAATCGTAAATAACATATTAAATAGGGTTGAAAGACAAGGGCCAGCATGGAGTAATGAGACATAAAGGTATGCTAGAGTTGAAATCTGTCTCTTCCTTACAGGACTGAATGCAAGGGGGAGACAGACCTTAGATTAGATTCTCAGTTCCTTTTTCAGCAGTACATGTCTAGCATTCTTGCTTTCCATGGAGGCACATTGATTTTCCAATAACCTATTTGTGCTTGAGCTTTAGAGTTTTGTTCCGCTAACTTTATTAAACCACTTGACTTTGCAGGTCATTTGGTCGCATACCCATTTATGGCAAGATCAGCACAGAGATTGAACTGTGCACTTTGGACAGGTGTTGTCCATTAATGTCTCTCCCCATTCTGGCTGGTATAAAGCCCTTGGTTCATCCGGACCACATGGAGGACCACTGCACAGATGGACAGGGGGAGTTAGAGTGGGACAGGCCTCAGCTTTCCATTCTCTAGCAGCCCTGGGTGTCATTCGCCTTTTGGCACCAATCTGCAACTAGTTTACCAAAGCCAACCTCCCTTCTACAGACATTATGGGGCAAACCATTGATGAGATCAATGGGAAAAGGGGGATTTTACCAATGCCTGTTTACACTCCTCACCCCACTACCCAATCTCCAATGAGCAATTCAATAAGGTCACCACAGGAGGGTCATCTCTGTCCTCCTCCTGTTTAACTTTATAGCCCACTAACATGGCAGCATCACGCTTCCACTGTGTTGCTCACTTTTTGCTCACAGACAAATGACATCTGCCATTTTTTCCCATATTGTTTTTCCTATATACCATCCAAACAATGGAAACCCAAAAGAAATGCTAAGCTTTGGCGTATTGATTTTTTAATCTGTCTCACTTTAGTTTATATTTATTTGATTCTTTCCAGGCTTACTTGGAATAAAACCAAAAACCCTACTGTGGGTTCAAGCTCAATGGCTTAAAAAATCAAAGAAAAGAAGGAGAAAAGGAAAAAATGTTCTCTCGCTGAGCGCTGTAGATGGAGCCACTGATAAGACGCCTCTCGCCCTTCTTTGCTGAGAGAGGCACAGGGGAGGTATGTAACTCAACATGTCGCCTCTGTAATTCCACTTTTAATTGGATTGGTTCTCTGAGCTTGTTGGAAATCAACTCCTCTGGCTCCCAGCCACACTCATCAAACCTTTGCCTACACCTCAAATGCACATCTGTGGTTTCCCTAACAGGAACACAATTGAACAATGCAACATTCATCTATCAGACTGTAATATCCTCTAAAGAGCCATTCAGATGCCTTGTCTCATTTTTTGGCCACTTGGATTGGACATTTTGGTGATTGTTTCACAGTCTGGCACAGTTTGGCTCATTCTCTCATTGACAAGTGATGCGACTCTGGAGGTTGAAATGATGTGAAAATCAATGGACTACAGCAAAGTACACCTTTTATTTTCCTCAGCAATTTTATTCCCTTTGGCTGATCTCCACTGGTGTTGTGCTTAAAGGTGTGCCCCAAGGCCTGAAGACACGAAGGGACAACCCCAAGGATCCATTGTCTTTCCCTGTTCAATTATCTACCTTTTTCATCTTTCTTACATCTCCATTCTCATAACATTATGATGAACTAAAAGTAAGCTGATCCTGCAAACAGCTCAGGAACAAATCCAGGCTTTGAGACAGCCATTAGCTCTCATCCTTAGGTAGTGATTGAAGACTTCTTGCTTTGAACAACTGAAGCCCTGAAGAGCAGGAAATCCACTGTTTTGTGAACACTGTGAGTATCTGCTGGCAGATAGTAATGTCTGGTCACGGTCTGCATGAAGGAAACACAAGAGAGGTACCCCACCTCAATAATTCATGAGGCATTGCTTACACCTGTAAAACACTGCTGACAGATGCATTCAGGCCGTCACCATAAACCAGCTCTACAGTGTCTGTGGTTGTCTTGCAGTATTCTCACTCTCCTCTGTCTGATACCATACTAGGACTAGATTAAGCTGTTGCATGGCTTGCTTTGCTGTGGAAAGCTACCTCGCAGAACACTTGTATTGTTTTCAATGGGTTTAGTTTGGTTGCAGTTGTTGGGCAGTATGTGAAGATAGCCAATACGAAATCTCAAAAAGCTTTTGTTCATTGTTTCTACTATAACCTTCTCATGCAGTTTTATTCCTTAACATACCCGTGACATAGAATGGGTTGTGTGTATGCATACTTGATGAATGGTTGAGACATGAGCAATTTTTCTTACCCGTCATCATATATTGATCAATGAACACAATAATTAAAGCTCACGGTTTTGGGCCATTCATGATTTCACGTTCACCATGGATGCCAACTGTGCTCTGTGGGAAAGATATTTTGGGGTTATATCTCTCCTTCCTCAGCTCAGTCTCTCCTGACAGTTAGTGACTTAGGACTTGCACAACTCTGTTACATGTGCGGTAGGGGGATTCATCTCAGCTTGTGGTGTGAGACAGACACTGCACTGTAAATGTCAGCTGCTGGAGAAAAGGTGCCATGCTGCCTACAAATACATAGGTTGCTAAGCGATAACCAGGTGTACTGTGGCATGACGCAGATTTGGCGGTCACGTGCTTTCTTGTGAGAAGAGTTCTGAAAATTCTGTTGGGTCAACAGATACCATTTGTTGACGAGCAAGTACCATTGGCTAGTCAACAGAGGGGTGATCAGCCTAAAGTGATTTGGAGAATCACATCATATCAATAATCTGAAGGCCCGCTCTTCCATTGCAGACTCCCCCCCCCACCCCCCATGCTTACATAGGTTAGAGCAAGTGGTTAGGCCCTGTTATCAAAGAGAGAGTGTAATACAGGAGAAAGGTTTAGCAGTGTACAACCAAGGTTCAATCATCCATGTTCAGGAAAATGAACCTTAGACTATGAATCAAAGTGCAAGAATAAAATTAGATATCCCTGATTCCATTCCCTGGTGTTAAAGAGATACTTTTCAGTACAATATCCTGTTCTATCCTATTAAACATGAGCAGAGATTCAATTAAAACCACACAGTACAAGTATTATGACTAGAAGTAAACCACATGCTCCAGTGATGGCTAATGCTGGACGTTGTCATGACAAGCCACACATCTGGCCAGTAAAACAGAGAGCACCCTTTCTAATGCTAGTAAAGGATGTTATAGCTTTGCAGGAACAGAAGAGAAAAGGAAGGCAGTGATGAGAGAGATGAATATGTATATTCTGTACTCACCAATGAAAAGCTGAAGCTTCTGTTCTGTTCTTTCTCCCAAACATTTAGTCCTCAATTTGGAAGTGGAAACAGGAATTTTCAATTTATCGGTTGGGTCAACATTTCCGGGTTTACTTCTTAACATTTGAAGAAAGCAACAAATTACTGTGTACCGCCAACAAGCAAGAATCTTTTTGCCATTTCCATTGGAGGGAGCATAATTAGTTGTGTCTAAAACACAAGATGCCAAACACAGGCAGAGGGGAAATAAATTGCTCAGGTGAAAAGGAAATGGAGATAACTCATTCGCTCCCATTTGAAAACAGAAACACTCCCTGAGTGTTTCCATGGTGACACATCCTGACAACTTTTTCTTGGCCTTGGTGCTTCTTTCCCTTCTGAGGTGAGCATTAGTAAGAGGAGGGACAGAAGGTTGGGCATTCGTAAGTGGAGGGGCTGAGATATCTGAATGAATTACAGACTAATAAAGAACAAAGCCATTAGCGATTAAGGATGCAAAACAGAAGACAGACTCTTGACCAAGCAGAACAGCTATATGAGATGGCAGAGGGTCCACAGCAAACCAAACAGGAACTCCTGACTTAAAACAGAAACAAGCACTTAAAGCCTCTTCACATGCTTGTTTTGATGAAGTTCCAGCCATCTGCGATTGGCCGCAATCTTCCTCGCTGTTCGATGAATGAACAGTCAGGGCAACAAGCAGATTACCATCAGCAGCTACCTTGCTACAAATGTCTAGCATTATCATAACCTACCTCTCTGCTGAACAGTGGTCATGGTACTAAGTACATTACGCTTTACAGGCGCATGTTATAAGTGTACAACTACAGGCTATATCCCCTCTTCTTACAGACACAGTCTATCAGCCTGTCCGCCTTGTTCATCGCCAGTCAGATTCATCACCAGTCAGGTCCTTGCTCACCGGATATTATTTGGGTGGCACATCATTTATGAGACAGTTTTAACACTGACATAGTGGTGTGGAAGTGGGTGTTGAGCTGATGGTACAAATATATCAGGTGCAGCAGAGTTGCTGTGTTTTTGTTTGTATTAATGAATTGATGTGCCATGTAATGAGTGTGATCATTAAGGAACAGAGGATTAAAGTGCAGCTTACCCGATTGGAGTGTTTTCGTCTCATTGAGCAAAAACATCAGTTTTTAAAAGAGAACTTCAGTCTTACATCAGTCTTAAAAGAGAACTTAACGTTCAAAGGACAGCCAAACACTTCAGTTCTTCTTGATTAGCACGTTCTGACAATATGTGTAGGCCTAACTATCTCCTCTAAGACATACTTCAGAAAAATGTCCTTTTTGAACATGCAAAGTCCCTGGACTTGCCAGTGGGTCTTGACTCTTATTTCTTGCTATTTAAGGTTTGTATATAAGGTTTTCCCTGTGACTTTTAACTATGCAGCTCTAATTTCCCCATGAGTTAATCAGAACCCATTTGACAGTATGTAGCTGCAAAAACATATTATCATAGGTTGAGTCACTGTACTGAGCCTTTTGGGCTCCAGGAAATCTGCAGTGTTTGTGTAGCTTGTACGCAGAAAGTGCTGGAACAGCCCCAGCACCAAATGAGACAAATAGGTGAGAGCAAAAGTGATTAAATGATCATTCCGTGCATTAAGAAAACCAGCGAACAATCGTGTGGCAAACCAGGGAGGGTTTGCAAGGAGTCAGATGAGCTACAGAATCACCACAGATCAAAAGGAACTCGGGGGGAAAAATAATGACTCATTAATCTCTCCTTATGAATATTGTTTATTTATTCTTTGATGTTGGAGATGAGCATGAGCATAACTGCACAAGAGCAGGAAATTATTTGGCGTATCTGAACATTGGACTCACGAAGCAGCAAAAACAGGGGTAAAAACACAGCCCCTGGGTAAATGAACTGCATTTGATTCAGTTTTTCATTTCTCGTTTGCAGTACAGAGAACTTTCAGCTCTGCATCAGTGGTGGGGGACATTCTATGACTCAGGTTGCAGGCCTTTCAATAGGGGTCAGACACCTAGAAAAATGGGAATCAGCACCCCTGCGGTTCCTCAAAGAGAAAATGGATTAAAAAATGGATAGAAACAGCCTGGAGTGTTAGAGAGTAAAAGAGAGAGGGGGAGAGAGAGAGAGAGAGAGAGGGAGCGCACAAAGATATGCATTGCCCGCTGAAGTGGTAGAGGGGACGAGATAGTGAAACAGAACAAACCTTTCAGATGGAAATGAGAGCACAACGTAGAAACCAAGGCCAGGCCCAGCTTGCAAACTGCCATCACCATGGCAATCCGCACCAGAATACAGACAGAGAACAGAGAGGAGAGGGAACAGAACAACAAATATCTACGGGCCACATGTTCTCCTTTAGAGTGATAATAATCTGAAGCTGGGAGAAGATTTCTCTGCTACAGAACTCTCGCCTTTAGAAAGGACCACGCCATAGATATGGAAATCCCCAATAACCAAATAAATGTAATAAAATTGTATATTGCAGGGGCTTTTAACACCATCTCTTGGGCTTCTTCCTCATTTGCCTCTTATGTTGTTTATTGGGTCAGAGACCAAATAAAAGCAAGCTGTCATCTCCAGGTACATCAAACTCAGCTGACATCAAACGCTTTTTGTGAAATCAAGCATTGAGAAGGACTGAGAGTACCACCTACCCTGCATAGAAATGTGCGTCCTGCGCACCTCTGCTATTTCTCTCTCGCATGCATGCACGCACAGCAACACACACACGCAAAAATACACATCTGACACATACAAGCAATCCCTGCCACTCTGTCTCTATATCTCATGCGTGCGCATGCACACACATATACACAAGTCTCATCGTGGCAGTGACCCTAAAAAGATACAAGAAATAGACTTTCTTGCCTTGCCAAAGACGGTATCTTTTCATGCTGTTTCCACCACAACTTTCTTCACTGATGCTCCATGTGACTTCACTAAAAGAGAAGTCGAACACACGGGGAAGCTGAAGAACTACAGGTTCATTAAAAGTAAATAAATTAGTCAGAACTTTTCCAACAACAACTTCCTCTCTGGATTGCGCATAATTGCATGATCAAATTGACGAAATAAAATTAACTTGCTGACCATATGTTAACACAAGCATTTGGAATATCCCAGAAAAACTTGTTTTAATTAAAGCTATCTTTAAAACCAGAACTATGCGCAGTCATTATACACAGCGCAGCATTTGAACTGACATGCAAACCCCTTGTGCATTGCTAATTTGGCCAGCCCTTCATCTTTGACCACATTAGTAATAAACATATCTAGAAGGAGCCATGCACTCGCTTACCACCTTTGCTTTAGTTGTAAAAAAAGTGATTTTACCATTACAATTACAGTTTGCCCAGTAGTTTTGTTTTTATCATGGATAGTTTGGTTAAAAACCCCATTTTGCTTGTCAATCATTATTCACTATTTCAGTATACTGTCAGTCTTGTTTCAGTCAAAACAGTGTCTGCTCTTTCCTGAATGCTCTTAAAATTCAAAACAGTATTATCTACAAATCATTTAAATTCTGCATTTTATGCACGTACACTGCCATTACTGTAAACTATTTTATTGTTTGCTTTATAATGCAATATAGAGTGTGTGCAAAATATTGTATATCCTATATAGAAAGCCAAGCCAATAATCAGTCTAATGATTAATAGTTAATCAGTCAATATTGTTAATAGTGACTTCATTCCCACACCTGTTTGAAAAATGATGAATTGCAAATAAAGCTGACATCACCTTGCCCTTTGCCCCGTTCACCTGTATTCAGACCCGAAGCTTTAAAAAGTGCCTTGGTGTTGTGCGTTCCTCTCCAGCACAGCACTGTCAGCAATGGCTGCGAGCATAAACAGTGTGCAACAAAGGCGATCCCGAGGGCCCGCCCAGACAGCCTGCGAACCAGCACATCCGCCAAAGAGCGAGGAGCCCCGGCAAGCAGAAGCGAGGCAGTGGTCCTGCCTCCGAGAAGATCTGGGAACGCTGCCAGACAGGGTGAAGTGACATAGGAGTTTTCCAGTCACTGTGCAGGTGAACACTTCTGATGGCTGAGGTGGGTCTCTGACTTATTTGGTGCTTCATGAGCTGCATGGCTTGACAACAGCTTGGAGTACGCACCTGCTGTGGTGCACTTTTTCACCAGATTCAATGAAAGATTTATAATATAATGCTGGCAAAAGATTGCTGCAAAGGCCTATTCAAACCTGCATAAACAGACAGACCTAATATATAGTGCTGTCTTTGAAAACAATGTTAACATCTACTTATATGGTAAGATTTGTACGAAAAAAGATATTTTTCTTTGTTCAGACGTAAGACTCGAGACTTAATGGCTTCAGTGTCTGGAATTCAGCACAAGTCATTTGGATCTCTGTTGGCTCACACTGACATAAATGTTATATGAATGCAAATGTAGTGGGTTGCAAGATTGAGCTGTGCCCACAGCAGATTTACATACCCAAACACCCAAATGAAATGCCTTGTTTTTCAGTATGGAGACGTAGTTGTCACATTTGTTGAACAAAATGTTACTCTCTCTATACTCAGACGCTATACTGATGGTCAGGTAACAAGAATACTATGATTTAATTGTGTTAACATCCCAATCGCCCACAAAACAAAAGAGAGCAAAATGGGATTTGAAAAGAGAAAACTCTCTCTCTCTCTCTCTCTCTCTCTCTCTCTCTCTCTCTCTCTCTCTCTCTCTCTCTCTCTCTCTCTCTC